>NC_069691.1:19149157-19458021 GCF_023699985.2 Odocoileus virginianus | reverse complement strand
GTCAACATTCAGGCTTACCATCTCCTGTTTGACCACTTCCAGTTTTCCTTGATTCATAAACCTAACTTTCCAGGTTCCTAATTCTACCTAAGGCCTCCTTTACTTCACAATCTAGGATATCTGACTCTAGGTGAGTGGCCACACCATCATGGTTATCTGGGTCATTAATACCTTTTTTGTACAGTTCTTTTGTGTATTCTTGCCACCTCTTCTTAATATCTTCTGCTTCTGTTAGGTCCATACCATTTCTGTCCTTTATTGAGCCCATTGTTGCATGAAATGTTGGTATCTTGGTATCTCTAGTTTTCTTGAAGAGATCTCTAGTCTTTCCCATTGTTTTCCTCTATTTCTTTGCATTGCTCACTTAAGGCTTTCTTATCTCCTTGCTATTCTTTGGAACTCTGCATTCAGATGGTTATATCTTTCCCTTTCTCCTTTGCCTTTCACTTTGCTTCTTTTCTCAGCTGTTGCTTCTGACAAAATGTGGTCTACTGGAGAAAGAAATGGCAACCCACTTCATTATTCTTGCCTTGAGAACCCTGTGAACAGTAAAGAATTTAACCTTGCCTAAAAGAAGTCTGGCCTCTTTCCTCAGTTAATGGTAGGTGATCTCTAAACCCTTAGCATGTCATGCCTAATAGGAGTGTCTTTGCCTGAGGATCTTGGGTCAGATAGTTACAGTGTGATTTAGGGTTGGGGCACAGAGCCACACCACCAGTGTGACTCAGATTGGGGACTTTGGGTCATACAGTGTCAGCTTGACTTTCTGAGGAGGTGGAAACTGAGATTAGTCTAGTGGACAGTCAGCCATACCAATGTGTTAGAGACCCCAATAAAGACTCTGGATCACCAAGGCTCTCGTGAACTTCCTTGATGGTAATACTCTGCATGCTGTCACACATTGATGCCAGGGAAATAACATTTCCTTCCCCCTTGAGGATAACTAGAGACTCTGCAATTGATCCTTTTCCTGGACTCTGCCCTCTCTGCTGCTTTTCTTGGCAAATTTTAATCTATATCCTTTCCCTGTAATAAAGCATAACTGTGTGTTGAAGAAGACTCTTGAGAGTCCCTTGGACTGCAAGGAGATCCAACCAGTCCATCCTAAAGGAGATCAGTCCTGGGTGTTCGTTGGAAGAACTGGTGTTGAAGCTGAAACTCCAATACTTTGGCCACCTGATGCGAAGAGCTGACTCATTTGAAAAGACCCTGATGCTGGGAAAGATTGAGGGCAGGAGGAGAAGGGGATGACAGAGGATGAGATGGTTGGATGGCATCACCAACTCAATGGACATGGGTTTGGGTGGACTCCGGGAGTTGGTGATGGACAGGGAGGCCCGACATGCTGTGATTCATGAGGTTGCAGAGTCGGACATGACTGAGCAACTGAACTGAACTGATGTGTATATACTTTCAATGAGATCTGTGGGTCTTTCTAGTGACTTATCAAAACTGAGGATAGTTTTGAGAAGCACTCACCTTGAGCTTGCAGTTGGTGTCAGAAGTGAGGGTAACCCCATGTGGATTGTTTCCCTAAATTTGTAGTTAGCTAACTTGCACACCTTCCTTCAAGATGCAAATCAAATGTGCCTCCAGGAAGCCTTCCCTGACCACCCAATCTGATTCTAAAGAAAAATTCCTTCCTCTGAATTCTTATAGTTTGTTGGACTCACTTATACTCCCTGTGGTACTTAGAAAATGGTTCTGGGCTTTGCTGTTGATCATGGATACCTATCATATGTCCTGTCCTAGATTTTAGTGCCTTGAGGATTCACCTGGTTTCTCATACCCTCCTAATTCCAGTAGCCCCCACATTGTTTTAAACTAAACATTGTGGTATTCAACACAAATTTTGCTGCCTCTACTATAAACTAGCAATTTCTGAAACTTAGGTTATCTTAGTATTAATGAGGCTAAAATAATTATTCACTCATTCAACAAATATTTATTTAGCATTTACTATGTGCTAGGTTCCAGGTCTTAGCAACAAGCAATGAAATAAGTCCCTATTTTTCAAGACCTTCTGTTCTGGAGAATTAAGAGAGCAAATCAACACACATATATCACAATAGGTAGTAACGAGTGGTAGAAAGAACAATAAATCACAGTAAAAGAATTAAGTATAATGGGGATAACTAGCTTAGATAGACCAGTCAGAGAAAGGCTGTCAGAGGAGATGACATTTCAGCAGGGACCTGAAAGAAGCAAGTGGGGGTGGGGAGCCACGTAGACAATCTTGAAAGTTGGTCTAGTTGCCTAATGATTTCAGTGGCTGAACTGGTTTGTTCACATGGTTGTCTGGTTTCTTGAATGGCAGATGATTCTTTCTCTAAAAACATTTGTTTTAATGATTTAGGAATTTTAATCCACTCAGGACACGCAGATACATCCTCATAGTCCCTTTAAGGAGAGATTAAAAATTACAGGTAAACAACTTTGGTGTGCAGAAGGAATAAAGCAAGTTCATAGCTGACTGAAGACAAAGTTCAACCTCTTAATAGTCTTCATTTGTCAAATTTCTTGAGAGGACGCTGAGGAGAATGACTTTTGCCTAAATAACAATCATCTCACAGGGGAAGAATCCTTCAAACAAATCTCTTCTCAGTCTAACAGCCTTTGTTAGATTGAGAAGGGTTCAGTTGAAGCTTGACAAGGTGTCACCCAATTCTAAAGAGAAGACCTGAGTGATTCAGATAGAAAGATCCGAGCAAAGATAAATGAGAATAAAAACTTTGTAAGTTGTTAAGACCCAGGGAGAACATACTTTTTCATTGTATTTAGTTTCAGTGAAAAAACTAAGGTTCATATACTTAGGTTTTCTTTTTTTAAAAAAAAAAAAAACAAAATCTCTTTGTAAGTAGAAGCGGATGCTCTGAGAGAAGAAAGGTGTGGCTTTTAAAGATGGTGATTATAGAATTGTTCCATTTCTGCTTTCTGCTTTCACATGGTCTCTGTCATTGCTCTGCTGCTTTACAGGGAGAGAGGGGTGCTTTCTGGACGTTGCGTTTAAATATGGTCATTGTTCTGTGATCTAGAATTTCACTCTCCATAATGTGCTATTCTCTGGTATTCTTGTATATATACATAGGAGAATAAATGTCATAAAAATCTCAAAATGCCTTCTGAATCATCAAAAGAGGATTAAATTATATCATTGCAGTTGTGGTGCTGAATATATTAATGTATTAATATTTCTTTTAAAAATGGGGAGCCAGGGATGATGTGTTGCCTAATAGGAAGAATCTTTAACCAGGATGCACCATTTCCCGACTATGCTTTGGAATGAACTGTTCAGATAGGCTTTTTTGCACTATTCACGATTTCTAGAGTTGAAGACAGTTGCTGTGGTTTGGAAAAGGTAGAAAGGGACCCTGTCCAGACATGGTGTTTTAGAGCTAAAGTCTAGAGTCTAGAACACCACCTAGAGTCTCCAGGAAGCCACCTTTATTTCATAATTTCTCTCTCCTCCGCCCAGTGAAGTGGCAAAAATATTGATGAGAAAGTACCAGGAGGAAAAGTTGAAAAAAGAGAAAAATTTGGTTTATAAAAGTTGCTGTGGAACAGGAGAAAAGAAATACCTTGCTCATTTCTTTCTTTTTTCCCCATTCTTTTTTCCCCAGAAGACTGGTATTGAATGTATTTGCAGCATCTGTGTAGAGAAAAAGAAATCTTTCCTTGGTACCAGGGAAATGGACATGCCGGTACCAAGCATGTACCAGCCATAACAATGTATGTCAAGTAGGAGCTATGCTAAGAAACCCCAAACTATAAATAACTGTAGCGCCAATTCCTAGGAACTTAAAACCAATTTATTTAGCATTAAATAAGCACCTTCTATGCCCAACTATCATGCATCAGTAAATAATGCATTAATCAGTTAATTCTTTTTTTATTGTTCTATAATATTCCATTGTATGACTATGACACAATTTGCATTCCCATTCATCAGCTGATGGACATTTGAGTGGTTTCTATTTTTTGCCTATGATAAATGATGCTTTGGTGAACATTTGTGTACAAGTATTTGTACATTTGTGTACTTCTGTGCTATGAAGGACATAAAAAAAGTATAAGATATAGTCGCTGTTTTAGTATTTGGCTAACTCACCTACCAGGCTTAACCAAGCCTGTGAGTTACCTAAATGCTAAATGCATGGACTGTGCTTTCCAGAAGGTCATGGGTTTATGTGAAAGACGAGGTGTACACTTAAAATATTTAAAATGTGATCCTTGCAGGAAATTGCAAGTGCCCAAATGGTTTACACAGAGTCTAAATAGTCCTTCATTGAAAGGGAAAAACAAGGATGACCTGCAGTGGGATCATTTGGTGAGGAAAGATTTAGCTTGTATTTTTGGGATCTTTGTTCATTAACCATTTTAATTCATGAGGAAGTATGCCCATCATAAAGTCATAAAGAGAAATTTGGGCAAACAAACATACACAGGATAGCAGTGCTATAGGATGGGCTGAGGCACTTCTGGAAAAGATAACATGGCCTAAAAACACATCAAAATGTAGGAAGACTCTCAAAATGTTGAACGTAGAGTGACCATATAACTCAGAAATTCCACTTCTAGGTATATACCCAAAAGGGTTGAAAATATAGATCCACAAAAAATACTTGCACACAAATGTTCACCAAAGCATCATTTATCACAGGCAAAAAGTAGAAATAACCCAAGTGTCCATCAGCTGATGAACAGGGATGCAAATTGTGTCATATTCATACAATGGAATATTACTCAATAATAGAAAAGAAGTAACTACTGATGCATGATTAACATGAAAGAACCCTGAAAATATGCTAAATGGAAGAAGACACACACAAAAGGTGACGTATGATTCTGCTGATACAAGACATATGGAATAAGCAAATCCATAGAAACAGAAAGCAGATGAGTAGTTGCAGGTGGTGGTGGTAGGGCTGGAGGAAGCAGAGAATGGGGAGTGCTTCATAGGTATTTGTTGTTGTTCAGTTGCAGTCATGTCCAACTCTTTGTGACCCCATAGACTACAGCACACGAGGCTTCCCTGTCCTTCAGTGTCTCCTGGAGTTTGCTCAGACTCATGTCCATTGAGTTGGTGATGCCATCCAACCATCTCATCCTCTCTTGCCCCCTTTACCTCCTGTCCTCAGTTTTTCTCAGCATCAGGGTTTTTTCCATTGAGTTGGCTCTTTGCATCAGGTAGTCAAAGTATTTGAACTTCACCTTCATCAGTCCTCCCAATGAATACTGGGAGGGAAAATCAGGGTTGATTTCACTTTAGGATTGACTGGTTTGATCTCCTTGCTGTCCAAGGACTCTCGAGTCTTCTCCAGCACCACAGTTTAAAAGCATCAATTATTTGGTGCTCAACCTTCTTTATGGTACAACTCTCACATCTATCCATGACTACTGGAAAAACCATAGCTTTGACTGTATGGACCTTTGTTGGCAAAGTGATGTCTCTGCTTTTTAATACGCTATCTAGATTTGTCATAGCTTTTCTTCCAAGGAGCATCTTTTAATTTCATGGCCACAGTCACTGTCCACAGTGATATTGGAGCCCAAGAAAATAAAATCTGTCACTGTTTCACTTTTTCCCCATTGATTTGCCGTGAAGTGATGGGACTGAGTGCCATGATCTTAGTTTTTTGAATGTTGAGTTTTTTAAGCCAGCTTTTCCATTCTCTTCTTTCACCCTCATCAAAAGGCTCTTTATTTCCTCTTCACTTTCTGCCATTAAACTGGTATCATCTGCATATCTGAGGTGGTTGATATTTCTCCCAACAGCCTTAATTTCCACCATGATTCATCCAATCTGACATTTCACATGATGTACTCTGCATAGAAATTAAATAAGCAGGGTGACAGTATACAGCCTTGATGTACTCCTTTCCCAATTTTGATGCAGTCTATTGTTCCATGTCCAGTTTTAATTGTTGCTTCTTGACCCACATACAGGTTTTTCAGGAGACATGTAAGATGCTCTGATATTCTCATCTTTTTAATAATTTTGAATACTTTGTTGTGATCTACACAGCTTCCCTTGTGGCTTAGCTGGTAAAGAATCTGCCTGCAATGCAGGAGACCTAGCTTCGATCCCTGGGTTGGGAAGATCCCCTGGAGAAGGGAACAGCTACCCACTCCAGTATTCTGGCCCGGAGAATTCCATGAACTATATAGTCCATGGGGTCGCAAAGAGTCAGATACGACTGAGTGACTTTCGTATATATAACCGCCACCCCTGGTGGCTCAGACAGTAAAGAATCTGCCTGCAATGTAGGAAACCAGGATTCAGTCCCTGGGTTGGGAATATCCCCTGGAGAAGGAAGTGGCAACCCATTCCAGCATTCTCGCCTGGAAAGCTCCACCGCCAGAGGAGCCTGGCGGGCCGCAGTTCGTGGAGTCAGAAAGAGTTGGACACAACTGAGCGACTTTCACTTTCACACAGTTGGAAGCTTTAGTGTAGTCAATGAAGCAGAAGTAGTTTTTTTTTTTAATTCCTTTGCTTTTTCTGTGATTCAGTTATGTTGGCAATTTGATCTCTGGTTCCTGCCTTTTCTAAATCCAGTTTGTACATCTGGAACTTCTCAGTTCATGTACTATTGAAGCCTAGTTTGAAAGCTTAATAGGTATAGATGAGTTTTATTTGGGGAGTGATGAAAAGGTTCTAAAGTAGACAGTAGTGATGGTTGTACAACTTAGTGGATATACTAAATATCATTGAATTGTTCACTTGAGAAGGATGACTATTATGGCATCTGAATTGTACCTCAATAAAGCTGATGTTAAAAAGAAAAAGAAAAATCTGGAAACAATAGCTATCCTAAAGTTGTAAAGAATAATATCACTCTGGCTCCTAAGAGGGAAATTATAAAATAGACAGCTCAGAAATGAAGAAAAGTCATAGACAAAATATAGAAGAATCATAGAAACAAGGTTCTATCTAGTGCTTTGCCTGTCTCATGATATTATGGGGAATTAAAGGAAAACCCTATAAGGTATACCTGAAGTAAGTTAAAAAAAATGGGGTGTTATATATCATTTTACATGATAAAAAAGTCATGGTATCATTATTTGTGCATATGTTTTGTTATAGATACGTTAGAGTGATCTGATACTTGAAAATTATCTAGAAATAATTTAAAGCATACAGAAAAGCTACAGCAATAGTACTGCAAGCACCATATATATTTTTCAACACTTTACTCAAATATGCTAATGTTAACATTTTGCTCCACCTACTGTATCATTTAAGCTTGCACTCTTCTTCCTTTGTAATGTCAGTCTTTCTCCTCCCTCCCTCTCACCCATTTTTCTCTTCTGTGTCATATTATTCTCCAATAATAAGCAGTTATTCTCCAATTTAAAAAAAAGAATAAAGGTATTATCCTACATACCCAGAGTAAACTTATAAACCTCAGTAAAGTTAATATTAGTATATTACATTTTTTCACCTATGCTCTTGAAGTTACACCTGTTGAATCTTTGTAGTGGATATATTG
Organism: Odocoileus virginianus; assembly: GCF_023699985.2. Lineage (NCBI taxonomy): Eukaryota > Metazoa > Chordata > Mammalia > Artiodactyla > Cervidae > Odocoileus > Odocoileus virginianus. The sequence continues at coordinate 19,450,531 of NC_069691.1, read as the reverse complement.
TGCAATGGTGTACCTCTCTTCCCAACTTTCTCATCTGTGACACTGTTTAGACAGCTTGAAATTGTCTGTGATGGAAGCATTTATACCACGGAAAATGACAAATACTACATATTGGGGCTTGGTTTATTTTTTCATTGATTTTTCTAGGCTTAAGTGATGGAGAAAATGTTAATGTAGTTAAAAGGGTGTCACGTCTGTAGCTATCTATTGTAGATAGCCCAAGAACTTGAGGGAAAAGGCATATTCTTCCAGTTTTTTGATAACTATCATCAAGTTAAGTAAAAAACTCACTTGTTATCAATGAACAAGTGTAATTCTAACATTTATTATTGTTATTTCACTTCAGTCTTAAATGTAAAAGGAAAGAATGAACATTCAAGTTAGAAGTTCCTGTGTTCATCAATAACTGTTTTGCAAAATCAGATAGTAATCAAGCATTTTTCATAGCCTAATTTTTTCCCATAACTTTTTATTATGAAAATGTTCAAATATACAGAAAAGTTAAATAATAAAATGAACTATATATTCATATACATTTAAAAATTTAACATTTTGCCATATTTTTTACTGAATAATTGGAGAGTAACTTAGACATTTCACCCCTAAACACTAAGCATGCATCTCATAAAAACAACCACAATAACATTACATACCCCCCAAAATGAACAGTAATTCCCTATTATCTGGTGCTCAGTCCATGTTTCCATCTTCTCTGCTGACCCAGTAACAGTGCAAGCTGCATATGTGCTTGTCTGTTCCATTTACCCAGAATAGGTTCCCACCTTGAATATTTTTTCCCAGGACTGTTTTTTTTTTTCTTTAAATAGAGCAAATTAGTTGTTGAATGTCTGACTTTAAGGATTTAATGGATTGTTTACATGTGGTTTGTTTATCTTGTTCCCTGTAGATTCTGTAAATTAGCAGTTAGGGCCATTTAGTTATACATTAGCAGTTACACATTTTTGACATTAACACCTCGCAGATATATTTCATGTTGCATCACATCAAAAGTCTCAATATCTGGTTGACAAGCTTACATACACATACATATCACCATAGTGCGCATGCTTGCCATAGTTAATCACTACTGTGTTCTAAGGGGTAATAATTATAGTGAAATATAGAGTCCTGAAGGAAGCAACAGAAATAAAGGGCAGAAAGTACATTTACAGGCACATCCAAGTGAATACATACCAGAAGATAGAGTCAAAGAATGAAACCTAAGGGCATTAAGTTTTAGAGACCAAATAAAAGTTTAGCAAGATAAACAAGTGTGTGTAAGCTTGTCAGCAGGACTGAGTCTTCTGTGTGGACAGGGAAAGTGAAGCTGAGGTCACACACTCAGAGTGACAGATCCAGCACTTGGTTGAGTATTCCTCCAGCAGGTAGGAGTTTGGACCAGAGCTGCCCTCCCTGGACCACAACTGCTGACTGCTGGCACCCTCAGCATGCATGGCCAGGCAACCGAGACAGTCCTGGGTGGACATCCGGCTTGAAGGGGACTCTGGGATGCTGCCTAATTTTGAATTATAACCATAGGTTATAATTGTGGTTTGAATTATAACCATAGGTTTGATGTATAGATAAAAAAAAGTTTGGCAAAATTCAATGAAAACATTCTATGGGAATCAGTTAGGTATATAGAATTTATAATAAAAAGGTTTACATAAAAAATCAATTGAAAATGAGGAAAAAAAAAACAAATTTCAGCCACCTTACATTGATTCTCTTCTAGAAGCAAGATAAAATTTTATATTGTCCACTCTTTTTGATACTTCTCTTTTTTCTCAGTGTTTTCCAGATGTAGATATCTGTGTGTATGCATGTGTGTGTGTGTGTGTGTGTGTGTATTATATGTATATATACCACATATACTTTATCCATTCACCCACCGGTGAACAGTTATGCAAAAGCGCTGCAATAAACTTGGGGACGTGTTTATCTTTTTGATTCCTTGTTTCCTTCAGATAAATATCCAGATGTGGAATTGCTAAGCCATATGGTAGTTTTATTTTTAATATATTTGAGGAATCTCCATACTGGTTTCCATAGTGGCTACACCAATCTACTTTCCCACGAACAGTGCGCAGGGATTCCCTTTTTTCCACATCCTTGCTGAGACTTGTTATTTCTTCTCTTTTGGTTATTAGTCACTCTAGTAAGTATGAGGCGATGTCTCCTTGTAGCCTTGATTTGTAAATTCTCTGATTATTAGTGACGTTGAGCATCATTTCAGGTACTCTTGGCCATTTGTATGTCAGTTTTGGAGAAATGTCTCTTCAGATCCTCTGCTCATTTTTAATTAGATTGTTTGCTAATGAGTTGTCTGAGTTCTTTATGTATATTTTGGATATTAGCTTCTTATCAGATATATGATTTTGTCCTACATTCCATAGGTTACCCTTTCATTTGGTTGATGGTTTCCTCTGCTGTTGTTTTTTTTTTTTAACTTTAAACTTTTTATTTTGTATTGGGGTATAGCCAATTACAATGTTGTGGTAGTTTCAGGTAAACAGTGAAGGGACTCAGCCATACATATACATGTATTCATTCTCCCCTCAACCCCCGCTCCCATCCAGGCTGGCACGTAACACTGAGCAGTGTTCATGTTCCATGTGCTTGTTGGTTATCCATTTTAAATATAGCAGTGTGTACATGACATTCCCAAAGTCCCTAACTGTCCCTTCCCCCAGCAACCATAAGTTCTTTTTCTAAGTCTGTGAGTCTCTGTTTTATAAACAAGTTCATATGTATCATTTCTAAAAGCTCCCACATATAATGGATGTCATATGGTGTTTCTCCTTCTCTGTCTGACTTCACTCAGTATGACACTCTCTGGATCCATCCATGTTGCTGGACATGGCATTATCTCATTCTTTTTAGTGGCTAGGTAGTATTCCACTGTATGTACATACCACATCTTTTTGATCTATTCCTGTCGATGACATTTAGGTTGTTTGCGTGTCTTGGCTGTTGTGAGCAGTGCTACAAGGACCACTGAGGTGCATATATTCTTTCAGATCATGTTTTTCTCTGAGTATATGCCCAAGAGTGGAAATTCAGTCATGTGGAAGCTCTGTTTTCAGGTTAAGGAATCTCCATACTGTTCTCCATAGTGGCTGTACCAGTTTTCATTCCTACTAACAGAGTAGCAGGGTTCCCTTCTCTCTACACCCTCTCCAGCATATGTTGTTTGTGGATTTTTTGATGATAGCCATTCTGACTGGTGTGAAGTGATATCTCATTGTAGTTTTGATTTGCATTTCTCTAATAATTAGCAATGTTGAACATCTTTTCATGTGCCTTATGGCCGTAGCTCAGACAGTAAAGAATCTGCCTGCCATGCAGGAGAACCAGGTTTGATTGCTGGGTTGGGAAGATCCTCTGGAGAAGGGAAGGGTAACCCACTCCAGTATTCTTGCCTGGAGAATCCCATGGACAGAGGACCCTGGCAGGCTATAGTTAATGGGGTCACAAAGAGTCAGACATGACTGAGCGACTAACCCTTCTATGTCTTCTGTGGAGAAATGTCTATTCAGGTCTCCTGCTCATTTTTTTCAGTGGATTGTTTGTTTTGATGCTGTTAAGCATTGTTAGCTGTTTGTAAATTTTGAAGACTAATCCATTATCTGTCACATCATTTGCAAATATTTTCTCCCAATCGTTGGGTTGTTTTTTTGTTTTGTTTATTAAAATCTTTTGAGTTTAAGTAGGCCCCATTTGTTTAGTTTTTATTCCCGTTATTCTGGGGAGATGGATTAAAAAAGACGTTGTGATTTATGTTAGAGTATTCTGCCTGTTTTCCTCTAGGAGTTTTATAATATCTGGTCTCACATTTAGTTCTTTAATCTATTTTGAGCTTATTTTGGCATATGGAGTTAAGGAGTGATTTGATTTGATTTGATTTTTTTTAACATGTGGCTGTCCAGTTTTCCCAGCATTATTTGTTGAAGAGACTGTCTTTCCAATATTGTGTAGTCTTGCCTCTTTTGCCATAGATTAATTGACTATCGGTACATGGTCTTATTTCTGGGTTTTCTATCCTGTCCCATTGATCTGTATTTCTGTTTTTGTGGCAGTACCACACTGTTTTGAAGACTGTAACCTCATAGTATAGTCTGAAGTCAGGGAGCCTGATTCCTCCAACTCCATTTTTCATTCTCAAGACTGCTTTGGATGTTTGGGGTCTTTTGTGTCTCCATACAAATTTTGAGATTTTTTTTTTTGTTCTAGTTCTGTGGAAGATGCCATTGGTAATTTGATAGGGATTGCATTGAACCTGTAGATTGTCTTGCGTAGAATAGTCACATTGACAATATTGCTTCTTCCAATCTATGAACATGGTATATATCTTTCCATCTGTTTATGTCTTTCATCTGCTTCTTACAGTTTCAGAATACTAGGTCTTTTGTCTCCTTAAGTAGGTTTACTCCTAGGTATTTTATTCTTTTTGATGTGATGGTAAATGGAATTGCTTCTTGAGTTTCTCTTTCTGATCTTTCATTGTTAGTATCTAGAAATGTAACAGATTTCTGTGTATTTTGTAACATGCAGCTTTACCAAATTTATTGATGATTTCTAGTATTTTTTTGGTTGCCTTTGGGTTGGGAAGATCCCCTGGAGAAGGGAATGGCTACCCACTCCAGTATTCTTGCCTGGAGAATTCCATGGACAGAGGAGCCTGGTGGGCTACAGTCCATGGGGCCACAAACAGTTGGACAAGACTGAGCAACTAACACTTCTCACTTTGCTGTTTTTAGAAGTTTTTAGTTTGATGTAGTCTTGTGGTTGTTTTAGTCACTAAGTTATGTCTGACTCTTTTGTGACCCCATGGATTGTAGCCTGCCAGGTCCCTCTGTCCATGGACTTCCCAGGCAAGTATAGTGAAGTGGATTGCCACTTCGGGGGATATTCCAGACCCAGGGATGGAACCCTGTTCCATCCCCTGCACTGGCAGGCAGATACTTTTAACAGTAAGCCACCTGGGAAGCCCTTTGATGTAGTCTTACTTGTTTATTTTTGCTTTTGTTTCCTTTGCTTCTTGTGTCATATCCAAAAAAAAAATCATTGCTAAGACTGATGTCAAGGGGCTTATTCCCAATGTTTTCTTCTAGGAGTTTTATGGTGTTAGGTCTTATATTCGAGTATTTATCAATTTTGAGTTAATTTTTGTGTGTGGTGTAAGATAGTAGTTCAGTTTCATTCTTTCACATGTGGCTATCCAGTTTTCTAGCATTATTTATTGAAGAGACTTTTTGCCAGAAAAAAATATATATATAAAGTAAAATATTTTATATAGTCTGTTCCCATTGCAAAATTTTGTAAAATGATACAGTGTGTTAGTTATGTACTGCTATATAGCAAATTAGTCCAAATCTTAGCAGTTTAAGACAACAAATATTTACGATGCCATATTTTAGGTATCTAGATGTGGCTTAGCTGAGTCCTCTGGGTCAGGGTCTGTCACCAGGACATAATCAAGGTGTAGCTAGGGCTATGCTCTTGACAAGCGTGGTGGAAGGACCCACTTTCATGTTCACTGACAGGATTGTTGGCAGTGCCTCTGTGGCTCTTGACCAGTGGCCTTTCTCAGTTCTCTGCCTCTTAGGCATGGCCATAAGGAAGCTCACAACATTGCAGCTGTCCTGTCTGAGAGAGTTAGAGGGCAAGCCTCCCAAATGGAAGCCTCACTCATTGTTTTGTAATTTAACTTTGTAATGACGTTCCATTACTTCTGCCATATTCTGTTCATTAGAAGCAAGTCAATAAGTTCAGCCCACATTCAGAGGAGAAGATTATACAAGGGTGCAAATGCCAGGAGATGGGGGTTATTGGGGAACATTTTGGAGGCTGTCTGCCACTCCTGGTCAGTTTCTAGTACAGGATCCAGTCTAGAACCATGTATTGCATTTAGTTGACATATCTCTTCAGTCTGTCATCCTTTTTTTATGACACTGACATTTTAAAAAACATAGTTCTCCGTTTCAAAATGGAATGTTTCTCAATGACCACAATGTGGTCAGCGTGATTTTTCCTTATGATTGGATTCAGGCTATGCGTTACCAAACAAATGGTATCTCTGTAGTGTTGTCCCCTGTGTAAGGTATTGTCTTGGTCAGTTTGAGCTGCCATAACAGAATATTGTGTGGCTTGTAAACAATAGAAACTTACTTCTCACAGTTCTGGTGGCTGGGAACTCAAGATCAAGGCATCAGCAGATTCAGTACTTTATGAAAACCCTCTTTCAGGTTCATAGACATCGATCTACTTACCATGTCTTCACCTGGTGAAAGGGACAAGGGAGCTCTCTGTGTCTCTTTTAAGGGGGGCACAAATCCCTTTCCTGAAGGTTTCACCCTCATGACCTAATTACTGCCCAAAGGCCTCACCTCCTAATACATCACATTGGGGATTAGGTTTAAATATATGAATTGTGGGGGGACACGGACATTGAGTCTAAAGCAGATACCATATCCAGAGGCACTTGTGGTCCATCTATCTCTCATTGGTGAAATAAATGTTGATCCTTGGTCAAGGTGCTGATTTCTCCTCTGAATAAGTACAATTTTTTCCCCCTGGCAACCAAAAGGCAATCTGTTAGAAGACATTTTATGACCATGCAAATAGCCTGCTTCTCACTAAAAATTTCCTCTAGACTTAGCATCTGGATGATTCTTGCCTTAAACAGTCAATTACCAAGGTAGTAAAAGAATTTTTTTCCAGGTCAGTACTCTTTCCACATCTACCAGTTGATGTTGGATGTTTTATTCATCTATTTGGACTTCTGTTACAAAATACTACAGACTTGGTGGCTTCAAGGAAAGAAATTTATATTTTCACAGTTCTTGGAGGCTGGAAGTACACGGTCAAGGTGCTAGAAGGGTAGGCATCTGTCAAGGCCTCTCTCTTTGCCTTGCAAAGGGCCACCTTCTTATGGTGTCCTCACACGGCTTGTTCCCCATGGGAATGTGCCTCTGGTTGTTCTTCTTATAAGAATGTCAGTCCTACTGGATCAGAGCGCCACCCTTAGCACCTCTGAACCTTAATTACTGCCTTAAAGACACTGTCTGCATATAGTCATATATTAGGAGTTAGGGCTTCAACATGTAAGGATGCAATTCAGTACCAATATCCTACTATAAAAACAGTCACCCCTTTTCATGCATTTATTTACATATCTGCTTATTAGTATAAGGATTCATGGATTCCCATTTTCTTTTTTAACAGTTTATTACTATACCCTTATTTTGGTGTTCAGATTGTCCCAGACTTAGGCAGAGGAAGCCTCTCCAGGCGAGTTCCTCTTTTCTTATGGTGTGTTCCTATTAGGATTTTTTTTTTAATTGGAATATAGTTTATTTACAATGCTGTGTTAGTTTAAGGTGTACATTAGAGTGAGTCAGTTATACGTATATCCTCTGTTTTTTAGATTCTCAGAGTGTTGAGTAGAGTTCCCTGTGCTATAGAGTAGGTTCTTGTTATTAATAGTTACCTATTTTATATAGTAGTGTGTATATGTGTGTATATGTGTGTGTATAAGTATATGTCAATTCCAGTCTCCTGGTTTATCCCTCTCCCTCTTTTCCCCACCCCTAGTAACCATAAGTTTGTTTTCTATATCTGTGACTCTATTTCTGTTTTGCCAGTAAGTTCATTTGTATCATTACTTAGATTCCACATTTACGTGGAATCATGACTTAGATTCCATGTATAAGCATTGTCAGAGAAAAATATTTGTCTTTCTCTGACCTACTTCACTTACTGTGACAATCTCTTGGTCTATCCAATGTTGCTGCAAATGGCATTATACCATTCTTTTTCATGGCTGACTAATATTCCACCGTATATGTGTACCACATCTTCTTTGTCCATTCCTCTGCTGATGGACACTTAGATTGCTTCTGTGTCTTGACTATTGTAAATAATGCTGCAATGAACTTTAAGGTACATGTCTCCTTTTGAATTATGGTTTTCTCTAGATACATACCCAGGAGTGGGATTGCTGGATCATACAGTAACTCTAGTGTTAGTTTTTTAAGGAACCTTCACACTGTTCTCCATTGTGGCTGTACCAGCTTACATTCCCACCAAGTGTAGGTGGGTTCCCTTTAATCCATACCCTCTTCAGCATTTGTTTGTAAACTTTTTGATGATGGCCATTCTGAGATGATACCTCGTTGTAGTTTTTTTTCCCCCTCATTGTAGTTTTGATTTACATTTCTCTGATAATGATGTTGAGCATCTTTTTATGTGCCTTTTGGCCATCTGTATGTCTTTTTTGGAAAAATGTCTGTTTATATCTTCCCATTTTTTGGTTTTTATTGTGCCAGATGAGTTGTTTGGAGATTAATCCCTTGTCAGTCACTGTTTACACTTATTTATTCCCATCCTGAGGGTTGTCGCTTTATTTTGTTTATGGTTTCCTTTGCTGTGCAAAAGCTGTTAACATCTACATCTCATTTATTTATTTTTATTTTTATCTTCGTTACTCTAGGAGGTGGATCAAAACAGATGTTGCTGCAATTTATGTCAGAGACTATTCTGCCTTTGTTTTTCTGGAAGATTTTTTTTATAGTATCCAGCCTTACATTTAGATCTTTAGTCCATTTTGAGTTTATTTTTGTGTATGGTGTTATACAAAATGGAGTGCTGTACTTTCATTTTTTTACATGTAATGATCTAGTTTTCCCAGCACCACTTACTGAAGAGACCTTTTCTCTGTTATTGCCTCCTTTGTCAAAGATAATGTGCCCATAGGTGCATGGGTTTATCTCTAGGCTTTCTATCTTGTTCCATTGGACTATATTTCTCTTGTTGTGCCAGTACCATACTGCCTTGATTACTGTAGCTTTTTATTACAGTCTGAAGACAGGGCCCCTGATTGTTCCAGCTCCATATTTCTTTCTCAAGATTGCTTTGGCTATCCACAGTCTTTTGTATTTCCATACAAATTGTAAAATTTCCTTTAGGTTTTTCTTAGTTTTTAATTTTTATTTATTTTTATTGAAGGATAATTGCATTACAGAATTTTTTTGTTTTCTGTCAGACCTCAATATGAATCAGCCATAGGTATACATATGTCCCCTCCCCCTTAAACCTCCCTTCCATCTCCCTCTGCATCCCACCCCTCTAGGTTGATATAGAGCCCCTGTTTGAGTTTCCTGAGCCACACAGCAAATTCCCATTGGCTATCTATTTTACATATGGTAATGAAAGTTTCCATGTTACTCTTTCCATACATCTCACCCTCTCCTCCCCTCTCTCCATGTCTGTAAGTCTATTCTCTATGTCTGTTTCTCCATTGCTGCTGTGCAAATAAATTCTTTGGTACCATCTTTCTGGATTCTGTATATATGCGTTAGTATACAGTATTTATCTCTTTCTGATTTCACTCTGTATAATAGGCTCTAGGTTCATCCACCTCATTAGAACTGACTCAAATGCATTCCTTTTTATGGCTTAGTAGTATTCCATTGTGTGTATGTACCACAATTTCTTTACCCATTCATCTGTCAATGGATATCTAGGTTGCTTCCATGTTCTAGCTATTGTAAATAGTGCTGCAATGAACAGTGGGATCCATGTGTCTTTTTCAATTTTGGTTTCCTCAGGGTATATGCCTAGGCGTGTGATTGCTGGGCCATATGGTGGTTTTATTCCTAGTTTTTTAAGGACTCTCCATACTGTCTTCCATAGTGTCTGTATCAGTTTACATTCCCACCAACAGGGCAAGAGGGGTCCCTTTTCTCCACACCCTCTCCAGCATTTATTGTTTGTAGACTTTTTGATGATGGCCATTCTGACTAGTGTGAGGTGATATCACATTGTGGTTTTGATATGCATTTCTCTAATAATGAGCAATATTGAGGATCTTTTCATGTGTGTGTTAGCCATCTGTATGTGTTTTTTGGAGAAATGTCTGTTTAGGTCTTTTTCCCACTTTTTGACTGGGTTGTTTGCTTTTCTGGTATTGAGTTGTATGAGCTGCTTGAATGTTTTAGAAATTAATCCTTTGTCAGTTGTTTCATTTGCTATTATTTTCTCCCATTCTGAGGGTTGTCTTTTCACCTTGCTTATAGTTTCCTTTGCTATGCAAAAGCTTTTATTTTTTTAATTTTTTTAATTTTTATTTTTTTTTCATTTATTTTTATTAGTTGGAGGCTAATTACTTTACAGTATTGTAGTGGTTTTTGTCATACATTGACATGAATCAGCCATGGATTTACATGTATTCCCCATTCTGATCCCCCCTCCCACCTCCCTCTCCACCCGATCCCTCTGGGTCTTCCCACTGCACCAGGCCTGAGTACTTGTCTCATGCATCCAACCTGGGCTGGTGATCTGTTTCACCCTAGATAATATACATGTTTCAATGCTCAAAACATCCCACCCTCGCCTTCTCCCACAGAGTCCAAAAGTCTGTTCTGTACATCTGTGTCTCCTTTTCTGTTTTACATATAGGGTTATCATTACCATCTTTCTAAATGCCATATATATATGTGTTAGTATATTGTAATCTTTATCTTTCTGGCTTACTTCACTCAGTATAATGGGCTCCAGTTTCATTCATCTCCTTAGAACTGATTCAAATGAATTCTTTTTAATGGCTGAGTAATATTCCATGGTGTATATGTACCACAGCTTCCTTATCCATTCGTCTGCTGATGGGCATCTAGGTTGCTTCCATGTTGTGGTTATCATAAACAGAGCTGCTATGAACATTGGGGTGCACGTGTCTCTTTCAGATCTGGTTTCCTCAGTGTGTATGCCCAGAAGTGGGATTGCTGGGTCATGTGGCAGTTCTATTTCCAGTTTTTTAAGAAATCTCCACACTGTTCTCCATAGTGGCTGTACTGATTTGCATTCCCACCAACAGTGTAAGAGGGTTCCCTTTTCTCCACACCCTCTCCAGCATTTGTTGCTTGTAGACTTTTGGATAGCAGCCATCCTGACTGGCGTGTAATGGTACCTCATTGTGGTTTTGATATGCAAAAGCTTTTAAGTTTAAAAGGTCCCACTTGTTTACTTTTGTTTTTATTTCCATTACTCTCGGAGGTGGGTCATAGAGGATCTTGCTTTGATTTATGTCATTGAGTGTTCTGCCTATGTTTTCCTCTTAAGAGTTTTATAGTTTCTTGTCTTAAATTTAGGTCTTTAATCCATTTTGAGTTTATCTTTGTGAATGGTATTAGGAAGTGTTCTAATTTCCTTCTTTTACTTGTAGCTGTCCAGTTTTCCCAGCACCATTTATTGAAGAGGCTGTCTTTGCCCCATTGTATATTCTTGCCTCCTTTGTCAAAAACAAGGTACCCATAGGTGCATGGGCTTATTTCTGGGCTTTCTATCTCGTTCCATTGGTCTCTGTTTCTGTGCCAGTACCATACTGTCTTGATGCCTGTAGCTTTGTAGTACAGTCTGAAGGCAGGAAGGTTGAGTCCTCCAGCTCCATTCTTCTTTCTTAAGACTGCTTTGGTTATTTGCCTATTAATTGAAGGCTAATTGCTTTACAGAATTTTGTGGTTTTCTGTCATACATCAACAAGAATCAGCCGTGTCCCTTCCCTCCAGAGCCCCCTCCCATCTCCCTCCCCATCCCACACTCCAGCCCATCACAGAGCCCCTGAGTCCCCTGAGTCGCACAGCAAATTCCCGTTGGCTGTCTGCTTTGCATACGGTATTGTGAGTTTCCATGTTCTTCTCTCCGTACATCTCACCTTCTCCTCCCCTCCCCTCCCCCCATGTCCTTAGGTCTGTTATCTATGTCTGTTTCTCTGTTGCTGCCCTGAAAACAAATTAATCAGTGCCACCTTTTTAGATTCTGTATATGTGGGTCAATATACAGTATTTATAGTTTTCTTTCTGACTTACTTCACTCTGTATAATAGGCCCTAGGTTCATCCACCTCATTAGAACTGACTAAAATGTGTTCCTTTTTCTGACTGAGTAGTATTACATTGTATATATGTACCACAGCTTCTTTATCCATTGATCTGTCGATGGAAGCCTAGGTTGCTTCCATGTTAGCAACCTTTTGAGCACTTCCTTACATCCTAGCATAAGATGTTTCAGGCTCCCACTGAATAGATATGGTGGTTACCCAAGCTTGGGAATGTACTAAATACCACAGAAGTGTACACTTCAAAATAGTTCATTTTATGCTATATGACTTCCACTTCAATTTAAGACAAAAGGTGTTCTAGACGCATCGTGCACCTTTCCTGCCTCAGCCCTGGAAACAGTCATTTCTGTGAGGAATGCTAGTAAGAGTTTAGTATTTATTGTCAGTTCTCTCCAACTTTCAGCCTACCTAATTCTGGCAGTCATCTAATGATTGTTCATAAATTACTTGGACTAATTTTTTTTTTCCTTTTCAGTGTGATTATTCATTTAAAATACAATCAGGTTCATTGTTTTTGGTTTGCTTTTTAATATATTTTCTCCTTTCCCATACTTGTTTTAATTTTTCTTTAAAATATGCAGAATACTAACAATATATCCCAAATCAAAATGACACAAATTAATACAGAGAAGTGTTACTTCCTCTCATATCTCTTCCATTTTCTTCCCCACCTGCCTCTTTTTAAAAAATGTATTTATTTATTTATGGCTGCACTAGGTCTTTGCTGTTACATGAGGGCTTTCTCTAGTTGTGGGCTTGGTAGTTGTGGCACACAGGCTGAGCTGCTCTGCGGCATGTGGGATCCTCTCAGACCAGGGCCTGAGCTCATGTTCCCTGCATTGGCCGGTAGATTCTCAGTCACTGAACCACCAGGGAAGTACTCTCATTTCATCCCATTTTTCTGGTTTATTTTTCCTAGTTTGCTTTTTTCTTTTTTTTGCTTTTTTCATTTTTAAAGATAAATAGAAATGTATGTTTTTCTCATTTTCCCTTCTTCTGCTCATAGAAGCTAGCCCACTTTGCACTTATATGTATGCTTATTTGCACCTTGCTTGCTTTACTTAATGATGTACAATGGAACACTCTGTCATTTTGTATAGTTCTGCTTTTCAATTTTTTTATAGCTACATAGTACTCCATTATGTGTCCACCATAATTTATACATGTTTGCATATGTAAGTCATTTTTATAGCTACATAGTACTCCATTATGTGTCCACCATAATTTATACATGTTTGCATATGTAAGTCATTTCCAGTAGTTTGCAATTATGATAATACAGCAGTGAGTAAACTTGTGCATATGAAAGTTCGAAAGCGCAGAAAGACTGTTAAAAAAAAAAAAAAGCTTTTATGGAGAAAACTTTATCAAACAGAATCTGCAGGCCAGCTGGAGATGTTTGTGCAGTGCTGCATATAAACTGGCAGCAGTCTTCTCGGGAACGCATGGTTGGAAATTCCCCAAAGAGCTCCTGGTATGACTTCTCCCCGATCAAGGATGCCTGGGGATTTGGGGATCTCCCCGCCATCCAGACTCAATTGCTCAACCAGGAACAGTTTCCTTCAGTGTTGGGCTCTGAGCAGGCTTCTTTGCAACTCCATATCCATTCAGCAAACATCTGTGCTTTCCACACAGAACCCACCCTCTCTTATCGGTGAGTGCTGTGTCCTCAGGGAGCCGGGACCACAAGGGCAGACCTTTCTCAGTGTGCCTGGCCCTCAGCCGAGCCCAAGGCCTGTGGACCCCTCGCCCCGCTTTCTTTACTGGTCCTCATCCTCTGGGATGGTTTGAGACTGCAGACCCTTGACTGCCAACAACTTGGATGACCTTTACAGGCCCTCACCTCTACCCAGTACAGAGATGTTTCCTAACTTTTCCCTGTTGCCTTGTTCCCCCTCCCTAACTCACAAATCCATCCTCTAGGAACAAAGCCTCCTCCTGAACTGCTCTGAGGGTGCGCCTCAACTCCTTCCCCTCCCCTCTCCCTTTCCCTGCCCGCTTTCAGATTCATTCTATTCCCCCTCCAACCTCTGAAAGGTTTGACTCTTTCCCTAACAGTGGGAGGCTTTCAAAAAAAGGAGGAAAGGTTTTTAAAATGGAGTCATCTCCAAACCCGCCTGCTCAGCTGCCTGCTGAGTAGGGTAATTCTTCAGTGTTAAACATCCAAGCACCATTCTCCTAGAGGGATGCCTCTGAAACCATTTACTCTACTCTCTAGCATCCTCGTCCATCCCCCCAGGCTAGGGGTCAGCGGAGCTAAGCTGAGCTTCCAAGAAACACGACAACCACAAGGTTGCTCAGTACTCAGGCGGCATCATGAGCTGACCCAGCTCTTGCCTTCGCCCTACTCCCCACACTTCAAAGTCCTGGTGACATCCGAGACCTGTGGCTCTCCATCTGTGTCTGTCCTACAATGAAACTACCTCCAGGAACTGGGAGGGTTAATGAGGGCCTGAAGAGTAAGTCAAACTACAAACCTGAAGACAACCATAAGGGAGAAAAAAGAGTGTGAGCCTGCAGTTCCTCATAGGGTTAACACAGCTAGGCGCACACAAAGCATGGATGAGGACAAAATGAGAAACTGGGTATGCCGAGTGGAAAAAAACGTCTTCCAACCTTTCTTTTTGCATCAGGAGATACATTTACATTTCAGAGTAAATACAGCTACAAATGAGGATAGCTGGGAGTGTGTCCCTCCTCAGGCAGCTGATGAAAGACCCTCCCAATGTCTTTGATGCCTTGATGCCAGACGCACATTTGAGCACGTTTTTCACGAGTATCTGTGGCGAGTTGAGCCCCGCCAGAGTGGCTGAAGCCGGTGAATGAGAGGGAAAACCTTGCCTGGAGTAAGCAGGCTTGGAATGGGCCTCCGGATCGGCAGCAAGCAAAACCCGGATTGGATCTTGGGACGTGAAGCCGGCGCTGCTCATATGCTCTGCTCTGCTCCGCTCCAGCCAGTCCGCTTACACAAGCTCATGGCTAGGCTGGTACTCCGGGCTCCAAGAGCTTCCTCGTTTGAACACATCACACCGAGGGCTCACCAGCGGTGGGAACCTGGGAGGGGCCGAACATGCTGTTGGGAATAATCGAGGAGGGGGAATATTCTTCCTGCTTGGTGGTGTGAAATCACTTATTTATGGCTTCCATTCAGGCCCAAGTTTGCAGATAATCCCCCCTTTCTAAGCAGTCGAACTCATGAATGTTGATCTTGCAAATCAAGCTGACACTAGCAGCTTTTGTCCAGTGGGGCATACATCAAGGCCTGCCTCCTCCCCAGCACGTTTCCCCTCTCATAGTAATGCAAGGCCCAGCCTCCTGAATTCCTGAAAGGCAAGCTCCGCCCTGAAGCGACCTTAGGTCTCCAGCTACAATCAAGGGGCTTGTCTGCCAAGTGCTCCAGCCCAACTTGAAGAGTCCTGTTCAGGGCCCCAAAAGAAAGCCCTCAAGAAAAATGGGCCCAACAGGAGAAGGTCACCCAATAAGGGGCTCCGGGAGCTATAAATCCTCACCACGGGGCCTTGATACTGGTCCTGAAACACACACGCCAAGCCAAGCTGGGACAAAACCGGGCTCCCAGAAAGGAAGCAAGGAAACAATTGCACTGATGTGGCAGGAGGACCTGGAGGCAAAGCCAGCTAGGATGTATGGATCTGAAATAATGAGATCAGACGGGGGAGGGCGGATGTCAACTGTATCCACAGAAGCCATCAATAAAGGAGGCTTTGCTCAAAGCAAGGCAGATGGGTGGTTTTTAGAGTGGACATGGTAGTAGCTCTGGAGCATGGTGTGATAGATGCTTTTTATTAATGCTAATCAACTAATGTCCATAAAGTACTCTAGACTCCAGAGGAATAGGTACTCACTGAAGACTAAATATGTATTTGAGTGTTTTTTGATCAATGTGACTGGTGTATGAAATAAGTATGCAGGTGCCCACATCCTTACTTTTAGGAGTCCAGACTCATGAATAAAGATATTTAAAATTTTATTATGATGCAGTTTTCAAATTTATATCTATATTTGAGGCAACTCATTCTGCTTCAAAAATGCAGTTCCCTGTGTAATTTCTCACCATTTGGTTAAAGCTTTCAGTGTTCAGGTAGGGCTGTAGGAAGGCTTATGTTAGCACACACAGTTTGTATTTTAAAAAATTACCTTGGTTGCTTGATACAGGATAAGTAGTGGAGGTGGGCAGAATACCTACTGGCATGGTAATATTTCCCATCTCTTTCCCTTCATGGCTCTCCCAGTTTACAACCCCCCTCCTGCCCCTACTCTGTGAAATGAAGCCCCTGTGGAGTCTGAGGACCTCTAAATGACCAATGAGTCCTCCACCTCAAGGTCCCAGCAAACAGGAGTACTGATTCTCGGCATTTCCTACCCAAGTTTCACCTCTTTTTGGTGGTTCTGACTGCCATTGAACTCCCTAAAAAGAAAACCATAAAGGAGAGATGAAGAGGAGGGGTGATCAGAATGGCCATCTTTGGCTCACTCACAGTTCTCAGGGAGAAGGTCGGTGGTGAATTAGAGCACAGTCTGTGGGAAGAATCTGATCTTTCAGCACTGTTCACCATTTCTGCATCAGTTATGCCTTCCAGTCCTGGAGTCCTGTGGTTAGTAGCATGAAGCAGACTAACTACCTTCCTTGGATGCGATAAAGTCTTCAGAAGAGGTTGATTGTCATCAGAGAAATGAATCCATGCTGTCTTTGCTTGTGACTCTTGTCTGCACACCTTCTTGGATCCTGCTGTTTTCTGCTTGTTTGCTCCGGCAGTGTCCAGCTTGCGGTGAGCATAGCTGGTTTTCATCTGCACAGCCTCCTTCCTCTCTGTCTTCTTGGCTCCAGGGGGCTCTAGTGGGGCCGGCCGTGTGACCACTGGGGCATAAGACTAGGCTCAGCCTATTCTTTCTTTTAGGAACGGGGACCTCCAGGGGAGACCCAGGACTTAGGAAACTGACCAAGCTCTCTGATGAGCACGTCCTATGGAGAGGGTCCCTCAGGGCATGATCCTTGGAGCTGTCCTGTTGCTGGTACCGCTCAAGGCGGCTGTTCAGCTTCTCTTCATTCTAGGGTTGCTTTCCCTTCAAAAGCCTTTTTTAATTGCTTAACTTAAATATATTGATACGCTAGTCATATGGAACATAGCAAGTTGAGAAACTAATTATTTTTTATTGTGAAATAGAACATACATCCAGAGAAGCACATAAAAATGTATTACAAATAATTATAAAGTGAGAATCTGTATATGCGATTAGCACCTGGGTCAAGAAATAGAATATTGCTACTGTGCCCGGAAGCCATCATTTCTCTTAACTTGGGTTCCTCTCCTTAATGGTTCCAGCCGTCTTGCTCTTCTTCCTTAACCACTGTGCTGACATGCTGGCATTCTGGATGATCATTTCTTCCTTTTACAGTTTTATCATCTGTATATGTACCTTGCATACTATTGTTTAATTTTCTCTGTTTTGGAATTTATGTGAAAGGAGTCTTGTTATCTGGTCACCATTATGCTTGTGAGCATCCTCTACATTATTATGGATAGGAGTAGTTTTAATGCTATATGGGAGTACATTTGTAAATGTGCTACCATTACTTATACGTTCTATCCTGGATGAATATTCACATTCTTATGGTTGGGACTGTTACAAACGCTGCTGCCATGAGTATCCTTATTTATGCCTCCCAACACCATGTGAAAACATTTCTCTGGTGGAACTCCATAGGAGTGAAATTTCTGGGGTACAGGCTAAGGATATCTTCATCTTTGCTAAGTACCACTACACTATTTTTCCAAAGCCCTCAAAGCAATTTTGCATTCCCAGCAGCACTAGTTGAGAGATCCTGTTATTCTGCATCCTCTCCTAATTTGCTATTTTCAGCTTTTTAAAACCTTTTGCCCATCTGCTGGCTTTATTTTTATTGTAATTCCCTGATGACTAATGAGGCATGCACCTTTCCAAATCTTTACTGGCCATTTTGTTTCTGAAAACTTAATTACTGTCTCACAGACATGCACATGTATATATGCATGTATTTGAGTAGTTCAGATTCAAATGATCAAAACACCAAGTTTATGTTTTTATTCAACCATCAATTTCAGGGAAAATTGTAATTTTTCTGGCGTCTGAAGTTTCTTTGCATTTGCTGTTTATGTTCATCTCAAGAGGCATCATGTTTTAAGTCTAAGGAGCTAGTCAGAAACTCTTATTCTCAAAATTATTTCATCTGACCTTCCCCTTGCAGAGCCAACTTCATTAAAACCTGAGATTAATCCTTGCTCTTGGTAATGCCAATTCAGTTTATGCCTACTAAATGATGCACGTATTAACCACAAATGCTCGCATAGAGTTGAAGGACTATCCTCCAAAAGAGGCCTGCAATAAAATGAGACTGCTGGGGATCCTTCTTTGACCTGAAGAAGTTTTCTGTTTACATCCAAAAGAGGCAATTTGCATCTGTTATTTTATTACAAAAATAGAATATCAGCCAACACTACCCAGGGACAGCTAGATGTTTACACAACTACACTTCAGTACTCAACAAACTTCTCTCTTCTCACTCACCACCAGTTTTGGTTCTCTCCTCTTTTTACACTTAATTTACAGAAAGATAGAGGGGAATGTGAGACTTAATCTATAAACATACTGCAGTAAGAAATGTCTGCATACTAAAACTTAGGGTTTTAGGTAGATTCTCTTCTAGCCCAGAGTACCATCCAGAACAGGGATGGCAAATAGGTTTCATTTCACATGTCACCTTCAATTGACTGCAGTTGATGTTTGGAATGTATGGGAAAGTATATGGAATAAGTTCCAAAGCCACACCTGGGCTCTGTGGGGAAGGATGTCATGGTGGTTTAGTCACATCCACAGTAGCTTAGGTTGGAAAGTGGCGGGACTTCACGTCACCTGCAGTTCAGAGCAGTGGTCCTCAAACACCTTCCGATCCCTCTGGGGAGTTTTTACCTGTACCATGCCCAGGTCCCATCCCAGACCAATTGCATCAGGAACTCTGGGAATGGCTCAGGTGTCAGTACTTCTGAGAGTCCGGCGAGGTTCCACTGTGCAGCAGGTTTGAGGACCACACGGCAGCGTTTCCGAGTCTTCTTTTTTCCAACTTTACCGCCAACAGAAGGAACCTTTTAAGGTGTGCTGTGCCTCGTCTCTCAGTCCTGTCTGACTCTTTGTGACCCCGTGGACTGTGCCCTGCCAGGCTTCTCTGTCCGTGGGGATTCTCCAGGCAAGAATACTGAAGCAAATTGCCATGCCCTTCTCCAGAGGATCTTCCCAGCCCAGGGATCGAACCCAGGTCTCCCACATTGCAGGCAGGGATCTTCCCAACCCAGGAATTGAACCCAGGTCTCCCGCATTGCAGGCGGATTCTTTACCATCTGAACCACCAGGGAAGCCCTTTTTAAGGTATACTTTTTTCCTAATTGCCCTCCCTACCAGAGATTTCAATACCACAGATACATTGTATGTGTGTGTGTATACTGTATGTAAGTCTGTGCTTTATACTTTAAAAAGGTAAGATTTTGTCACCCCTCTCACCCTAAGAACCAGTTTTTGCCACCTTGGGGGGAATATCGGCTCTGTTGAGAATACATGCTCTAGAGAATAAGAATTTGTATTTAGAGCATAAACTATAATGACAAAAATATAACTTGCTACCATTTGAGATTGAGGAGTGTTAATTTACTCTATAAGAGCAAAATGCCTCGGTAAGCATAATAGTGAGGTACAAAATTAAGCCCTGTGGCTGCTGATCCACTTGGTTATGTGGTTAATAGTTTTAGGGACTAATTAAGGGATAATGTTAATTGATCAGGGTGCCATCAGATGTGATGATCCCCTACTGCTTAGTAAGTACTGAGGACAAGAGGGAATGTTTACTTTCCTAGCAAAA
The DNA here is from genome assembly GCF_023699985.2 of Odocoileus virginianus. Lineage (NCBI taxonomy): Eukaryota > Metazoa > Chordata > Mammalia > Artiodactyla > Cervidae > Odocoileus > Odocoileus virginianus. The sequence continues at coordinate 19,430,727 of NC_069691.1, read as the reverse complement.
GAAACTGCTTCTATAGTAAATAATTCCCAATTACACAGTGATTATTTCTGTTTTTCATTCTTAACAAAATTTTTTTTTTTTTTGGATGGAGCTTTATGCTCAATGGTGGTGTCTGATAAGCTTTAGTATTACCAATTTAATAAAAGTCATAGCATGAATTTTAATCTAGAGGGGGCATTTATTCATCCATAACCTATAGTGGTCTTTATATATTTTCATATTTACAACTGAAAAAAAAAGACTTTATTTATTTAGATGCTCCAAATCAGCACCAGTGTAAAGACTTGTAAGTTAAGGGACAGAAATACAAGGCCTAGAAGGTCTCATTTCTCTCCATTTCCTTAAGCGCCCCCTCCCCCTTCTCGGCAGCCTGCTCAGGTGCCACCCTGACATTCACTTGTCCTGTCACCTTGAGCAAGTCATTTAACCCATCTGTGCCTTGGTTTCATCTCTCTTCTGAAGAGCTCTGCTACGCAGGTTTCCAGGAAGAATAAATGTAGAACTGTTTTGTAAAAGTAGAAACGTGTAGACAAAGGAAAGTTGTGATCCAAGGCCATTGAGCAAATATTTATTATTAATGTTCTGATCACCAACCTTAATCTCTAGAGCCCCAAAAGGAATAAAACACTGGCTCTGCCCTCAGTGAACTTACACTGACAACCTTCCTGACAAGCTTTAGCTGGTGGTTTTCACCACCTGTGGAGTCTTGTCCCTGAAAAAGAGTTGGGCGAACCAGTTGGGAAGCAGATAAGAAATAAGCAGGCACGTTGAGTATTGCACATCATAGAGGGATTGCAGTTTAGGATTATCTTTTTGGTTTTCAAATCACTGACTCATTTTTAGTGTTAAAATAAGTGAGATTAAGAGCAGTTTTGTCACTCCTGGACTCTGTCTGCCCACACTGTGTTGATGAGTAGTGGTTCTTGATTCAGATGTAAGCCCATTGAGGGCAGATACCTGTGGGCCCCTGTGTCCCTAGATCTCTGCTTGCAGTTACATGCCCCTGATGGAAAGCAATGCTGAATGATAGGTATTGCACACTTCGGTGGATGAATTGGTGGAGCCAATGTCTTATTAATGTCAGTATCATTCTTTAAGAGCTATATCATGTCAAGTCCTCATCTGAAATGGCCAATTCCCATTTCCCTCTGATTCATCTCAAGCAAATCCTGCCATAATCCCGAGGAGCAGGACTGACACTCTTCTTTCTAACATCCCAGTATTTCTTTGCTCTTCAGTGCTTACCTCTTTCTTCTTCTCCTCTCATAAGCTTTGTGGCAGTGGCTTTTAGGACTTCCTTTTAGTGACAAAGAGAAACGAAATGAGACTTCTTTAAACAGAACACAAGAGAGCTGGAGATTCTCAGGACAGTGTGCGGCACAGGTCTGATTAGAGCAGCCCTTCTGTGGAGGGAAGAAGAGCCGATCACTGTGCCCAGGCTGGGCTCCTGTTTGCGGTCCTTAGAGTGCAACTGGGAGCTTGAGAAAAGCCAGCCAGATCCTGGAAGCGGGCAGCTGAGGGAACGGTTTAATCAAGAGCTCCATCAGTTGCCTCAGCCCTGGATTTCGTGGAGTTTGCTGTAGGAGGCTCCCTCGGCAGAGCCTCCCAGGAGGTATGCCTGATGCCTCAGAGATGCTTACTACTTCTTGCAATTAAAAGTCACCATCTTTCTGTTCCACACACTCAGAAATGCAAGCAATGCATTTCAGTGAATATAGGTGGCAGTCTCTCGATCTGTGTTCAGCTGTGATGAAGCATTTCAAACCCTGTCCTAACAGAGAGAAGACAGGGCACCTGGTCAGCGCTGGGGCCTGGAGAAGTGGGGAGAGGCAGGCAACCCCAGCCTTGCTGGCAGTTAGATCCATGCCTTTACTTTTTAACCATGACACCTGTCCACACGAGGGGCCTGTTTTCTACTCTCAAGGCCTCTTTAGAGTTCAGCTTATCTTAATTGTGGGTAGTAGCCAGACCCACGCAGTAGGGAACAAGAAGCTTGTGGGTTGTCACAGTTGTCTTAATTCTTTGATATTCCAGAGAGTTCACCAAATCACACACAACCCCGGGGAGAGTGCGCTGACATGGCAGTTTCACTGAGCTCAAAGACTCTCCAAATTAGAGTCGTTGTCCTGAGCATCGTCCACGTTTCGTTTTTTCAGAGATGGCAGTTTAGTTAGGTGCTATTCTGAAAAGGGCAGCCACTTCCTCTCCTGACTGAATCATCATTATTACATTTTTGTAACTTAGATAAATCTGGTATTATCCCTACTGCACTTACGGTTGGCTGTTGACCAACACTCTAACAGTATGGAGGGAGCTGAAAACCTTTTGGGGATGTTGCAGGTTCTTACAGCAGGTATCGACAGTCTTGGAGAGCTGCTACCTGAACCAGTGGGAGGTACTCTCACGCCCTGCCTACTCCTCTGTGAAGAGTTACTTGCTCCCACTAACCTCCTCCCACAATCTCAGAACTGGGCTTCCACTCTCTCCTCTCACTGAGTGCAGGGACTTTCTCACCATCACCATGTCCCTAACCGTGTCCCTGGCCTCAAATAAAAGCAGAGTCTGCAATTTCAGCACCTATGTATTGACATGTTTACTTGCTCTGGTGGAAAAGTGATTTTCTAAATTGTTTCTAAAATATAATATTGACTCTCAACCGTGAATATATCAAAATGCGTGGAAATCACGATACTTATCTTGACATTCAGTGTTGTTTCACAGTAACAGTAGTACGTCTCTGAACACACCTGTGCATCAGAGTATAGAGACTTCAGGTAGAATTTAGCTCCAGAGCAGAGTTTCCCAGCCTGCATCCTGTACAGTGCTGGAATATTTAATATGTATTAATAGGAGATCCTTGAAATAAGGGTTCCGTGGTCCAGTAAGTTTGGAAACTACTGAATATAAATATCCCTCTTGGAGATTCTCAATGCAAATTTTCATAGCAAAGACTATGAGAAGCCCCATAGAAAAGAAAACCTTCTTTTACCCAGCATTTTCCGAACAACATTTGACCCCAGAACTTTTTACTCAGATACGCTGAGAAAATGTAACTATGGGGAAATAGGAATAGGATATTCTTACTAAGAAGATGTTGATAATTGGATATGGATGGATGTGAGTGAACCTTGTTAATTGGAATTCAGCTGTGCAGTGTACAGGGTCATCTTGAATTTAAACTTGAAGGGTTACCTCAAATTTAGCATTTATTGGACTCTCATAGGATCCATAGGGTTGCAAAGAGACACGACTGACGTGACTTAGCACACATGCATATGCCAGGCACTGTGCTAAATTTAAATTCTTAAATATAATCTCATTTATTTTAGTCCATACAACAACTCTACATATCGGTCCTGCACACACCCAGTTTTATAACTAAGGAATAGAGAGATAAAGTAATCTTCCCAAGGTCATGCAGTCTTTAATGAGCAGATGAATGAATACTGGAGTCCAGGTCTGCCTGTCACCAACATCTGTGTCTTTAACTTGAAACCTCTACTGCTTCCAAGCTTATGAAAGTTTCTAAATATGGACCTTCATATCTTTGGGCCACCCCAGGAAAGATTTGAATAAGGGCTAGTGGAGATCAAGAAAACAGATATGTCCCCAGGGAGCTCTGGATTTGAGGAGACAGAGCCCTTTCTTGCTCCCCCCACTCAGTCCAACCATTGTGACCTGTAGGCACTGTTGTTCAGTTGTTCATCATGTATGACTCTGTGACCCTATGGAATGCAGCATGACAGACTTCTCTGTCCTTCTACATCTCCTGGAGCTTGGTCACATTCATGTCCATTGAGTCATCCAATGGTTGATGCCATCCAACCATCTCATCCTCTGTCGTTCCCTTCTCCTCCTGCCCTCAATCTTTCCCAGCATCAGGGTCTTTTCCAATGAGTCAGCTTTTTGCATCAGGTGGTCAAAGTGTTGGAGCTTCAGCTCAGCATCAGTCCTTCCAATGAATATTCTGGGTTGATTTCCTTTAGGATGGACTGGTTTGATTCCTTGCAGTCCAAGGGACTCTCAAGAGTCCTCCAGCACCAGTTCTAAAGCATCAAATCTTTGGCGCTCAGCCGACTTTATGGTTCAGCTCTCACACCCATACGTGGCTACTGGAAAAACCATAGCTTTGACTAGACAGACCTATGTCAGCAAAGTGATGTCTCTGCTCTTTAATAATTCCCTGTCTAGGTTTTTCATAGTTTTCCTTCCAAGGAGCAAGCATCTTTTAATTTAATGGCTGCAGTCGCTGTCTGCAATGATTTTGGAGGCCGAGAAAATAAAGTCTGTCAGTGTTTCCAGTTTTTTCACCATCTACTTGCCATGAAGTGATTGGACTAGATGCCATGATCTTAGTTTTTTGAATGTTGAGTTTTAAGCCAACTTTTTCACTCTCCTCTTTCACCTTCATCAAGAGACTCTTTAGTTTCTCTTCGCTTTCTTACATTAGGGTAGTGTCATCCAAGGTTGTTGATATTTCTCCTGGAAATCTTGATTCTAGCTTGTGAGTCATCCAGCCCAGCATTTCACATAAGGTACTCTGTGTAGAAGTTAAATAAGCAGGGTGGCAGTTTACAGCCTTGACATACTCCTTTCCCAATTTTGAATCAGTCCATTGTTCCCTGATTCTGTTGCTTCTTGTCCTGCATACAAGTTTCTCAGGAGACAAGTAAGGTAGTATGGTACTGCCATTTCCTTATGAATTTTCCAGTTTGTTGTGATCCACACAGTCAAAGGCTTTAGTATAGTCAATGAAGCAGAGGTAGATGTTTATATGGAATTCTCTTGCTTTTTCTGTGATCCAGCAGACATTGGCAATTTGATTTCTGGTTCCTCTGGCTTTTCTAAATCCATCTTGAACATCTGGAAGTTCCAGGTTCACATTTTTGAAGCCTAGTGTGAAGAATTTTGAACGTTATGTTGCTAGTATGTGAAATGAGTATAGTTGTTTGGTAGTTTGAACATTCTTTGACATTGTCCTTTTTTAGGATTAGAATAAAAACTGACCTTTTCCAGTCCTGTGGCCACTGCTAAGTTTTGCAAATTTGCTGACATATTGAGTGCTGACTTTCACAGCATCACCTTTTAGGATTTGAAATAGCTCAGCTGGAATTCCATCACCTCCACTAGTTCTGTTTATAGTAATGCTTCCTAAAGCCCACTTGACTTCACACTCCAGAATGTCTGGCTCTAGGTGAGTGATCATACCATTGTAGTTATCTGGGTCATTAAGACCTTTTTGTACAGTTTTTCTGTGTAGTCTTGCCACCACGTCTTAATATCCTTTGCTTCTGTTAGGTCCATACCAGTTCTGTCCTTATTGTGCCCATTTTTTCATGAAATGTTCCCGTGGTATCTCTCATTTTCTTGAAGAGATCTCTAGTCTTTCCCATTCTGTCGTTTTCCACTTTATCTTTGTATTGTTCAGTTAAGAAGACTTTTTTTGTCTCTCCTTGCTATTCTTTGGAACTCTGCATTCAGATGGGTTTGTCTTTTCTTTTCTCCTTTGTCTTTCACCTCTCTTCTTTTTTCAGCTGTTTGTAAGGCCTCCTCAGACAACCATTTTGCCTTTTCTTTGGGGTGGTTTTGGTCCTCACCTCCTGTACAGTGTTATGAACCTCTGTCCATAGTTTTTCTGGCACTCTATCATATTTAATCCCTTGAATCTATTTGTCACTTCAACTGTATAATCATAAAGGATTTGATTTAGGTCATACTAGAATGGCCTCGTGGTTTTCCCTATTTTCTTAAATTTAAGCCTGAATTTTACATTAAGGAGTTCATGATCTGAGCCACAGTCAAGTCCCACTCTTGTTTTTGCTGACTGTATAGAGCTTCTGCATCTTCGGCTGCAAAGAATATAATCAATCTGATTTCAGTATTGACCATCTGGTGAAGTCCATGTGTAGAGTTGTCTCGTGTTGTTGAAAGAGGATGTTTGCTATGATCAGTGTGTTCTCTGTTAGCCTTTGCCCTGCTTCATTTCATACTCCAGGGCAAAACTTACCTGCTACTCCAGGTATCTCTTTAACTTCCTACTTTTGCATTCCAGTCCCCTATGATAGAAAAGAGCATCTTTTCTTTAGTGTTGGTTATAGACAGTCTTGTGGGTCTTCATAGATCAGTCAACTTCATCTTCTTTGGCATTAGTGGTCAGGGCATAGACTTGGATTCCTGTGATATTGAATGATTTACCTTGGAAACAAACCGAGATCATTCTGTCATTTTTGAGATTGTACCCAAGTACTGCTTTTCAGACTCTTGTTGACTCTGAAGGCTACTCCATTTCTTCTAAGGGATTCTTGGCCACAGTAGTATATATTATGGTCATTTGAATTAAATTCACCCATTCTGGTCCATTTGAGTTCACTGATTCCTAAAATGTTGATGTTCGCTCTTGCCATTTCCTGTTTGACCATTTTGATTCATGGACCTAGCATCCAGGTTCCTATGCAGTATTGTTCTTTACAGCACTGGACTTTACTTTCACCAGCAGTCACAGACACCAGACGTCGTCCCCGCTTTGGCTCAGGCTCTTCATTCCTTCTGGAGCTATCTCTCCCCTCTTCTCCAGTGGCATACGGGACACCTACTGACCTGGGGTGGGGAGGGGGTTCATCTTTCAGTGTCATATCTTTTTGCCTTTTCATACTGTTTTTGGGGTTCTCAAGGCAAGAATGCTGACATGGTGTGCCATTCCCTTCTCCAGTGGATCATGCTTTGTCAGAACTCTCTACTATCCATCTTGGGTGGCCCTACATGACGTGGCTCATAGTTTTATTGAGTTACACAAAGTTGTGATCCATGTGATCATTTTGGTTAGTTTTCTGTGATTTTGGTTTTCATTCTGTCTGCCTTCTGATAGATGAAGATAAGAGGCTTGTGGGAGCTTTCTAATGGGAAGGACTGGTTGTGGGGAAAACTGAGTCTTACTCTGGTGGGCAGGGCCCTGCTTTAATCTTTAATCCAATTTTCTGCTGATGGGTGAAGCTGTGCTTCCTCCCTGTAGTTTGGCCTGAGTCCAAACTATAGTAGAGGTATGACCTCCTCCCCCGAAAGGCCTTATGCCTGCATGGTGCACTCCCAGGCCTGCTACTGCCAGTGCCCCTGACCCCGTGGCAGCCACCGTCCACCCAGGCCTCTGTGGGAGGCTCCCGGACACTCACAGGCAAGTTTGACTCAGTCTCTTGTGGGGTCACTGCTCCTTTCTCCCGGGTCCTGGTGTGCACAAGGTTTTGTTTGCTCCCTCCTAGCATCTCTGGCAGGTCTGAGATTTGATTTTAAGTGCAGTTGTGCCCCTTCTACCATCTTGCTGCGGCTTCTCCTTTGTCCCTGGATGTGTGGTATCTTTTTTTGGTGGCTTCCAACAGTCTCCTGTCAGTGGTTGTTCAGCAGCTAGTTGAGATTTTGGTTTTCTCACAGGAGAAGATGAGCACACATCCTTCTACTCTGAGATGCGGCTAAAAAAACAAAAAAATGTAGTCACTGGCTTGAGTGACTACTAAAGTAACATTCGATTTGGTCAGTATTCCCAGTGATGGGAAGCAAGTTGAGAATTCACCCCTGTTGTTCTTATATTTTTGTCCAGCTTATGTTGCTTCCCACAGCAGGGGCAGAAGCAGAATTCCCAGCTGGGGGTCTCAGAATGAAGATTTCCCATCACTCACAGGATGCCAGGGACTGAGTCATCATCTAGCCCCATGTTACTCCAAGTGTGGTCTCCAGACCAGCATCAGCGTCACCAGGTATTTGATAGAATGTCAAATTCTTAGGCCCATGTCCGACCTGTTGAATCAGAATCTCTGGGAATGGGGCCCAAGAAACGGTCTTAACAAACCCTTCAAAGGATTCTTCTATGCTCTCTAGCCCGAATCTCTCATTTTATAGATGAAAAACTATGTGCTAGAGCGTTCAAGTGACTCACTAAATTCCTACACAGCAAGTAGTCGGAAATCCAGGCCAAACTGATAACTGCTTTTACCTGCCCAGTATCCATGATTCTTTCAGTTTTGGTAACAGTCCCCAGGTTTCCCCCGTGGTGTACCCCCCATTCTCTATTCATGTGGTTTGGATGGGGCTAACTCCATGTCCCAGATACCAAGGTGGGTGGATGACCCAACCTGGTCAGACTGATTTATCACCCTTCTGACACCAATCTGGCACAGAGCTGTGGTTCATGCCAAGCCTCCAGCTGGGCCAATGAGAGTAGGTTATGGGGATTTTACTGGACTCTTGGGAAGGAGCATCTTTTTTTCCACTGAGATCCATCTCTGTAAGGGTGAGGTATGAATGACCTGCGTACTGTGAAGCCAGCCCAAAGAGAAGTCTCCTCAGGATACTGTTGCCACTCAGAACTCCAAAGCTTTGATTTCAGCTAGAGCGAGACCCCAGTTGGTCCAGGTCCCTCCTGCAGCAGCATTCGGGGGAGACTGTTAACTCACTATTTTATGATGGCAGACTTCTTAACAATGTGACCTCTTATTCTAGCTTGATGATTTTATGGAGTTTACTAAACAGGATGATATTCATTGAGTGCTGAAAGCCAAAACATGGAGTATGATGGGAATCTTTCAGTCCTTCCTACCAAGGAGGTAGTCATAGTTCTTAACCAGCATGACCAAAGTTCCTGTCTGGATTCCCCTCCCCTCCCAAGCAGGAGTATGGGTCCCAGATACTGCTGTGGGATTCTCTTAAAAGCGCTTTTTAAAACATAGGTACATTTGGTTTATTTCTTTGGCCATGCAGCTTTCAGGATCTTAGTTCCCAGACCAGGGATTGAACCCATGCCCCCTGCAGTGGAAACATGGAGTTTTAACCTCTGGGGAAACCCCTTATACATACTCTTGACAGGAAGTTCAAGGGTTTTTGGTAATTGTTCTATGTCCAATATTGTGTAAATGAGAAAACACTTTAAAATATCCTCACCTTGAAATAAAAATCTTCAGCACCATTTCCCGATCAGCAAATAGTCTGGACTCCAGAACACCATTCTTTCACTCTTCCGGTAAAACTGTAAGAACACATTTATTGAGCATGATGTGTCAGGCACTGTGCTGAACCTGTGCTAGGTATCATCTCCTAATCCTTGAAAGAGTTCTTTGAGGGACTAATTATGTTAGCTAGCATCTTATGACCCCTCACTGTATGTCAGACACTGGTCGTCCCCCCCCACCCCATCCCTGCTGTTTTACTTTTTTTTAAAATTGATTTTATTTATTTATTTTTGACTGTGCTGGATCTTTGTTGCTGCGTGGACTTTTCTTTAGTTGCTGTGAGCAGAAGCTACTCTCTGGTTGCGATGTGGGGGCTTCTCGTTGCCGTGGCTTCTCTTGTTGGTGGAGCAAGGGCTCGGGCACGTGGGCTTGGGAGCTGTGACTCCCAGGCTCCTGAGCACAGGCTCAGTAGTTGGTGCACAGGCCGAGTTGCATGTGGAGTCTTCCTGGACCAGTGATCAAACCTGAGTCTCCAGTGTTGGGAGGCAGATTCTTTACCACTGAGCCACCAGGGAAGCCCCTCTTCAGTCTTATTTATTCATTGATCTTATAATTTTAAAAATTTTATTAAAATACAGGTGATTTATAATGCTGTGTTCATTTCTTCTGTATAGCAAAGTGACTCATATATGCATTCTTTTTTGTATTCTTTTCCATTATAGTTTATCATTGGATATTGAATCTAATTCCTTGTGCTATACAGTGGGACCTAGTTGTTTACGTATCTTATGTATACTAGTTTACATCTGCCAGGCACTATTTTAAGCACTCAGAGCACATGAACTCATTTTATTCTCACATCTTTTTACAAGGGTTGAATAGTTAGTAAGCCACAGGGAGGACCTTCAGACCTCGGCAGGCAATCTAACAGATCGTTCACTGAACCACTATAGGGGTGTGAGGAGAACAAAACCGGCAGGAGGTGAGACCAAGGACCAACCTCCTTTTGGTGCCTTCTCCAGAATAGTGAACTGATAACATTCCAAGTTTGAATCCTCAATAGTAAAGTAGGGGCTAAAATCAGTGATCTCCCAAGTTTCTTTTGATTCTATTTCAAATAGAATATGGATTTCCCTCCCCCCCACCCGGGTTTTTTAGACTAATTCAAAGCACTTGGACACCTGGTGTTTCTACATGTTTTCAGAAGTGGCAACCTGGTTGGAAGATGAAATTAGGACTCTTGAAACTCCAATTACATGTCCAGCATGCTGTTTATATTTGGATTATAACTAAGTCATAGTAGATTTTGGAGGCTGGAAGTTAATAGAATACCCTCTCCTAGAAGCTACCACTTGGTGTCTCTAGATTTAAGGGTGTAGGAAGAATATTTTCTGCTCTTGGAAAACATGCTTTGGATTTGATCTGGAATTGAAGAGTTTTGCTCTTCCTGAATTTTGGAGGTCATCTCATCCTCCAAATAAATCCAGCAGAGGCTGATAGCAATCAGTATATTGCAAAGAAAGTACTGTGCTTCAACTCTGGATCTAAATCATTTAGCTAAAGGTCTTTTCTACTTGTAATAAGATTTTGGATTTTATTTTAATTAGCAGGTTTTTCCTTTGAGTGGAATCTCAAATCTCTGTCTTATGAAGGTCACACTACCTTTGCCTTGCCACGTCTTGCCAGGAGAGAAAAAAATAGAGTTCTCTGGAAGAAGAACCTCTTAAGAAAAAATTGATTGATGCTCTGCATTTGATTCATAGTTTGACTGAGTTACACAAGACTCTGATTCATGCCATCAGTTTGGTTACTTTCCTGTGATTGTGGTTTTCATTCTGTCTGCCCTCTGATGGATGAAGATAAGAGGCTTGTGAAAGCTTCCTGATGGGAAGGACTGGCTGTGGGGAAAACTGTTTTGCTCTGATGGGCAAGGCCACGCTCAGTTCAGTTCAGTTGCTTAGTCGTGTCCGACTCTTTGCGACCCCATGAACCTCAGCACGCCAGGCCTCCCTGTCCATCACCAACTCCCGGAATTCACCCAAACTCATGTCCACTGAGTCGGTGATGCCATCCAGCCATCTCATCCTCTGTTGTCCCTTTCTCCTCCTGCCCGCAATCTTTCCCAGCATCAGGGTTTTTCAAATGAGTCAGCTCTTCCCATCAGGTGGCCAAAATGTTGGAGTTTCAGCTTCAACATCAGTCCTTCCAGTGAACACCCAGGACTGATCTCCTTGAGGATGGACTGGTTGGATGTCCTTGCAGTCCAAGGGACTCTCAAGAGTCTTCTCCAACACCACAGTTCAAAAGCATCAATTCTTTGGCTCAGCTTTCTTTATAGTTCAACTCTCACATCCATACATGACTACTGGAAAATCCATAGCCTTGACTAGAAGGAACTTTGTTGGCAAAGTAATGTCTCTGCTTTATAATATGCTGTCTAGGTTGGTCATAACTTTTCTTCCAAGGAGTAAGAACCTTTTAATTTCAGGGCTGCAGTCACCATCTGCAGTGATTTTGGAGCCCCCCAAAAATAAAAGTCAGCCACTGTTTCCACCATTTCCCCATCTATTTGCCCTGAAGTGATAGGACCGGATGCCATGATCTTAGTTTTCTGAATGTTGAGCTTTAAGCCAACTTTTTCACTCTCCTCTTTCACTTTCATCAAGAGGCTCTTCAGTTCTTCTTCACTTTCTGCCATAAGGGTGGTGTCACCTGCATATCTGAGGTTATTAATATTTCTCCTGGCAATCTTGATTCCAGCTTGTGCTTCTTCCAGCCCAGCATTTCTCATGATGTACTCTGCATATAAGTTAAATAAGTAGTGTGACAATATACAGCCTTGACGTACTCCTTTTCCTATTTGGAACCAGTCTGTTGTTCCATGTCCAGTTCTAACTGTTGCTTCCTGACCTGCATACAGGTTTCTCAAGAGGCAGGTCAGGTGGTCTGGTATTCCCATCTCTTTCAGAATTTTCCACAGTGTATTGTGATCCACACAGTCAAAGGCTTTGGCATAGTCAATAAAGCAGAAGTAGATGTTTTTCTGGAATTCTCTTGCTTTTTCGATGATCCAGCGGCTGTTGGCAGTTTGATCTCTGGTTCCTCTGCCTTTTCTAAAATGAGATTGAACATCTGGAAGTTCATGGTTCACATATTGCTGAAGCCTGGCTTGAAGAATTTGGGGCATTACTTTACTAGCGTGTGAGATGAGTGCAGTTGTGCGGTAGTTTGAGCATTCTTTGGCACAAAGAAGGCCATGCTCAGTAAGTCTTTAATCCAATGTTCTGCTGATGGATGGGGCTGTGCTCTCTCCCTGTAGTTTGGCCTGAGGCTAAACTATGGTAGGGGTAATGGCAGTAATGGTGACTTCCTTGAAAAGGACTTATGCCAGCACACCTTGGCTTTCAAGACTGTTGTAATCAGTGCCCCTGACCCCACGGCAGGCCACTGTCACCCACACCTCCGCAGGAGACTCCCAGACACTCATAGGCAAGTCTGGCTCAGTCTCTCTGGGGTCGCTGTTCCTTTCACCTGGGTTCTGGTGCACATAGTGTTTTGTTGTGCCCTCCAAAAGTCTGTTTCCCCAGTCCTATGAGAGTTCTGTAATCAAATCCCACTGGCCTTCAAAGTTAAGTTCCCTGGGGATTCTGATTCCCTTTGCTGAATCCCCAGGTTGGGGAATCTTTCGTGGACCCTAGAACTTTTCCAACAGTGTAAGAACTTCTTTGGTATAATTGTTCTCCAGTTTTTAGGTCGTCTGCTCAGCAGGTCTATAGTGGAGCTAATGACTAAGTCCTCCAAGAGGACTTAGGCCACACTGAGCTTAGGTGATCTGCAGAGTATGAGAATGCAAAGCCTGTGTGGTTTTTCAACTTTGGTGGTCTGAGCAAGGTGGAGATGATCTGGCAGGGCAGGGCAGCAGTGTTCTTTTTTTTAAAAAGATATTTCTAGGTATCCTTAATAAAAATTTATTTGTTCACTTATTTTTGGCTGCACTGGGTCTTCATGCCTGCGCACAGGCTTCTCATTGCGGTGGCTCCTCTTGGGGAGCACATGCTCTAGGCACTTGGGTTCAGTAGTTACACTTAGTTGCTCCTAGGCACGTGGAATCTTCCTGGACCAGGGATGGAACCAGTGTCTCCCTGCATTGGCAGGTGGATTCTTAACCACTGGACCACCAGGGAAGTCCAGGGCAGCAGTGTTTTTAAACTTCTCTGTTTGGTATTAATGTTCACACACCACAGAATGTGTGAAGGAGTTACTCACTAAATGCTTTTTGCTTTGGGGCAGTGCCTGCAGATCCACCATCATTGTAACCTAGTGGCTCAAATAACACTTGGGTTACAATGTCCAGCCCCTAGTAGACTTTCCATTACTTCTTGCTGGCATTTCCCTAATAACTGTGATCTTAGGGCTCCTTGAGCTCATCTTTGAAACTGTGAACTTTCCCAGATAAATGAGGAAAAGAGAAGAACTGGACAGGGGAAGGCAAGAAGCATTGATGCCAAGGTTTAGTGAAGAGAATATTGTGCTGAGGACTCATGACACCTGCCCTCATTGGGGCTTTAGAATAGAGGTAAGTTACTTTCCCATGCTTCTGTAAAGCATGGGAAGTTTGATTTGCCCTGTGTCCTATGGAAAGATATTGGAAGGGCCATTTTCAACATTCTGAGCACTCTGGAATATTAATTTTTCCTTCAGAGATCTTTGAAATCATATACACCTGAATAACCCTCCTGGGTTTAATTTGTGTGCCAACAAGTAACAACATTTCCCCTGAAAGTTTCAGTTTAAAGGTTTTCCTTGGAAAGGATTGGCCCACCCCTAAGTTGTGACCGGCAACAATCCATTCCAGATCCAAGTCTACTTGTGCTAAGGTCTCAGTGACTTAAGATTCATGGATCTCCACACTAACTTTCTAACATAAATGAAACTCATCTATTCCTTAGCTGCTCTGCTTTTCCTACCATGATTTCTCAAGTATTCTCCTGCTTCTATGTCCTTATCTTCCTTTATCTCTGTTAGAACTTCCAACTCTTAATCTTCTCATTGCTCAGAACATTGACTTATTCATGATCTCCATTCATTCTCATGATCTTTCTACTTCTGCTCTTATCTGTTTTTTCCCATATTTTAAAGTTCAACTTCATGAAAGAGAAACATTTAATTGGCCCACTTGGTTGTTAGAGGGGCAGAACTTTTTAGTTGAGGCCACCTCATAAGGTATTGCCTAGCTTGCATGTAGCTTGATCTTGGATCAGTTGCCAACTCCAAGTTCAACTGAATTGGGTTAGGTGGGAACATGGGTGGAAGAGCAAGCTTTATATGGAACAGGATAGAAAGCATATCCTGTTCCTGGAGCTTTACCTTGACTTTACCTTGGCAATGGAGTCATCAGTATAAAGGAGACTTCAAAGCACAGAATCTAGTTCCTTCTGGAGTATGAGGAGCACATTTAGAGAACATAGAGAGTCTTCTCAAGGCAGGGCCCCTTCGTATCATCAAATATGTGCCAGACACTGGGAATAAAAGAATAATATTCAGTCCTGTTCTCTTAGAGTCAGTCTTAGCTCAGTTGTGTCCGGCTCTGTGCAACCCCATGGACTGTAGCCTGCCAGGCTCCTGTGTCCATGGAATTCTCCAGGTAAGACTATTGGAGTGGGTAACCATTTCCTCCTCCAGGGGATCTTGCTGACCCAGAGATTGAACACAGGTCTCCTGCACTGCAGGCAGATTCTTTACCATCTGAACCACCAGCAAACCTGATGACAAACTAGTGATTATCATCTGCTCTCTTCCAAAAGTTTCATGGTACAGAATAGCTCAAGGTGATTACAGTGTTGGGAGGATTAATTTTGAGCATATGTTTGAGGATAAGGCATGCCTGGGTATATTAGTAGATGACAACCAAATTGAAGATGAGAGAAAAATAAGCGTGTTTTCTGAGGAGCTTCTCCCCATGAGATTGGTTCATGCATTCACATGTTGATTTACTGGGGTAACCACACTCCTGCACTATGTACTGGACTTGGTGTTGGGTTCTGGAAAAAAAAAAATCCCCCCATCCCCCCTCAAAATCTATTCTCCCTTCTTCCCTGTACTTTTCCCCCCCTAAACTCAAGATGTGCTTCTTCCTTCTGTGCACCTGCACTCAATGTCTGGTCTTTCCAGCTCCATCTCTTAGTTTGTTTTGTAGAAAGGTCAGAGAAATTGCTTTTGCAACAGATTTTCTGCCTTGGGCAAAGCCTACAAGAGCCTGGTGATTTGGCGCCCCCCAGGGGTACCTGATCAGCCCTATTTGCACTCTGATAGATGGGGGGTCCTGAGGGACAGAGTGAACCTGATAGTTACTGGTCCAGCCTGACTGACAGACTTTACCATGTGTCCTGGACATTTTTCCTAAGAGGTCAGGAGGAAGGGAGGCTGCAGCCCCTGGTAGCTCTCCTGGATGTAATTGACATTGTGAGGCTTAGCATCCTAAGACATGAGCTGAAACCTTATTCTCTTCTGCCCTAGTTTTGTGACATTGGGCAAGTGACTTAAAATTTCCTGACCTGTAAAATGAGGCCAGGAATGTCTAACGTGAGTGCTTCCGTTAGAATGAAATTGGGCAATAGCATAGAGATGAACAAAGTTGGCCCATAGTACTCGTGAGGGCCCATGTTCTCCGTATGCAAAGCCTGGAGGGGCTTCAAGTCTCGGGGAGTGAGGAGAGTTGAGAGTGTCCACACCCACTCCTCGGGAGTGTTCTTCACCCCGAAACCTTGAGCAGCCCCAGCTGTGCCGGAGTGGCTCAGAGCAGGGGGCCCTTGGGTTGCCACATGCCAAGCAGCCTGAGGATGAAATCTGGGGTTCTCCTGGGGTGTTGATCCTCAGTGCATGCTGACTGGCTAGCCTGGTCTCCAGACACTGGGTGCAGTTCCCAGGGATCTCAGTCCTTCCTGATCTAATCATATAAAGATGTAAAATTCATGTTGTTTTGCTTTTCTCTTAGTCTTAGATCATCAAATGGGAGTCAGAAACTTGCTGCCTTTGGCAAGAAGCCCCTTGCTCTGCAGTTGGTCCCTCCCTGAAAGCCAGGTCATGGTGTTTCAAAAGACCATTTCCTAAAGAAAAAAAAATTTTTTTCTTTTAAAATGCCCAAACTTGCTGGTACTTTTATTAAGGATGCTATTGACCATCCTTGTCAGTCCTCCTAAAGAACTGTTTGCTTACCTTCTGTGGCTGTTTGTAGTACAATTATGAAAGCCCAGGGCTGCGATGGGACTGACCTGCGTAATGAAGAAACCAAACAGCCCTTCAGAAGTGCTAAGCCTCCCTTGGGGGCATCAGATCATCCTCGGGATATAGGACTACCTGTAGAGGGATGAGCTGTGTACTCTTAGGCATAGGTACCTTCCATGGTAAAAATCACAGGACATTAGAGAGGAATTTTTGCCAGTTCAGCCTTGTCCTTTGATGAATGTGGAAACAGGAGCAGTTTGCCGAGGGTCAGCCAGAAAGTGAAAGCATTAGAACTTGAACCCATGTTTTCTGACTCCCAAGAACAAAGCTCTTTCCACTATGTTTGTCTTACTAGCTAATTCTTGGACGTATTGAGTTTTGTGGGATGAAGGCAGAAAGAAGATCCCAACCAGAGGCATCCTCAGAAGAACGAGGAGTTGCAGTTGAGCCCAGTGAAAGTTGGTGGAAGCAGAGAAGTCAGGGAAAGGCCCCTTAACCGGTCCGGGGTAGGTGTGCCAGTCAGCAGGGAAGAGCTCTCTGAGGTCGGGGCTGTCTCTGGGAGAAGAACAGGCCCCTGTGGCTTTAAAGCATCACTTCTGGGAGGCTTTAAAACAGATTTTTTCTGGCAAATTACACTGTATACACTAGAGGAGAGTAGGGGCGGTGGGCCTGTTTGTCTTGTTCACTTTGGTGGCCTTAGCACCTGGCGTAACTATCCACGTGTTCACCGTTTGGGCGGAGTGTACACTGTGGCCTGGCATGTACAAGGAGCTGGAGAGAAAATGAGGACCAGGTACTGCCACTGACTCCGTCATTGCAGAGATGACAGTGTAGTAACAGAGATGGAAAATGATACTGTTACACAGATGTGAAATTATGAAGTAATGATAAAATTACATATCAATTATGTGTGGATATGTATCTCAAAGGGATAAGAGGATATATACCAAATTCACTGTGGGAAGGGAAGTGGGGCGGGGGCTCATGCTATGTGAATTGCAGGAATGTTTAAAAACAAAAATGCCCTTGTGTGTTATAAATCAAAATAGTAGTCCTTACCTTGGGGAGGGCTTCAGGGATCTTGGAAATGTGGTTTCTTACCTTGAACACACATGGCTTTGTCCACCATGTGAAAAACCATGAAGTTGCATTTTTCAAGTGGGGCTTTCTGTTTGTGTTAGCTTTATTCAAAGTGTGCGTGTCTGCTAAATCACTTCAGTCGTGCCTGGCTCTTTGTGACTCTATGGACTGTACCCCGCCAGGCTTCTCTGTCCATGGGATTCTCCAGGCAGGAACGCTGGGGAGTGGGTTGCCATGTCATCCTCCAGGGGATCTTTCCAACCCAGGAATTGAACCTGTGTCTCTTCTGTCTCCTGTATTGGCAGGTGGGTTCTTTACCACTTGCGCCACCTGGCAAGCCCTATTCAAAGTGTATTCACATATAACTTTGTTATTAATAAGTAGAAATTTAAAAATCACTACCATGTGAAATGCTGCAGAGGTGTGCCAGTACTGTGAGCATGTGTCATGGGTCAGAAGTGGGGTCTTACCTCATCAGGGGAATCCAGGAAAGTTTGCTGAGAATGTGTGTTTTAAACTGAGGTCTCAAGGATGAGCAGGAGGTTCTGGGTGAAGAGGGGAGGGATAACATTCCAAACAGAGTGAGCAGCATGTGCAAATGCCCTGTGGCAGGAGGGAACATGGTATAAAGGAGGAATTCAAACAACATGAATCAGATAGGAAGGTAGACAGTAAGAGAAATTATCAGTGAGAAGAAACTGAAGAAATTTGTGGGGCCAGATTATTCTGGGACCTATTATCTGTGTTAAGAATTTTGATGTCTGTCTTAAGAACTGTGGTTTACCACTGAGGTTCTTTTAGTAGGTGGTGCCATTATCAGATTTGTATTTCTTATTTCTTTTTAATTTACTTCTGAAATTTTTATTTTATATTGGAGTATGTTTGATTTACTGTGTTGTGTTAATTTCAGGTGTGCAGCAAAGTGATTTCATTATACACATATCTATTTTTTTCATATTCTTTTCCTATATAGGTTATTATAGAGTTCTCTGTGCTATATATGAGGTCCTTGTTTATTATCTATTTTATATATAGTAGTGTGGTTATGTTAATCCCAACCTCCTAATTTATTCCTGCCCCCCACTATTGTAAATAGTGCTGCAATGAACCTAGGGGTACATGTATTTTTTTGAACTATGGCTGCTGCTGCTGCGGCTGCTAAGTTGCTTCAGTCGTGTCTGACTCTGTGTGACCCCATAGACAGCAGTCTACCAGGCTCCACCATCCCTGGGATTCTCCAGGCAAGAACACTGGAGTGGGTTGCCATTTCCTTCTCCAGTGCATAAAAGTGAAAGTGAAGTCGCTCAGTCGTGTCCGACTCTTTGCAACCCCATGGCTACTCCAGATATATGCCCAGGAGCGGGATTATTGGATCATATGGTAGCTCTATTTTTAGTTTTTTAAGGAACCTCCATGCTGTTCTCCATAGTGGCTGTACTAATTTACATTCCCACCAAGAGTGTAAGAAGTTTTCCTTTTGTCCACATCCTCTCCACCATTTATTGTTTGTAGACTTTTTGATGATGGTCATTCTGATGTGAGATGATACTTCATTGCACTTTTGAATTGCATTTCTCTAATAATTAGCTTGACTCACAAGCTGGAATCATGACTGCCTGGAGAAATGTCAGCCATCTCAGATGTGCAGATAATACTGCTTTAATGGCGGAAAGTGAAGAGGAACTAAAGAGCCTCTTGATGAAGGTGAAAAAGGAGAGTGAAAAAAGTTGACTTAAAACTCAACATTCAAAAAACTAAGAACATGGCTTCTGATCTATTACTTTATGGCAAATAGATGGGGAAAATGTGGAAACAGTGTCAGATTATCAGATTTCATTTTATTGGGCTCCAAAATCAATGCAGATGGTGACTGCATACACAAAACTAAAAGATGCTTGCTCCTTGGAAGAATAGTTGTGTCACACCTAGGCAGTGTTTTAAAAAGCAGAGACTTTTCCGACAATGGTCCAGATAGTCAGAGCTATGGTTTTCCCAGTTGTGTATGAATGTGAGAGTTGTACTACAAAGAAGGCTGAGGCGCCAACGAATTGATGCTTTTGAACTGTGGTGCTGGAGAAGACTCTTGAGAATACCTTGGACAGCAAGGAGATCAAACAGTCAATCTTAAAGGAAATCAGTCCTGAATATCCATTAGAAGAACTGATGCTGAAGCTCCAATAACTTTGGCCATTTGATGCGAAGAGCTGACTCATTGGAAAAGACCCTAATACTGGCAAAAACTGAGGGCAAGAGGAGAAGGGAGCAACAAAGGATGAGATAGTTAGATGGTATAACTGACTCAATGGACATGAGTTTGAGTAAACTCAGGGAGATAGTGATGGACAGAGAAGCCTGGTGTGTTGCAGTTCATGGGGTCTCAAAGAGCTGTATATAACTTAGTGGCTGAACAACAACAATAATTAGCAATGTTGAGGCTCTTTTCACGTGCTTTTTGGCCATCTGTTTATCTTCTTTGGAGAAATGTCTGCTTAGATCATCTGCCCATTTTTTGATTGGGTTGTTTCTTTGTGTGTGTGTGGTTCTCCATTAATTAATTTATCTTAAAATGAAACAAAGATGAATATTTTTAATGATAAAATGTATAATTCACAAAGAAGATAGACATCATAAACCATTTAGATACCTAACAACAAAGAAATAAAGATACATAAAGCAAAACTCAGAAGAAATATAAGGGAAAAGAAAAAAATATATAACCATAGTGAGGCATAGTAACATTTCTCTGAGCATGTTTTATCAAGTGCAGAAACTAAGAATAGGAGCATCTTGAATGATGTCATTAATAATTTAAATATACTTATTTATATTAATTTATATTTATCTTATATCTTACACAAATATATTTAAAATTTTATATCTCTTATGTTATTAGATTTCCATAGGACATTTAGAAAAACTGGCAAAAAGATAAACATTACTAAATTTCAAAACAAATTCTTGATTTTGTGATTCAGTTATATATATGTGAAGCAAAGTGAAGTGAAGTCACTCAGTTGTGTCCGACTCTGTGTGACCCCAGGGACTGGAGCCCACCTGGTTCCTCTGTCCATGGGATTCTCCAGACAAGGATACTGGAGTGGGTTGCCAGTTCTACATTTACACATATGTTATTTTTGAAATTATTTTCCATTATAGGTTATTACAAGATATTAACTATAGTTCTCTGTGCTATACAGTAAACCTTTGTGGCTTGTTGGGTATCTATTTTTAAAATTAGAAATCTAGCATTCTATTCATACTGAGTCAAACAAGTGGAATCAAAATGTCATACATGTTTTTAGTTAGGCAAAAATTCATAAGTTTTCTAAAATACATATATTATACATATTTATATATAGGCATACAAAAGCTTTTTTACTGTGCTTGATAAAGGCTTTAGAAAGAATATATATTTAAAAAAAAAATGGAGAAATTGGAAAACAAACTAAATGAAATGGGAGCACCGAATATGAAATAGAAAAAGTGAAACAAACTAGATAAAAGTAAAAGTTCCTCATAAAGTCCAATTGTTTTTAAACATGGTTGCTCATTAGAAACACATCTGGAGCTCTGGTTTAAAAAAAAAAAAAGTAATGCCTGGGCATTTGTGTTTTTCAAAAAATTCCAAGATAATTCTGATACGCATCTTGATTATAAAAAGTGATTACAGGTTTTTCTATTAAATGGTAGTTTTGGTGATATAGAATTCTATTATTTTTCTGTTGTCCAATCATGATACAATGGTATAAAGTAAGTAATAGTTACATAATCACAATAGTAAAAGATTTTTATCTGTTTTATCAATAGTCAATAAATAAAAGATAATTATATTTGCAAGCCATAATGGGAACATGATTAACCTAACAATATAAAATAATTACATACAATCGGGGGGGTCAAGCAGAGTGATGTGGTAAGTGCAAGTGTATACATACACGTTTTCATTTGCCCAGCCAGTCTATGTCTTTTGGTTGGTGCATTTAATCCACTTACATTTAAGGTAATTATGGATATGTTTGATTCCTATTACTGTTTTCCTAATTGCGTTGGTTTTTTTTTTCTATAAGTAGGTCTTTTCCTTCTCTTTTCCTTCTTTCCTGCCTAGAGAATTTCCTTTAGCATTTGTTGTAAAACTGGTTTGGTGGTGCTGAATTCTTTTTAATTTTTGCTTGTCTGGAAAGCTTTTGATTTCTCCATCATATTTGAAGGAGAGTTTTGCTGGGTAAAGTGTTCCTGGTTGTAGGTTCTTCCCTTTCATCACTTTAAATATAACATGCCATTCCCTTCTGGCTTATAGAATTTCTATTGAAAAATCAGCTGATAGACTGACTGAGGAGTTCTCTTGTAAGTTATTTGTTGTTTTTCCTTTGTTGCTTTTAATATTTTATCCCTGTCTTTAGTTTTTGTTAGTTTGATTATTATGTATCTTGGTGTGTTCCTTCTTGGGTTTATCCATCCTGGGACTCTCTGCTTCCTGGTTTTGGTTGACTATTTCTCTTCCCATTTTAGGGAATTTTCCAGTTATTGTCTCTTCAAATATTTTCTCAGATCCTTTCTCTCTCCTCCTTCTGGGACCCCTCTAATGCGAATGTTGGCAGTTTTAATGTTGTACCGGAGGTCTTTTGGGGCTTCCCTGGTAGTTCAGCTGGTCAAGAATCCCCTGCAATGCAGGAAACTCCGGTTCAATCCTTAGGTCAAGAGGATCCCCTGGAGAAGGGATAGGCTATCCACTCCAGTATTCTTGGGCTTCTCTGGTCAGTCACTAAAGAATCTGCCTGCAATGCGAGAGATCTGGGTTCCATCCTTGGGGTGGGAAGATACCCTGGAGGAGGGCCTGGCAGCCCATTCCAATATTTTTGCCTGGAGAATCCTCAGGGATGGAGGAGCTTGGCAGGCTGCCATCCATGGGGGTCACAAAGAATCGTGCATGACTGAGCAAATAAGCACAAAGATCTTTTAGGCTGCCTTCATTTCTTTCATTTTTTTTTTTTATATTCTGATCTCTGCCATTCTGTCCTCTAGGTCATTTGTGCATTCTTCTGCCTCAGTTATTCTGCCTTGAATTCCTTCTAGTGTATTATTCACCTCCGTTTGTTTGTTCTTTAGTTCTTCTGGGTCTTTGGAAAACATTTCTTGCATCTTCTCAATCTTTGCCTCCGTTGTTTTTCTGAGATTCTGAATCATCTTCACTATCATGAATCTGAATTCTTTTTCTGGAAGATTGCCTGTCTCTACTTTATTTAGTTGTTATTCTGGGGTTTTATCTTGTCACTTCATCTGGAACATAACTTTCTGCTCTTTTATGCTGATTAACTTTCTGTAATGTGGCTTTTGTTTTGGTCATTGTGAAGCTGTGCTGCTTCTTGCTTCTTCTGTCTGCCCTCTGATGGAGGAGGCTAAGAGGCTTATATAAGCTTCCTGATGGGAAGGTCTGGTGGTGGGATAAGCTGGGTCTTGCTCTGTGGGTAGGGCCTTGCTCAGTAAAGCTGTAATCCAGTTAGCTGCTGATGGGTGGGATTGTGCTCCCTCCCTGGTAGTTTTTTGTCCTGAGGCGACCCAGCCCTCAGGTCTAGGTTTGGGTTAATGGGCTCTATGATTGGTTAATGGCAACCTCTAAGAGCTCCCAAGGAGGACCTTCCCAGACTGCTGCTGCTAGTCCCCCTGCCCCTGTGGTAAGCCCCTACTGACACTAGGAGGTAGTTTTTGGTTCAGTCTCCTGTGGGGTCACTGGTCCTTTCCTCCGAGTCTTGGTGCATGCAGGGCTTTGTTTATGCCCTCCAAGATGGGAGTCTCTGTTTCCCCCAGTCCTGTGGAAGTCTTGTAATCAAATCTCACTGGACTTCGAGGTCAGATTCCCTGGGGATTCCCAGTCCCTTTGTTAGAGCCCCAGGCTGGGAAGACTGATGTAGGGTTCAGAACACAACAGTGGGAGAACTGCTTTGGTATTTTTCTCCAGTTTGTGGGTCACCCACCCGTCAAGAATGGGATTTGATTTTATTGTGATTGTGCCGCTTCTACTGCCTTTCTGTGGCTTCTTCTTTGTCTTTGGACGTGAAGTATCTTTTTTGGGTAAGTTCCAGCATCCTTCTGTAGATGGTTGTTCAACAGCTAGTTGTAATTTTGGTGGTCTCGCTAGAGATGAGCGCATATCCTTCTACTCTGTCATCTTGAACTGGAATATTGATTGGGTTGTGTTTTTGATGTTGAACTGCATGAGTTGTTTGTATATTTTGGAGATTAATTCCTTGTCAGTTGCATCATTTGCAAATATTAGTATTCTCTCCCATTCTATAGATTGTCTTTTCATTTTGTTTATGGTTTCCTTTGCTGTCTTTAGCCACATTTCTTAATTCTCCAAAAACATAGGGAATAGTAGTCTGTAATGTTTTTTTAAAAATCTTCTGAACTTTATTTTTAAGTGAAAATCGCTCAGTTATGTCTGACTCTTTGCGACCCTGTGGACTATGCAGTTCATGGAATTCTCCAGGCCAGAATACTGGAGAGGGTATCCTTTCCCTTCTCCAGGGGATCTTCCCAACCCAGAGATCCAACCCAGGTCTCCCACATTGCAGGCAGATTCTTTACCAGCTGAGCCACCAGGGAAGCCCAGGAATACTGGAGTGGGTAGCCTATCCCTTCTCTAGTGGATCTTCCTGATCCGGGAATCAAACCAGGGTCTCCTGCACATTGCAGGTGGATTCTTTACCAGCCGAGCTACCAGGGAATCTCACTTTATTCATAAATCATGACTAAATCATGAGTGGAAAGGAAGACTTCAAATTAGACACAGGATGTGGTTGGTCTAAGGTACCATAACATAGGATTCTCTGCTAGGCATTTCTGTCTCTGCTTTGAGCCAGGTTCCCTACCATATTGCAGAGGCTAGCTCATCTCTCTCTAACAAGACTACCTTGACTATGCCTCTCTTTTCCAAAGTCCAAATCTCTAAGCTGTGCAGGTAGAGGAATTAAAAATTGGAAGGAGGCTTCGGGTTTCTAGTCCAGCAATATTAAGGAGTTTGAAAGTCACTATTTATCTTAAGCACAAAGTCAAATACACTGGAAAATCAACAACTCTTCTTAAATGTGTAGGAGAGGTGTGGTCACAGAGAAAATGGCTGCTCCCAAAATTGGAGAGATTGACGGGAAAATACAGAGGATCATGACTTAACAGGAGCAGAAATCTATGAGCAAACACCTCCAAAGGAGCCAGTGCTGATATAGGAAAATCTGCAGTATAGTTGAAAA
Organism: Odocoileus virginianus; assembly: GCF_023699985.2. Classification (NCBI taxonomy): domain Eukaryota; kingdom Metazoa; phylum Chordata; class Mammalia; order Artiodactyla; family Cervidae; genus Odocoileus; species Odocoileus virginianus. The sequence continues at coordinate 19,406,243 of NC_069691.1, read as the reverse complement.
GTTTCTGGAAGCTCAGTGTGGACAAGTCTGAGACTTAAAAGCTCCAGTGGGGCTTCATCATAGGCTGGTCTCCACACTTTTGTGAATTTAAACTCTAAGAGCTTGAAAAATCTCTTTTTTTTTTTTTTTTTTTTTTTTTGCGGGTGGGAGAAGGAGAAACCATTTTTAGGTATGGTAGAGCATTCTGTTCTTTTTAAGAAGGCCTGCTGTCAAGAGAAACTAACAAGATGCTAAGCTTCTGGGGGGGTTAAATCAGAGCTTAATTGACCTGGGGGGAGGGAAATACCCAACTTCATCACACTCTAACCATCCTGTCCCACCAAAGGGTTGGAGTTGGGGACAGAGAAGCATTTGTGAAGTTCATAGTCCAGAGGCACAGGCTCACAAAAAGATTGAGAGGTAAATCTAACACTATTGATTGCTTTCCCTCCCTCTACATCTCCCCACCACATTGCTAAAGGACTATTTATAGCAGTTTCTTTTATCTAGTGCATCATGTCTAGTAGCAAGCAAGCTATACTAAAAGGCAAAAAGCACAGTATGAGACAGAGGGAAAGCATCAGAAACACACTCAGATATGACAAGGATGTTGGAATTATCAGACTGAGAATTTAAGACAACTATGACAAAATTGCTTAGGGCTGTAATGGGTAAAATAGATGGAAGCATGTGAAAACAGGTGGACAAGGTACACAGAGAGATGGAAAGTCTAAAGGAAAAAATAAAGAAATGCTAGATATGAAAAAACACCGTAACAGAAATGAAGGACGCCTTTGATGGGCTCATTGGTAAACTGGATGTGGCTAAAGAAAAAAAATCACTGGGTGTGAGAATCAGTCAGTTCAGTTGCTCAGTCGTGTCTGACTCTTTGCAACCCCATGGACTGCGGCACGCCAGGCTTCCCTGTCAATCACCAACTCCTGGAGCTTACTCAAACCCATGTTCATCGAGTTGGTGATGCATCCAACCATCTCATCCTCTGTTGTCCCCTTCTCCTCCCGCCTTCAATCTTTCCCAGCTTCAGGGTCTTTTCCAATGAGTCAGCTCTTCTCATCAGATGGCCGAAGTATTGGAGTTTCAGCTTCAGCATCAGTCCTTCCAGTGAATATTCAGGACTGATTTCCTTTAGGATTGACTGGTTTGATCTCCTTGCAGTGCAAGAGACTCTTAAGAGTCTTCTCCAACACCACAGTTCAAAAGCATCAATTCTTTGGTGATCAGCCTTCTTTATGGTCCAACTCTCATATCCATACAAGACTACTGGAAAAACCATAGCTTCAACTAGATGGACCTTTGTTGGCGAAGTAATGCCTCTGCCTTTTAATATGCTGTTTAGGTTGGTCATAACTATCCTTCCAAGGAGCAAGGGTCTTTTAATTTCATGGCTACAGTCACCATCTGCAGTGATTTTGGAGTCCAAAAAGATAAAGTCTGTCACTGTTTCTATTGTTTCCTTATCTATTTGCCATGAAATGATGGGACTGGATGCCATGATCTTAGTTTTCTGAATGTCGAGTTTTAAGCCAACTTTTTCACTCTCCTCTTTCACTTTCATCAAGAGGCTCTTTAGTTCTTCTCCACTTTCTGCCATAAGGGTGGTGTCATCTGCATATCTGAGATTATTGATATTTCTCCCAGCAATCTTGATTCCAGCTTGGGCTTCATCCAGCCCAGCATTTCACATGATATACTCTGCATGTAAGTTAAATAAGCAGGGTGAGAATATACAGCCTTGACATAATCGTTTCCCAATTTGGAAGCAGTCTGTTATTCCATGTCCAGTTCTAACTGTTGCTTCTTGACCTGCATACAGATTTCTCAGGAGGCAGGTCAGGTGGTCTGGTATTCCCATCTCTGAAAGAATTTTCCACAGTTTGTTGTGATCCACACAGTCAAAGGCTTTGGCGTAGTCAATAAAGCAGAAGTAGATGTTTTTCTTGCTTTTTTGATGATCCAACAGATGTTAGCAATTTGATCTCTAGTTCCTCTGCCTTTTCTAAATCTGGCTTGAACATCTGGAAGTTCACGTACTGTTGAAGCATGGCTTGGAGAATTTTGAGCATTACTTTGCTAGCATGTGAGATAAGGGCAATTATGCGGTAGTTTGAGCATTCTTTGGCATTGCCTCTCTTTGGTATTGGAATGAAAACTGACCTTTTCCAGTCCTATGGCCACTGCTGAGTTTTCCAAAATTGCTGGCATATTGAGTGCAGCACTTTCACAGCATCATCTTTTAGGATTTGAAATAGCTCAACTGGAATTCCATCACCTCCACTGGCTTTGTTCGTAGTCGTGCTGTGTAAGGCCCACTTGACTTCAGATTCCAGGATGTCTGGCTCTAGGTGAGTGATGACACCATCATGGCAAACAAAAATTGAGGGAGTGTACATGTTTTGTAAGAAATGTTAAAAGAAGTTCTTTAGGGAAAAAGAGTGTGAGAATATCTCAGTGTAAACTTTCAAACCTGAAAAGTAAAGATAAAAGAGACTGGAACAAAATGAGAACACAGTGTTTAAAAACTGTGGGACAACCCTAAAAGCTGAAATATATGTGTAATGGGAATATGCCAGAAGAAGAAAGATAGAAAGGAGCAGAAGCCATGTTTGAAGCAGTAATAACTGAGAACTTGCCCAAATTTATATCAGTTACCAAATCACTGTTACAGAAAATTCAGAGAATATCAAGCAGGATAAATAAAAAACAGAAGACATCCGCAAAACACCCTATACCTAAGTAGATTATATTCAAATTTCAGAAAATCAAAGGGAAAGTTTGAAGCAAGCCAGGGAGGGACAAAAACCTTAACCTGTGGAGGGGCAAAGGATAAGAATTACATCCAGGTTCTCAGAAACCATGTAAGAAGAAGAGAGTGGAGTGGAATATTGAGATTTTAAGAGGAAAAAACCACCAACCTAGAGTTCTGTATCCTGTGAAATTATCCTTCAAAGGTAAAGGAGAAGTACATTTTGTTCTGGCAAACAAAAATTGAGGGAGTATACATGCCTTATAAGAAATGTTAAAAGAAGTTCTTTAGAGAAAAAGAAAATTATATAGGTTAGAAATTTGGATCTACATAAAGAAAAGAAGTCATAAGTAAATGTAAATCTTTTATTTTTCTTCATCTTAATTAATCTAACAGGTATAGTTTGTTAACTAACAGCCACAGTGTATTCAACTATATATGCTCATATATGTATATTGCAATATATATTGCTTATATATACATAGGCATATGTGTTCATATATATTGATTATATGTACACACACATGGAACAAATGACAGCAGTGATACAAGGGAATCATTGTATCAATGATACAAGGGAAGGAGGAATTAGGATTATTTTGTTATTATAAACTACTTTCACCACCCATGAACCAATCAATATAGAGTTATTTGAATGTAGACTTGGATTAGTTGAAAATATTGCAAAGTCTCAGGCAGACAATAAAGGAAAAAAAGGAAAAAGCATAATTGATATGCTAAAAAAGGAGAAATAATAGAAACATTTAAAATGCTCATTTAAAACTGCAAAAGGCATAAGAAGATGACAAAAGTAGAAACAAAGGACAAAGGCAACAAATAGAAAATAGTAGCAAATTTAGAGGCTATTAATCCAATTATATCAATAATCAATTTAAGTGCCAATGGGCTAAATACATCAATTAAAAAACAGAGATTGTTAGAATGAAAATACAAGACCCAAATATGTGTTGTTTATAAGAACCCACTTTAAGTATAGAGATGTTGTTGCTGTTTTTCAGTCCATGATTTCTATCGGACTCTTCACGACCCCATTGGACTACTGCATGCCAGGCTTCCTTGTCTCACCATCTCCCGGAATTTGTCCAAGTTCATGTCCATTGAATCAGTGATGCCATCCAACCATCTCATCCTATGTCACCCTCTTTTCCTGCCTTCAATCTTTCCCAGCATCAGGGACTTTTCCAGTGAGTCCCTTGTTTGCATCAGGTGGCAAGTATTGAAACATCAGCATCAGTACTTCCAATGAGTATTCAGGATTGATTTCCTTTAGGATTGACTGCTTTGATCTCCTTGCTGTTCAAGGGACTCTCAAGAGTCTTCTCCAGCACCACAGTTTGAAAGCATCAATTTTTCTGTGCTCCACTTTCTTTATGGTCCAACTCTCATATCCATAGGTGACTACTGGAAAAACCACAGCTTTGACTGGACAGACTTTTGTTGACAAAGTGATGTCTTTGCTTTTCAATACACTGTCTAGGTTTGTCATAACTTTTCTTCCAAGGAACAGGCATCTTTTAATTTGTTTTGATTTAGCCTGCTTGACCGTGTCTAGTTTACCTTGATTCATGGACCTAACTTTCCAGGTTCCTATGCAATAATGTTCTTTACAGCATCAGATTTTTCTTTCTTCACCAGACACATCTACAACTGAGGGTCATTTCTGCTTTGGGCCAGCTGCTTCATTCTTTCTAGAGCTATTAGTTGTCCTCTGCTCTTTCCTGGTAGCATACTGGACACTTTCTGACTCAGGGAACTCATCTTTTGGTGTCATATACTTCAGCCTTTTTATACAGTTCATGGGGTTCTCACGGCAAGTCTACTGGGGTGGTTTGCCATTCCCTCCTCCCGTGGATCATGTTTCGCCAGCACTCTCCACTGTGACCCGTGGGTGGCCCTGCACGGCATGGGTCATAGCTTCATTGAGTTATGCAGGCCCCTTCACCACAACAAGGCAGTAATCCAGAAAGATATGCCATGCCGATACGGAAGAGAGTAGAACTCAGAACAAGAAAAGTTATCAGGGATAAAGAAAGTGCATTCCATAATGATTAAGGGATCTGTTTGCCAAGAAGACATGACATTTCTTAATGTGTGTGCACCTGACAACAGAGTGTCACACTATGTGAGGCAAAAACTGATAGAACTGCAGGAATAGATGGGTCTACTGTTATAGTTGGGAACTTCAACATCACTTTATTAGAAGTGGATAGATCCAGTAGGCTGAAAATCAGTCAGAACAGAGTTGAACTCAACAGTACCATCAATCAACTGGATGTAATTGACAGCTATTCATGTGGAACATTCACCAAGATCACATTCTGAACTGTAAAATACATCTTAAGAAATTGAAAAGAATAGAAATCATAACAGTGTATCTTTTCAGACCACAATGGAACTAAACTAAAAATCAGTAGCACAAAGATAGCCAGAACATACCAAGATACTTGCAGATTAAACAACACGTTTCTAAATGGCGCATGAATTAAAGAAAAAAATCTCAGAAGAAATTTAAAAATATTTTTAACAAACTGAAAATGAAAGCACAACTTATCAAAATTTGTAGCATGAAGCAAAAACAGAGCCTAGAAGGAAATGTATAGCGCTGAATGCACATATTAGCAAAAAAGACAAATATCATGTGATATCACTAGCATGTGGAATCTAAAAATGTACAAGTGAACTTATTTACAGAACAGAAATAGACTCATAGGTATAGAAAACAAACTTATAGTTACCAAAGAGGAAAAGGTGATGGGAGGGATAAATTAGGAGTTTTGGGATTAAAATACACACACTAGTGTATATAAAATATATAACCAACAGGGAGTTACTGTATAGCATGGGGAAGTATACTCAATATCTTGTAGCAACCTTTAATGAAAAAGATAATGTAAAAAAGTATATAAATATATATTCTTTCAGTTTTATATATATATGTGTGTGTGTGTGTATAACTGGATCACGTTGCTGTACATCTGAAACAGAACACTGTAAATCAGCTATTTCAATAAAAATTAAAAAAAATTAAATAATCTGAATTCCGCTTTAAGAAATTAGAAAGAGCAGATCAAATTAAATCCAGCAAGAAGAAAATAAATCATAAAAATTAGACAAATCAATAAATTTTTTAAAAAAATCAATAGGGAAAAATCTAAAAAAAACCAAAATCCAGTTCTCTGAAATATAAATAAATCAATTATCCCCTAAGCAGACTAAGAAAAGAGATTACAAATTACTAATATTAAAAATGAAAGAGGCAGCATCATTATAGATCCCATGGTCATGAAGAGGATAATAGAAGACTATGAATTACTCTGTGCCCACAAATTCGATAACTGGGATGAAATGGAACAATTCCTTAAAAAATATAATCTGCTAAACTTAGAAATGATCTGAATGTTTCTGTTAAAGAAATTGAATTCATAATTAAAAACCTTCTAAAACAGAAAGTACCAGGCCCAGATGGATTCCCTGGTGAATTCTTCCCAACATTTACAGAAGAAATATCCCAATTCTCTAGAACCTTTTTCAGAACATAGGAACAGAATATTTCCTAACTTGTTGTATGAGGACAGGATTATCCAATACCAAAACCAGACAAAGACATTATAAGAAAAGAAAATTACAAACGAATATCTTATGAATACAGATACATAGACCCTCAACAAAATAGTAACAAATTGAATCCAACATGCCGCACAACCAGTGAGTGTGGAAGGCTGCTTCAGCATTCGAAAGTCAGTTAATATAGTCCATGACGTTAACAGGCTAAAGAAGAAAAACCACATGATCATTTCAATAGATTCAGAGAAAGCATTTAATGATATCCAGCACTCATTCATGATAAAAAATTTAAACAAACTAGAAACAGAGGGGAACTTCCTCAACTTGATAAAGAGCATCTACCAAAACTCTGCAGGTTACATCATACTTAATCAAGTATGAGTAATTATATGTATGTACATTATTGTATGTATGTATGTAAGTATGATAATTCATACTTAATTGAAGTTCTTACCCTAAGATTAGGAACAACACTGGATGTGCCCATCTTTTTCAACATCATACTGGAAATCCTAGCTAATGCACAAAGACAAGTGAAGGAAATAAAAGGTATACAGATTGGGAAGGAAGGAATAAAAGTATCTTTGATTACAGGTGATGTAATTGTTACGTAGAGAGAATTAAGAAAAACTAGAACTAGTAATCAAGTATAGCAAGATTTTAGGATATAATCTTAAAAGCGAAAGTCAAACCCTTTTCTATATACCTTCTGCTCAATTTTGCTGTGAATCTAAAAGTGCTCTAAAATGTACTCATTTTTCTTTAAATTATGGGGTGTGTATTTCAGATCTGCAGTTCTGCCCATAGATAAAATTTTCCAGTATGATACGTAGAGAACATTGACTGTCTTCAAGTCTCACATTCTGTCATCACAAAGGTTTTAATTTTGTGAGAGAGTCTCAAGATGTGGTCTTCCCCATTCCTTATTTCCCATCACTGCAGGGTCCCAGAGGTGATTGAAGATTTGGCTTTCAGAAAAAGAACCTGCTTAAAGATTGAGTATAGTGATTTCTGGCTGTCAGAAGTCTGGCTATCACGCTATTCAAAAATTATTGAGGTACTGACTTAGCTAGAGCATCCCATTGCCCAGTTTGGGAGCCATGACTCAAAGCCTTGAGGCTAACTAGCATGAGGTGAGGCATAAGCTACTCCCAGAAAGCTCTGCTTCCTAGAGTCCTCTCTGCCAAAAGACCATCTAGGTGACTCTTCAGTCTCCATTGACTTGGGAGCCTCACTGCAGGCCATTGCCCATCACACAACAAAGCAAGAGCTCGAGGTTAACTTCTTTACCTTCAGGGTTTGATGGTGGTGGTGGTGGTTTAGTTGTTAAGTCATGTCCATGTCTTTTGTGACCCCATGGACTATGGCCCGCCAAGTTCCTCTGTTCATGGGATTTCCCAGGCAAGAACACTGGCGTGGTTGCCATTTCCTTCACCAGGGGATCTTCTTGGCCCAGGGGTCAAATCCATGTCTCCTGCATTGGCAGGCAGATTCTTTACCATTAGGGGCCTGGGAAGCCCTAAGTGCTTAACATTTGAGCAGTCGGGCTTTCTATATCTTGATTGTCACTGTAACATATGATGCCTGAACTCTTCTAATAGACAGTGATGTGAAGGGTTGAATTGATGACACAACTTGGCATAACAAAGTGAAAGGATCAATAGAGCTAAATTAGTATAACGGAGAGAGGAAGTGATAATCTAAGATTACACGTATAATTAGAGGCAGAGTTTATTCCAGCACCTAAATTTCTACGTAGCACTTTATCCACTGTTCCAAGCTGTACTCTGAGATCCATTCCAACCCACAGAGGCTTGAGGATTCCAGATGAGTGAATTAAAATAGTGTAATATATATCGGTTTAAAGAACCTGGTATAAAGGAGTCATTTTTTAGCCTTGTTTTTCTTTGTTACAACTGAAATTCCCTAGATTGAAAGGTAGTATGTCTCATTAATTCATTCAATCAGAAAACATAGTATTGGGCCCTCCATTTCAAACAGTGGGCCACATCCTGATAATTCTTCATTCTGCATGGTCTTGAATTATGTCATTATTCTATAAACTTACAGACAAATCTATCACTTGGTACAATAGTTGGGTTAACGTGCTTCTTTAATAATACACAGCAGTATTAAGTGACAACTTCCATTGTAGTAACAAGAGTAATGCTGAGGTAAGATGATACATTATTGATGTTTGAGCCTTGGCCTTTTGAGTTAGCTCCATTTTTCAGTACAGGAAAATAAACTATCTCTCATTGACTTCTATCCCTCTTGCTATTTTCTGTAGTAAACATTAAGAGACTTTGCGTATCACGTGTCTGGCCATCTCTGTCTGGTCTTGAGTTGTCATTAATTCTTAGTGTGGGAGATGGATGACTGGTGCAGCTATCTTCATTCCTGACACACCACTGTCACAGCCTATAAATAATTAATGCAAGGAGACTTTGCTAGTGAAGGCAACTGTCAGGCCCATTAGATTTAAGTCCAATTTCTGTTCCCTTCCTATAATTTTTTATTGAAAATTTTACAATGTAGAATCAACTTTTACTAATGTAATAAGATGACACTAATTCAGACAGCAGGAGCTTGAAAGGGAGAGGCCAGTTAGAATGAATGAAAGATAAGTTTTTTTGAAATGAAGATTTATTTCTTTAAAGAAACACCATGAATTAAACTCTGCTATCAAAAGTTTTCCTGGTGGGACTTTTCTAGTAAGAGACAGCTTGGTTGCAAAGAAGAGGAACTCCCTCTAACTTACCCCCTGTAAGTTAGAGCAGATGCTCTCAGGGTACCCTTCCCATATCCTCTGGCACTCACTGATTCTTACATGCTAATAGCTTCTTACTGTAAGTTTACCTGAAGGTTATCTCTGGACATAGGACAGAGTGTTGAGAACTTGACACTGTCTGCAAAGGAGCTTTAAACAATGTCACACAAGAGTTGGTGGATAAATAAATACCTCAGCTCCTCACTGTCTGACAGGACAATTCTGAAGCATGTTCTACATAGTCTCCTAGTTCCCCAGTGGGATTGCACCCCAGCATCCCACAGAAGTCACCTTCTCATTAACACACCTTGTATTGGCTTCTTCTTCTCCTTGTTTGGATTTCCCATTCCCCTTCCCGTGCCTCTTGGAATCACCTCCCAAACTACTTGCAATCAGTTCTTTGTCTCAGGCCTGATTCTGGGAGAACCCAAACTAAGGTTGCAATGTAAGTAAAAGGAAGGCTACAAGAGATGTTCTTATTAAACACATAAGGACTAATAACCAAGATAGATAAAGAAATCAACCCATCCATAATAAGTCCTCAATGTCAGAGAAGGAAACTGAAACTCTCAACACAACGATAGATCTGTATTATTTTAATAACAAACATTGTAATAGCCCTTTTAAGATGTGCTAACTTGTCACCTCAAGTCCTGACTTCCCCATCGAAGCAGAGTAACCTAAGTTCTCCCATCTACCTGAGCATCTTTAGGGCCTTTGTCCCTGCTGACCACATGACAGTCTGAGAACAGTTCCTTGCTTTCTTTAGGCAATGCCATTAATATAATTATTTTAAAAAGTATGAGTCTGAGGTCTTTGTTTCCTCAAGTGGGTCACATAGGAACTGAAATTATGCAGCTAGGAATTCTTTGGGGTCCGATTGCCTGTTCCAGAACCTCTGTTGGCATCTGCTCTTTTCTCTTTCTTTAGATTCTCTGTTTTCTCATCTGTTGGTTCCATCATTGGCCCAACACCAGCAATACCTAAATATGGCCACTGTGTCTTTACTTCAAATTCCCAAGGAAAGGAGAATTCAGTTGGCTCTGCTGAGTCCATGAGTCGATCCAATTGGCCATGGCCAGAGGAATGGCCATCCAATCCTCCCCTGAGAGTTTGGGGTAAAAGAGAAGTTCCAAATAAAGAGGGATGGCCTGGCAAGACAGCTAAAAATGTAGTAACTCTAATATCTTTTCCAATTATTTAAAAAATTGAAGTATAATTTATTTACAATATTGTGTTAGCTTCAGGTGTAGAGCAAGGTTATTTGGTTATACATACACATGTATATATATTCTTTTTTTGATTCTTTTCCACTGTAGTTTATTACAAGATATTGAATATAGTTCCCTGCTATACAGGAAAGAAAATCTTTGTTGTTTATTTTATATTTGATAGTGTGCATCTGTTAATCCCATACTCCCAATTTATCCCTACCTCCTCTTCAGTCAGTCAGTCAGTTCAGTTACTCAGTTGTGTTTGACTCTTTGTGATCCCATGAACTGCAGCACGCCAGGCTTCCCTGTCAATCACCAATTCCTGGAGTTCACTCAAACTCATGTCCATAGAGTCAGTGATACCATCCAACCATCACATCCTCTGTCATCCCCCTCTCCTTCTGCCTTCCTCCTCTTACCCTTTGGTAACCATAGATGTTTTTTCTATGTCTGTGAATCTTTCTGTTTTATAAATAAATTCTTTTGCGCTTTATTTTTTTTAGATTTTGTGTGTAAGTGATATCATGATATTTGTCTTTCTCTAACTTCACTTAGTATGATAATCTCTAGGTCCATTCACATTGCTGCAAATGGCACTATACCATTCTTTTTGTGGCTGAGTAATATTCCATTGAATATTATGACCATCCCCAAGAAAAAGAAATGCAAAAAGGCAAAATGGTTACTTGAGGAGATCTTACAAATAGCTGAGAAGAGAAGCTAAAGGCAAAGAAGAAAAGGAAATATATATCCTTTTGAATACAGAGTTCCAAAGAATAGCAAGAAGAGATAAGAAAACCTTCCTAAGTGAACAATGCAAAGAAATAGAGGGAAACAAGATAATGGGAAAGACTAGAGGTCTCTTCAAGAAAATTAAAGATACCAAGGGAATATTTCATGCAAAGATGGGCACAATAAAGGATAGAAATGGTATGGACCTAACAGAAGCAGAAGATATTAAGAAGAGGTGGCAAGAACACACAGAATAACTATAAAAAAAAGATCTTCATGACCCAGATAACCATGATGGTGTGATCACTCACCTAGAGCCAGACATCCTGGAATGCAAAGTCAAGTGGGCCTTAGGAAGCATCACTACGAACAAAGCTAGTGGAGGTGATGGAATTCCAGTTGAACTGTTTCAAATCCTGAAAGATGATGCTGTGAAAGTGTTGCACTCAATATGCCAGCAATTTTGGAAAGCTCAGCAGTGGCCACAGGACTGGAAGAGGTCAGTTTTCATTCCAATCCAAAGAAAGGCAATGCCAAAGAATGTTTGAACTATTGCACAGTTGCACTCATCTCACATGCTAACAAAGTAATGCTCAAAATCCTCCAAGCCAGGCTTCAACAGTACGTGAACCGTGAACTTCCAGATGTTCAAGCTGGATTTAGAAAAGGCAGAGGAACCAGAGATTAAATTGCCAACATCAAGCCTGTATATTGTCACCCTGCTTATTTAACTTATATGAAGAGTACATCATGTGAAATGCCAGGCTGGATGAAGCCCAAGCTGGAATCAAGATTGCCAGGAGAAATATCAGTAACCCTAGATATACAGATGACATCACCCTTATGGCAAAAAGTGAAGAGGAACTAAAGAGCCTTTTGATGTAAGCAAAAGAGGAGAGTGAAAAGTTGGCTTAAAACTCAGCATTCAGGAAACTAAGATCATGGCATCCAGTCCCATCATTCCATGGCAAACAGATGGGGAAACAATGGAAAAAGTGACAAACTTTATTTTGGGGGGCTCCAAAATCACTGCAGATGGTGACTGCAGCCATGAAATTAAAATATGCTTACTCCTTGGAAGAAAAGCTATGACCAACCTAGACAGCATATTAAAAAGTAGAGACATTACTTTGCCAACAAAGGTCCACCTAGTCAAGGCTATGGTTTTTCTAGTAGTCACGTATGGATGTGAGAGTTGGGCTATAAAGAAAGCTGAACATCGAAGAATTGATGCTTTTGAACTGTGGTGTTGGAGAAGACTCTTGAGAGTCCCTTTGATAGCAAAGAGATCCAACCAGTCCATCCAGGTCTAAAGGAAATCAGACCTGAATATTCATTTAAAGGACTGATGCTGAAGCTGAAACTCCAATCCTTTGGCCACCTGATGTGAAGAACTGACTCATTGGAAAAGACCCTGATGCTGGGAAAGATTGAAGGCAGGAGGAGAAAAGGATGACAGAGGATGAAATGGCTGGATGACATCACGGACTCGATGGACATGAGTTTGAGCAAGCTCCAGGAATTGGTGATGGACAGGGAAGCCTGGTGTGCTGCAGTCCACGGGGTTGCAAAGAGTTGGACACAACCGAGCAACTGAACTGAATATTCCATTGTGTCTGTGTGTATACACTACATCTTCTTCCATTCATCTGTTGATGGACACTTAGGAACAACCATAATATTAATATTGAATAATTATTAATAACTAGGATATCTATTATTATGATTAAATGGTCATTCTAAAGTGCTTAAGGATGCTTGTAGTTTGCTTTCTTAAATAGAATAACATTCCCCTTCAATATCTTCATTGGGAAATATTTGGTGTGCTCAACTGAATAAAAAATTATAGTGAAATAGTGATATTTTATTTCATTTATCATAGTGGCTATAGTAATTATCACAGATTTCTCAGTATTTTGGACAAAGTCATTTTCTTGTTTGCTTTCATTCCCTACATGTGTTGGCATGCCTTTCACAGCATTCTGTTCACATTGGAAGCATTTTTATTGAATGAATGACAATATGTATGATAACATGTGATTCACTGAACTGTGGTTTCTTTTGAGGCTCATTCGTGGAAACATCAGCAACTGGTGGAAAGGGGGAGATGTCAGCTACAGGCCAATTCATTTACTCTTGTGTTGGGGTTTTGTAATGACTCTGAAATAGCCTTTCCCCAGGATAAATTTTAATTAGTCTCTAAAGTTAATAATAAGTGAGCTTAGGTGTTTTTGTTTCTGTTGATTCTGGCCTTTGTTAATAATATCTTAGATCTGCTTTCTGTGTACTTAATAAAGAACGACATGTGCCTGTCGGGAGGCAGCCTTGCAGGGGCCTCAACAACAAGGTAGGGCTTAGGTACTGCATGGTCTGCTCCAGTCCTGGCTCTGCCACTGACTGAGTGACCTTAGGTAGGTTGTTTAACCTTCGTGACTACAGTCCTTACATGAAGAATAGAAAGCATAATACTCTCTGCCTTATATGCTCATTTTGGACCTGTGCTTAGTACAGAGTAAGCTAAAATCAAGTAAGCAGGTATAATCATTAATTGGTAAAAATGGATAAAACGCTTAAAAAATAATGTATCACTGTTAGTAAATGTGGGTTGTCTTTTACATGTGCTCTTATATTGTCAAGAAAGACTGTTCTTGAACCTTGTAGTGAAAATGGAAACCGTTTTGGTAAGATTGGCCACTGGACAGGTAGGTAGATAGGGTGGTAGTAAGATAAGGAAACTAATATCCTTGTGTGTCACCTATGTTCCAGGCACTTTAAGGGCATTCCCCTCCTTTCCCCACACAACTCACTGGGATCCATCAGGTCTGTGGGACTCCAAATGTCGCCATGCCACTCTCTCTTCCAAGTTAAATAAAATCCCTTTCCTTGTTTATCCAGTGAACCAAGTAAGAAGGCGGGACAATGCATTTGACGCCACTGTCTGTCATTCACCCTATGACCTTGGGTGACCTCTCTGATCCTGTTTCCCACATTAGCTTTCTTTTCTTTCTTTTGGGCAAAGTCAGTATCAATTCTAAACAACTCAAGTCCTCCGGTGTACTGGTCCTTTTGCTCCAAATCCCCAGACCATGTTTACTGCTGGACTCTACTCGCTCGGCCGTGGTGGCTTCAACTGCCAAAGCCATTGTGGGGCGGCCAGACCAGTGCCTGGGCTCGGATGAACACGGAGCCAAGGCCCGGGGTGTTCCTAAGCTGGATACTTCCTCTTGCTTTGGACTTGTTTTCATTCCATGGATCAGAGAGAAGACTATTTACACTATAGCTCCAAAGGAAAGATGCTGAAACCTCAGCGCTGCTTCAGGCCTCCCACTGTTCAGGAATCCTTCCTGTGTTCTCAGGTTTCAGCAAAGCAACTGACTCTTAAAAATAACAAGTTGATTTGAGGTTTTTTTATGCCCATAGACTGGCTTCTTGGAGGCCAGTCTTTGATAAGACTGGGAGTAACTCCATCTTTGTCCATGAAATGTCACTGAGCACCACCTGGTATATAGCCAGGGCTTCCCTTTATTTATTTTATTTTATTTACTTTATTTCAAATGGTAAAGAATCTGCCTGCAATGCAGGAGACCCAGGTTCAATTCTTGGGTCAGGAAAATTCCCTGGAGAAGGGAATGGCAATCCACTTTAGTATTCTTGCCTGGAGAATTCCATGGACAGAGGAGCCTGGCAGGCTATAGTCTCTGGGGTCAAAAAGAGTTGGACATGACTGAGCAAGTAACACTAAGTGAGATATCACTGGTGAGTAACATTGCATAGGGGCTTCCGATTGATCTTCCCTCTACCTGCTCCTGGGCTATTTAATTTCACTTGTTTGTTCATTGTGCTGTGCTGTGCTTAGTCGCTCAGTCGTGTCCAACTCTTAGCAACCCCATGGACTGTAGCCCACCAGGCTCCTCTGTCCATGTGGATTCTCCAGGCAAGAATACTGGAATGGGTTCCCATGCCCGCCTCTAGGGGATCTTCCCAATCCAGGGATCAAACCCAAGTCTCCCACATTGCAGGTGGATTCTTTACTGTCTCAGCCACCAGGGAAGCCCAAGAATACTGGAGTGGGTAGCCTATCCCTTCTCCAGGGGATCTTCCCAACCGAGGAATCGAACCTGCATTGCAGGCAGATTTTTTACCAGCTGAGCTACCAGGAAAACCCTGTTTGAGCATTGCTTTAAAGCAATTGGGCTTCTGTGGTGGTTCAGATGGTAAAGAACTGCCTGCAGTGCTGGAGACCCAGGTGCAGTCCTCAGGTGGGAAGATCCTGTGGTGAAGGAAATGGCAACCCACTCCAGCATTCTTGGCCAGGAAACTCTGTGGACAGAGGAGCTTGGTGAGCTATAGTCCATGGAGTCACAGTCAGACATGACTGAGCAGATTTCAGACTTAAAGCAAATATGCTTACTGTTAACAGTAAAGAAGGAAGGGTGAAAATTCTCATCTTGCTAATTAGCAGACTTTTCTTACAATAGATTGAATGCCATTCCCAAGGATTTAATAAATTGGACAAAATATACCAGCATGTTCTTTCTTCTTCCTCTCCCTTCACCTGGTCAGGACTAATGAAATAGCATCTATTTAATGATATGAATTTCCCATTTCTGCTGCATCTGGGAACCTAGTCATGCAGTCTTCCTTCTTTAATTATCTGACTCTAAAGAACATCTCAATAGTCTTTTCAAGAACTTCTAAAGTTATTATTTCACTTTTGAATGTGAGAGTTACTCTTCCCCTCCAGACACATAATCTCTAATCATTTTCTTCATATAAAATTGACAATTCATTTGTCTCCTAAGCAATAAGACATGACTGCCTCTGTGCATAATGAAGAATTGCAAAGCCTGAATTTATCATGAAGCACAGAGTAAAACTAATTGCATTTAACCACAAAAGTCTAATCAGCATAAAGGATTAAAATATAGACACTCATTGAATGCTAGTGCCAGAAAGGACTTCAGAGATCACTTATTGCCAGCTCAATTTACAGATGAGAAAACTTAGGTCCAGAAAGATTAAGAAATTTCTGAAGGTCACAGACTGGCTTCTGGTGAAGCTAGGTCTAATATCCTGCTCTTAACAGCTTCATACTTTCTCTTTAACTTTTCTCGTATATTAAACATTTTGGAAAAGGGATTGAAATGTACTTTTGAATGTATTTGAGAAGAAGTGTGATTTGTTGAAGAACATAGATATTTTAAATACTAATACAAGATCAGGTCAAGTGTGACCTATACCATGCATGATTTCCAGTTCTCACCCCAAGTTGAAAGAACTTTTCCCCTCCAAATTCTCATATGACATTCTCCATCTGTCATAAGACACTTGCTTCTTCCTATCTTACATTACACTTAACTGTGTCCATGACTTATCTTCTGTACTAGATGATGAGGTCTTTAAGAATAGAATTTTCAACCATTTATATCTTTGTGAATTTCCTGAATGCCCAGTCCATACTGGCTGGTGCAGATATGGAGTAACAATCTCTCTCACTCTCTCTTCTCTTTCTTTTCTCTTCTGTAAACCTTTGTGCCAGGTGGGCCTGGTGGTGTTGGTAAGAATGTTCCAGACAGAATCTCTTAAAACAATATTGACTCTCTTAATCAGAAGAAAGAATTTTCTGTTTGTTTTAAACCAGTAAAGTGATGGTACAGTGCAGCTGATACACAGGATGTGCCAAAAATTGAGCCGGAATCTGTAGGTTGATATTGTAGTACTATTGTGTTTAATTTAATTATTTCTGGCTTTCAGTGCATTAAGCAGAGTGAAATAAAGCCTGAGCAACTGGAATTTTTTAAATAATTAAGGAGTTTGAATTTGTTTTTCTTCTTGCACTGAAGTTGTAAGAAAAAGTTTAGAATTTGCTTTTTTGTTGTTGCTGTCTCTAGAATTAGGAAGAAAGCTAAGATTCCATTGAAGCTATCCAGTAGAAAATTGAAGGTTGGGCAATATTATTTTAAATCTCTTCTAGCTGTTTTATGTTTTCATTCACTCATCTGGTTAGCAAATAGTTATGGGCACCATGTACCCATTTGATACTGGATGAGGCACAATGGATACAGTGGTGAATAAGAAAGAAATGGTTCCCTTCCCTCAGGAAATCTCATAGGTTGATGGGCAAGACAGGTAAGCTGGTGGAAAATTGCAATGTGTGAAAGCTTTGACAGGATAAGCAAGGCTTCTATGAGAGCACCCAGAAGAGGCACTTACGCTGTGGGGAGAGAGTGGAATCTCAGCTGAGGCCTGAAGGCTAAGAGGGCGTGAGCCAGGTGGGCCTGGTGGTGTTGGTAAGACTGTTCCAGACAGAACGACGTGCGTGAAGTCTCGGAGGCAAGAGAGATCTTGGTGTATTTAGGTACTGAGAAAAGCCCAGGAGGCCTTGGTTTGGAGGTTTTTGTCTCAGTTACAACAGGGGCCTCAGTGTTGTAACAGAGTGAAGTGGGCCTTCATGACATTTTCAGAGAGGGCCCGTGTGATTTGGCTCCTGCTGCTTATTGCTGGAAATAAATAAAACACTATAATGATTACATTTGTAAATTTTTCTACAGAAGCTTGGAGTCTAGCTTTTTTTTTTAAGTTAATTAATTAATTTTAATGGGAGGCTAATTACTTTACAATATTGTAGTGGTTTTTGCCATACAGCTCTTTAATGAGAAATCTAGCTATTTTCAAATTTTAATTACTTAAAATTTTTCCTAAACACAGTGTTCACACTCAGCCATGTCTGACTCTTTACGACCCCATGGACTATAGTCTGCCATGCTCCTCTGTCCATGGGATTTTCCAGGCATGAATACTGGAGTATTGGGATGCCATTTTCTACTTCAGGGGATCCTCCTGACCTGAGCATTGAACCCGCATCTCCTGTATTGGCAGGTGGATTCTTTACCATTGTGCCACCTGGGAAGCTCATCTAATATATTTATTCAGGGTGATTACTTAGCCAGAGGAGGAGGAGGGCTCACCCAAAGATGATGCACAGTCCCTTTGACTGTGTCCTTTAAGGAGTGTGTAGTCCAGCCCAGAGAAGAGATGCTGAGAGGCAGGCTAGGGTTCTAGGTGGAGTACTAGTTAACAGCTTGAAAGTAATGCTTAATGTTCTCCAAGCCAGGCTGCAACAGTATGTGAACCGTGAACTTCCAGATGTTCAAGCTGGTTTTAGAAAAGGCAGAGGAACCAGAGATCAAATTGCCAGCATCCGTTGGATCATCGAAAAAGCAAGAGAGTTCCAGAAAAACATCTACTTCTGCTTTGTTGACCATGCCAAAGCCTTTGAATGTGTGGATCACAACAAACTGTGGAAAATTCTTTCAGAGATGGGAATACCAGACCACCTGACCTGCCTCCTGAGAAATCTGTATGCAGGTCAAGAAGCAACAGTTAGAACTGGACATGGAACAACAGACTGTTTCCAAATTGGGAAAGGAGCACGTCAAGGCTGTATATTCTCACCCTGCTTATTTAACTTCTGTGCAGAGTACATTATGTGAAATGCTGGGCTGGGTGAAGCCCAAGCTGGAATCAAGATTGCTGGGAGAAATATCAATAACCTCAGATATGCAGATGATGCAACCCTTATGGCAGAAAGTGAAGAGGAACTAAAGAGCCTCTTGATGAAAGCAAAAGAGGAGAGTGAAAAATTTGGCTTAAAACTCGACATTCAGAAAACGAAGATCATGGCATCCAGTCCCATCACTTCATGGCAAATAGATGGGGAAACAGTGAAAACAGTGACAGACTATTTTCTTGGGCTCCAAAATCACCGCAGATGGTGACTGCAACCATGAAGTTAAAAGACACTTGCTCCTTGGAAGTAAAGCTATGACCAACCTGACAGCATATTAAAAAGCAGAGACATGACTTTGTCAGCAGAAGTCCATCTAGTCAAAGCTATGGTTTTACCAGTGGTCATGTATGGATGTGAGAGTTGGACAAAAGAAAGCTGACCAAAGAATTGATGCTTTTGAACTGTGGTATTGGAGAAGACGCTTGAGAGTCCCTTGGACTGCAAGGAGATCCGACCAGTCCATCCTAAAGGAAATATTTATTGGAAGGACTGATACTGAGGCTGAAACTCCAACACTTTGGCCACCTGATGTGAAGAACTGGCTCATTGGAAAAGACCCTGATGCTGGGAAAGATTGAAGGCAGGAGAAGATGACAGAGGATGAGATGGTTGGATACATCACCAACTCGATGGACATGAGCTTGAGTAAGCTCCAGGAGTTGGTGATGGACAGGTAACCCTGGCATGCTGCAGTCCATGGGGTCGCAAAGAGTCAGACACAACTGAGTGACTGAACTGAACTGAACTGACTGACTAGTTAAGAGCAAGGACTCTGGAAGCAATTGTCCTGGAGACTGGATCCCAGTTCCACTGCTTACTAGATAAGTGATCCTGGGAGGTCACCCCTCTAAGCCTCTGTTTTCTAATTTGTAAAATAGGAATAGTAGTGCCTACATCATGAAGTTATTGTGAATATTTAACTGAGCCTTTCTTATCATCTATCCTCTGTCTCTCTCTATATCTGTCTATCTCTATCTCGAAGCTTAGAGCAGTGCACATTTCAAGCAGTTGAAGTCATTATTACTAGTCAAGGAGGACTGGAATGGGAAAGGAGGAAGATGACCTAAGGAGTGAGGCAGCCTCCATTCTGAACTAGAATGCTGGTGTTATGGCACTGTTTTAAAATCCTGGTCTTACAGATGATTAGAACAGACTTTTGGACTCTGTGGGAGAAGGCGAGGGTGGGATGTTTCAAGAGAACAGCATCGAAACATGTACATTATCTAGGGTGAAACAGATCACCAGCCCAGGTTGGATGCATGAGACAAGTGCTCAGACCTGGTGCACTGGGAAGACCCAGAGGGATCGGGTGGAGAGGGAGGTGGGAGTGGGGATCGGGATGGGGAATACATGTATATCCATGGCTGACTCATGTCAATGTATGACAAAAACCACTACAATAATGTAAAGTAATTAGCCTCCAACTAATTAAAAAAAAATAAAATAAAATCCTGGTCTTTCCAAGATTGAATGGAAAAAAAAGAAAGTGAAAGTGTTAGTCACTCAGTTGTGTCCAACTGTAGGCCGCCAGGATTGAATACAGCAGAATAAATAGTATGGATAGAATTTCTTACACTTGGAGCTACTTTGATTTCACTTTCCTCATTTTGTTAGTTCCTTTCACCCTCGTCTGAATTCTTTAGCATATTCAGGAACCCACTTCACGTTCCTCAGTCTTATCCAAATCATCACCAAATGGTTAAAGACTTTCAATATCTCCTATTGCAGATCTGTTTCCATGGGCCCTATGTCAGCCTGAGGAAGGCAATGAGTAATGACTATTTCCAGTGTCCTTTCAGGACGGTGAAATGGGCATTAATCTTCTGTGATCACTAAGTGAGCTATGGGCAAGTAAAATAAGCTCTAGGGCAGATATTTCTTTTAAATTACTTGGAATTTGCACATTTTAAGCACACTTCCAATGGAAGGGGGTGAGTGGCTTTCCCATGATGCACCCTGATTGAAATCTTAGGAGCGGTTTGGCCTCTGTCATGTCTCATCCCCCACTTCAGTCTCAGACCTGTTTTCACATCCTTTACAAAACCTTTAAGTTTTCTCTGTAACATCTGGCTCTTTTTGTAGCGTTTATCATTTTTGGCAACAATGAATATACACAGATGACAAACCACCGGAGTGTTTGGGAAGGATGGAAGTGCTTATAGTTAAGTTATGATAACAACATAATGGAATATATGCAGTGGTTGGGAAGAAGGAAGCAGCTCTTCATGCACTGACATGAATGGTCTTCAAGATGTGGAAGAGTTGATACCACTTTGCTGCATACAATGCATGTTAAGGAAGAAAAAAAAATACAGACTATCTTATTAACTCTAAGACATCATCCATTGTAAATGCATTATTATTTATCATTAAGAAAGAAAAACTGTTGCCAGTCAAAATTATGACACCATAGATTAAAAGAGATCGTGTCTTTTGAAGATGAAAAAATTTAAGTTTTAGAATTGATAAAATCCAACATACTAGTGTTTACTTTGTATGTACATGGAATATCTCTAGTTACTGTCATAACCTATAAAATCCTTGGGGCCTGGAGCCACTCTGCCCCGTTTCAGGGGGCCAACTTCAGATACACGTCTGTAAGCCACTAAAGGAGGCCCAAGAGTGCTGTGTTCATGGGTTAGTACCTATCTGGTGCATTTATTTACTCTTTTTATCTGGCATACATCCTTTGTGCTGATTGCTTGCTGGTTTGGGAGTAAACAGAACCAACTTAGAACTAGGTCCAGGTTGAGCTTCTTATCCATCCTGTAAATAAGAGGTGCTGTATTTTTCACTTGCTCATCCATATTAAAAAGGCCAAAGAGTGTGGCACTCAGTCGGTTATGAGACACCACATATAAGAGTGTTAAGCTGGATTGTCTCCATTTAATAAGACCCTGACCATGGAGGAAGGAGTGGGGTGACGGAGTGGGCACGGGAAGTTCCTGCTTCTAGAGGAGATGCAAACAGGTAGTGGAGTTTACTCTCCTTGATATCATTTCCCTCGCACTGAGTGTACGAGCTGGTGTAGAATGCCCTCAGGAAGCTGTGTGTAAGAGAAAGTTGTCAGAGGACTTACAGGCTGAAAAGTAGGAGTAGACTGAAAGCAATGGAAACTGGTCTTGGACTCCAGGGAAACTCTCCCTACTTTAGGCTATTTATTAAGGACTCAGATTCTTAGGAAATGAGAATAGTTACTAGGAAATCTGGAGAAGGTTTCTGGGGACATGTGGGATGATTCAGACCAAAGGAAAGTATGCTCAGAATTAGAAAAATTTGGTACAGTCTCTTCCTAACACTGTTATTGAAGAAAGAAGCCACATTGTGCCTAAACACATTATACTAGGCTACCCTACTGAACATCATAGTTTAGCTTAGTCTCCCTTAAATGTGCTCAGAACTCTTATATTAGCCTACAGTTGAGCAGAATTGTCCAAAACAAAGCCTATTCTATAACAAAGTATTGAATATCTCATGTAATTTATTGGATGCTATGCTGCAAGTGGAAGACAGACTAGTCATATGGATGCAGGAATCCCAGGTGGTGGTGTGCTGTTGCTAACTCATGTCTGACACTCTGCAACTCACGGACTACAGCATGCCAGTCCTTCACTATCCTTCACTATCTGTCCTTCACTGTCTCCCAGAGGTTGCTCAAATTCATGTCCGTTGAGTTGGTGATGCTATCTAACCATCTTGTCCTCTGCCACCCTCTTTTCCTTTGGTCTTCAATCTTTCCTAGCACCTTATACTAGGGTATAAGAGTCTTTTCCAGTGAGTCAGCTCTTTGCATCAGGTAGCCAAGGTGTTGGAGCTTCAGCTTTAGCAATAGTCCTTCCAATGACTATTTAGGGTTGATGTCCTTTTGGATTGACTGGTTTGATATCCTTGCAGTCCAAGGGGCTCTCAAGAGTCTTCTCCAACACCACAGTTCAAAAGCATCAATTCTTCAGTGCTCAGCCTTTTTTATTGTCCAGCTCTTACATATGTACATGACTACTGGAAAACCATAGCTTTGACTATATGGACCTTTGTCGGTAAAGTAATTTCTCTGCTTTTTAATATGCTGTCTAGCTTTGTTATAGCTTTCCCTCCAGTGAGCAAGCACCTTTTAATGTCATGGTTGAAGTGATTTTGGAGTCCACAGAGATTTTGGAGCCTGAGAAAATAAAATTTGTCATTGCTCCCACATTTTCCTCTTCTATTTGCCATGAAGTGATGGGACTGGATGCCATGATCTTAGTTTTATGAATGTTGAGTATTAAGCCAGCTTTTTTCACTCTCCTCTTTCACCCTTATCAAGAGATTCTGGAAGAACAAGATGGTGGAGGAGTAGGTGGATGTGAAGTACATCTCTCTCCATGGATACATCAGGAATACACCTTCAGACACAGAAGTGCATGCAGAACACCAGCTGAGAGCAGACAGGAATTACCTGACCAGCAGAAAAGAATGTATCAGTTCAGTTCAGTTCAGTCACTCAGTCATGTCCGACTCTTTGTGACCTGAATCGCAGCACGCTAGGTCTCCCTGTCCATCACCAACTCCTGGAGCTTACTCAAACTCATGTCCATCGAGTCGGTGATGCCATCCAGCCATCTCATCCTCTGTCGTCCCCTTCTCCTCCTGCCCCCAATCCCTCCCAGCATCAGGGTCTTTTCCAATGAGTTAACTGTTCGCATGAGGTGGCCAAAGTATTGGAGTTTCAGCTTCAGCATCAGTCCTTCCAATGAACACCCACGACTGATCTCCTTTAGGATGGACTGGTTGGATGTTCTTGCAGTCCAAGGGACTATCAAGAGTCTTCTCCAACACCACAGTTCAAAAGCATCAATTCTTCGGCAATCAGCTTTCTTCACAGTCCAACTCTCACATCCATACATGACCACTGGAAAAACCATAGCCTTGACTAGTTGGACCTTTGTTGACAAAGTAATGTTTCTGCTTTTTAATATGCTATCTAGGTTGGTCATAACTTTCCCTCCAAGGAGCAAGTGTCTTTTAATTTCATGGCTGCAGTCACCATCTGCAGTGATTTGGGAGCCCAGAAAAATAAAGTCAGCCACTGTTTCCACTGTTTCCCCATCTATTTCCCATGAAGTGATGGGACCAGATGCCATGATCTTAGTTTTCTGAATGTTGAGCTTTAAGCCAACTTTTTCACTCTCCTCTTTCACTTTCATCAAAAGGCTCTTTAGTTCCTCTTCACTTTCTGCCATAAGGGTTGTGTCATCTGCATATCTGAGGTTATTGATATTTCTCCCAGCTATCTTGATTCCAGCTTGTGCTTCCTCCAGCCCAGCATTTCTCATGATGTACTCTGCATATAAGTTAAATAAGCAGGGTGACAACATATAGAGCCACGCAAAACTCAAGCCTGCACGGAAGGGAGGCTGAGACCCCAGCACCAGCCATGCCTCCTGCCCTGGAGGCCCCACAGCCGCCTTTCCTGGACTCTGAGTTGGATCCCCCAACTGGCCTCCCATCAGTCTGGCCTCAGAACAGCCTGAGCGGAGGCACACGTGGCTCATCTCCTCATGTTTCAACCCCACCATTCCCCCTGCTCAGCTTCCTTCCTCTCGCCACTCCTGCCCTAAGACAAAGTGACAGTGTGCTCTGCTGCAGAAACTGTGCCTGACTGCACTGGTGGCTTTGATACTGTCATGGAAAAAACACCAAGGGGGAACAAGAGGCAGTGTGTGCCCATGTGGGCCCTGGAACATGATACAGAGGGCTGCACACGCAGAAACACAGGAGAACACAGCCAAACATGACCCAGCTCCGCCCCTTTGCCATTGACCAGAGCCTGCAGCCAACAATGCTGGACCCTTCCCTGCTCCCTGGCAGACGGAAGCACTGGTCATGCTTGCCGAGCTTGAGTTTAAAAAAAAGACCCTGGAGGGAGCTTGTTGAACCTCGGACTCTGCTCTCGGCCTGAGAACACAGCTCAAACAGTGGTAATTGTTCTCTCTCGTATCTGGCCAAGGAGCCCTAGAGCAGAGAGAGTGGAGGATCTAAGGGGAGTCATGCTTAGGGAAGCCCCAGGTGTGCCTCTTAGGAGGAGTGGGCCTTGAGGACTTGATAACTGGTCTGAACCATATCTGTAAACTTAGCCTAATGACACCCCACAGGCTGACTGTATTAAAGGAGAAAATAAGCAAGTAAAAAAAAAAAAAGGTTCTGTAGATCCTCTTCACTTTCTGCCATTAGAATGGTATCATCTGCATATCTGAGGCTGTTGATGTTTCTCCTTGCAATCTTGATTCCAGCTTGTGCTTCATCTAGCCTGGTGTTTCCCATGATGTACTCCGCATATAAGCTAAATGAGCAGAGTGACAATTTACAGCCTTGTTGTATTCCTTTCCCAATTTTGAACCACTCAGTTGTTCTATGTTCAGTTTTAACTGTTGCTTCTTGACCCACAGACAGGTTTCTCAGGAGACAGATAATGTGGTCTGGTATTCTCATCTCTT
Organism: Odocoileus virginianus; assembly: GCF_023699985.2. Classification (NCBI taxonomy): domain Eukaryota; kingdom Metazoa; phylum Chordata; class Mammalia; order Artiodactyla; family Cervidae; genus Odocoileus; species Odocoileus virginianus. The sequence goes on along the minus strand of NC_069691.1, from coordinate 19,381,156 downwards.
TAAGACTTTCCCACAGTTTGTTGTGATCCACACAGTCAAGACTTTAGCATAGTCAGTGAAGCAGCAGTAGATATTTTTCTGGAATTCCTTTGCTTTTTCAATGATCCAACAGATGTTGGCATTTTGATCTCTGGTTCCTCTGCCTTTTCTAAAACCAGCTTAAACATCTGGAAGTTCTCAGTTTGCATACTGCTGAAGCCTAGCTTGAAGAATTTTGAGCATAATCTTGCTGGCTTATGAAATGAGCACAATTTTATATTAGTTTGAACATTCTTTGTCATTGCCTTTCTTTGGGATTAGAATGAAAACTGACCTCTTCTAGTCCTGTGGCCATTGCTGAGTTTTCCAAATTTGCTGGCATATTGAGTGCAGCACTTTAACAGCATCATTTCTCAGGATATTAAATAGCTCAACGGAAATTCTGTCACCTCCACTAGCTTTGTTGTTAGTACTATTTCTGAAGGCCTACTTCACACTCCAGGATGTCTGGCTCTAGATGAGGGATACCATACCATTGTGGTTATCTGGGTCATTAAGACTTTTTTTGTATAGTTCTTCTGTTTATTCTTGCCACCTCTTCTTAATCTCTTCTACTTCTGGTGGGTCCTTACGGTTTCTGTCCTACATCATGTCCATCTTTGCATGAAATGTTCCTTTGGTATCTCTGATTTTCTTGAAGAGAACTGTAGTCTTTCCCATTCTATTGTTTTCCTCTATTTCTTTGCATTGTTCATTTAAGAAGGCTTTCTTATCCCTCCTTGCTTTTCTCTGGAACTCTGCTTTTAGATGGGTATATCTTTCCCTTTCTCCCTTGCCTTTTGCTTCTCTTCTTTTCTCAGCTATTTGTAACACCTCCTCAAACAACCACTTGGCCTTCTGTGTCTTTTTTTCTTGGGGATGGTTTTGGTCACTGCCTTCTGTACAGTGTTATGAACCTCTGTCCATAGTTGTTCAGGCACTTTGTCTATCAGATCTAATCCCTTGAATCTATTCATCACTGTCACTATATAATTGTAAGGGATTATGATTTTAAGTACTACCTGAATGGTCTAGTGGTTTTCCCTACTTTCTTCAATTTAAGCTTGAATTTTGCAATAAGGAGCTCGTGATCTGAGCCATAGTCAGCTCCCAGTCTTATTTTTTGCTGACTGTATAGAGCTTTTCTATCTTAGGCTACAAAGCATATAATCAGTCTGATTTTGGTCTTGACCATTTGGTGAAGTCTGTGTGTATAGTCATCCTTTTTGTTGCTGGAGAAAGGGTATTGCTATGACCATTGTGTTCTCTTGACAAAACTCTGTTATCCTTTGCCCTGCTTCATTTTATAATTCAAGGCCAAACTTGCCTATTACTCCAGGTATCTCTTGACTTCCTACTTTTGCATTCCAATCCCTTATATTGAAAAAGACATCTTTTTTGATGTTAGTTTTAGAAGATGTTGTAGTTCCTCACAGAACCAGTCAACTTCAGCTTCTTCAGCATTAGTGGCTGGGGGCATAGACTTGGATTATTGTGATATTGAATGGTTTGCCTTGGAAACGAACCAAGATCATTCTGTTTTTGAGATGGCACCCAAGTACTGCATTTCAGAGTCTTATTGACTGTGAGGGCTACTCCTTTTCTTCTAAGGGATTCTTGCCCACAGTAGTAGATATAATGGTCATCTGAATTAAAGTTGCCCATTCTGGTCCATTTAGTTCACTGATTCCTAAGATGTCAATGTTTACTCTTTCCATCTCTTGCTTGACCATGGCCAGTTTACCTTGATTCATGAACCTAACAATCCAAGTTCCTTTGCAGTGTTGTTCTTTACAGTACCAGACTTTACTTTCACCACCAAACACATCTACAACTGAGCGTCATTTCCACTTTGGCCCAGCCGCTTCATTCTTTCTAGAGCTATTAGTAATTGCCCTCCTGGTCTTCCCCAGTAGCATTTTGGACACTTTTTCACCTGGGGGGCACATCTTCCAGTGTCATATCTTTTTGCCTTTTTCTTGCAGCAAGAATGCTAGAGTGGTTTGCCATTTCCTCCTCCAGTGGACCACTTTTTGTCAGAACTCTTCACTATGACTTATCCATATTGGGTGACCCTACACTGCAGGCTCATAACTTCACTGGGTTATACAAGCTCCTTTACCACAAGAAGACTGAAATCCATGCAGGGGATTCCTAGGTGGCACAGTGGTAAAGAATCCACCTGCCAATGCAGGAGATGCGAGTACGATCGCTGGATTGGGAATATCCCCGGGAGTAGGAAATGTTTCCAGTATTCTTGCCTGGAAAATTCCATGGATAAAGGAGCCTGGGCAGGCTACATCCATGGGGTCACAAAGAGTCAGACACCATTAGCATGCACATATGCATGTGAGTACAGAATGGGTTTAAGGGTATCAGTTTTTACTCTCATAATCTCATGGCTGTCTGGGCGCTGTGCTCGCTGCCACTGCCCAGGATCATGAGGAAATCATACCATGTATTGCTAGCCTGGGAAAAGATCAGAATTCGAAATATGGTTTTTACTGAATGCGTGTCACCTTCACACCAACATAAAGTTTAAAAAACTTTTCATTTAAACCATCCTAAGTTGGGACCGTCTATAGTATTTATTTATATACAAGAGCCATGCTTGAATCAGTATAATATTGAAAACTCCTAAATGGAGTTCTGTCGTTTCTCCACATAAACCAGCCTTTAAAATGCTAGGATGAATATAAATTCTCTGGAATCATTTTAATTTGAATTATTACTATCATGGTGTCCCTCTCTGGTGAATTTTACCCTTAGGGTCACACTGACTCCAGGTATTCCATATGCCAAACTTATTCAAAAAGAAGGAAGTTGTGGTTTTTCTATTAAACCTCAGTAAACAGCTTACAACCTCATCACAGAGAGATAATTTGGAGCTAGTATCACCTTTAGGAGCCAACTTCCTCAAGAGCTATCAGGCTGAGAAAATTCTTTAGGTGTCTGGTTCAGTTCAGTTCAGTCACTCAGTCGTGTCCGACTCTTTGTGACCCCATGAATCACAGGACGCCAGGCCTCCCTGTCCATCACAAACTCGCGGAGTTTACTCAAACTCATGCCCATCTAGTCAGTGATGCCATCCAGCCATCTCATCCTCTGTCGTCCCCTTCTCCTCCTGCCCCCAATCCCTCCCAGCATCAGGGTCTTTTCCAATGAGTTAACTCTTCGCATGAGGTGGCCAAAGTATTGGAGTTTCAGCTTCAGCATCAGTCCTTCCAATGAACACCCAGGACTGATCTCCTTTAGGAGGTGCCTGGTAGGAGAGAATAATCTTGTGTTGAGATTCTTGCCAGCTCAAAGAACTTGCTCTCAAGGCCTTGCAGTCCCCAAACTTTGCCTTCTTGGAACATTCAGAGCAGCCCTGACTCTTTACAAAATTCAGTGACAGGAGCAAATATGGGTACTTGATTTTCTGAAGCAGCCTTTTGCATATCCAACTAAGTTAAGGAGCATAAGCATCTGCTTTAAATGCAGAATCTCCCTTACAAAGTTAAGGGCTTGAGAGAAAAAAAAAGACAAGGTAAAGTAATTTTTAGGATCTTTTGTTTTAAACCTTTCATTTTATACTGGGGTATAGCCAGTTAACAAACAGTGTTATGATAGTTTCAGGTGAATAGCGAAGGGACTCAGCCATACATATACATGTATCGGTTCTCCCCCAAACTCCCCTCCCATCCAGGCTGCCACATAACATTGAGCAGAGTTCCACATGACATACAGTAGGTCCTTGTTAGTTATCCATTTTTAATATAGCAGTGTGTACTTGTCCATCCCAGACTCCCTAACTATCTTATTCTCCCTGTCCTTTTCCCCAGCAGCCATAAGCTCGATCTCTTAAGTCTGTGAATCTGTTTCTGTTTTGTAAGTAAGAATACTTGTATCATTTTAGATGCCGCATATGTAAGTAAAGTCCTGTGATATTTCTCCTCTTTGTCTTCAGTCAGTGTCACACTCTATAGGTCCATCCATGTTGCTGCAAATGGCATTATTTCATCCTTTGAAATGGCTGAGTAATATTCCATTGTCTATATGTACCACATCTTCTTTATCCATTCCTCTGCTGATGGACATTTAGGTGGCTCCCATGTCTTGTCTATTGTAAATAGTACTGTGATGAGCATTGGGGTGCATGTATCCTTTCAGATCATGTTTTTTTCCCCCCGATATAGGCCCAGGAGTGGGACTGCAGGGTTATATCGTAACTGTAGTTTTTAAAGAAATCTTTATACTATTCTCCATAGTGGCTATACCAATTTACATTCCCACCAACAGTGTGGGAGGGTTCCCTTCTCTCCATACCGTCTCCAGCATTTATTGTTTGTGGATTTTTTTTGTGTGACAGCTATCCTGGCTAGTGTGAGGTGATACCTCATTGTAGTTTTGATTTGCATTTCGGTAATAATTAGCGGTGTTGAACATCTTTTCATGTGCCTTTGGCCATTTGTATGTCTTCTTTGGAGAAATGTCTGTTTAGGTCTTCTGTCCATTTTTTTGAGTGGGTTGTAAGCATCACAAGCTGTTTATAAATTTTGGAGACCAGTCCCCTTGTTGGTCACATCATTTGCAAATATTTTCTCCTGTTCTGTGGGTCGTCTTTCTGTTTTGTTTATTGTTTCCTTTGCTGTGCAAAAACTTTTAAGTAGGTCCCATTTGTTTATTTTTGTTTTTATTTCCATTATTATGGGAGATGGATTGAAAAAGATATTGCTACAATTTATGTCAGTGTTCTGCCTTTATTTTCCTCTAGGAGTTTTGTAGTGTCTGGTCTCCCATTTAGGCCTTTAATTGTAGGGTCTTTCTTTAAAAGTTGATGAAAGTGTTATGAAAATAAGTATACAGAAGGTTTTACTGAACAAGCATAAACATGACTGAGAAATAAAACAATCACCTTTGGTTTTTGTCTTTTATTAGAATCCAATGTAATTGGAAGGGAAATATTTTCTGTAATAACTTTAAAGGTAACTCTACTAATGTTTTTTAAAAGAGAGAGAAAAATTATAGAGCAGGTTTAATGATTTTCTAGAATTATTTATAATGGCATAATAATACCAACCAGTATCAACTCAAATATCCATTAGAAGAGCAAATATTATCTAAATTATGACACACACATACATGGATATGTCATATAGTTTTGTTTAACAAAATATTAGTTTCAAAGTGATACAACTGTTTTGCGTTCCCACAAGCAAGGCATGAGTTCCAGTTGCTTCATATCCTTGTCAGCACTTCCCATTGTCGATTTTTAAAAATTTTAGCCATTCTAGTGGGTGTGTAGTGGTATTTCATTGTAATTTTGTTTTGCTTTTCTTTGATGATAATGCGTATTGAGCATCTTTTCATGTGCTTATTGATCATTCATATATTTCTTTTGTGATGTGTCTTCAAATCTTCTGTCTTTTTTTTTTTTTAATTAGCTTCTTTTTAGTGAGTTGTAAGAGATCTTTGTATGTATTCTGGGAACAAGTTCCTCTTCAGAAACCTGCTTGAAAGTATTTTCTTCTTCTCTATGGGTTGCCTTGTCATTTTCTTAACTGTGTTTTTCAAAGAGCCACAATTTTTAATTTTAACAAAATCCATTTCGTCAATATTTTTATGGCTCATGCTTTTTGTGTCCTGTTTTAGAAATCTTTGTCTAACACACGATCACAAAGATTTTCTTCTATGTTTTCTTTTAGAAACATAATATTTTATGTTTAAAATTTCAGTTCCATTTAGATTCATCCTGAGTTAATTTCTGTGTATGATATGAAGGGTTTGAAGTTTTTTTCTCACACAGATAACCAGTTGCTATTATTTTGTAAAGTTAAATTCTTACCTTCTAATCCAATTTCATTTCTAAGCATTCAACTGAGAGGACTGAAAACACATCCACACAAAAATTTGTACAGCCGTGTTTATAGTAGGCTTTTTTGTCAAGAATTGTAAACAACTCAAATGTTCATCAGTTAGTGAACAGATAAATTGTGGGATAATCATTATTATGGAATAGTACTCAGCAATAAAAAGCCATAGACTACATATGCAACATGAATAATCTCAAAGATGATATAGTACTTGAAAGCAGTCAAACACAAAGGCTACATGATGTATAATTCCATGTATATGAGATTCTAATAAAGGCAACATGATAGTGACAGAAAGCAGGTCAATGATTGCCCTGATGCTGGGAGTCAGGGTAAGAAATTGACTGGAAATCGACATGAGAAAACTGTTCAGGGTAAAAACAATTTTCTTTCATGACTGTGGAGTTGTCTACATTACTGTATGTAATTGCCAAAACTCTGCTTTTAAAATTGGAAAATATTGTGTGTATATCTTAATAAATCTATGAACAGGAGAAAATGGAAAAGGAAGTAAGTGAAATTTTTAAGAGTGATTCTTCCTGGAGAATGATAACTTTTAGTATTCTGTAATGACCTTCTGTAAAAATAACACCTGAGATGCAGTTCATTGAGCGGTATGACCCTGTTATTGTACAGGAGACTTATTTTTTTAAAAAAGTATTTTGTATTGGGGTATAGCTGATTAACAATGTTGTGTCAGTTTTAGGTGAACAGCAAAGGGATTTAGTCATGCACGTATCCATTCTTATTGCATGCATGCTAAGTTGCTTCAATTATGTCCAACTTTGCGACCCCATGGCCTGTAGCCCGCCAGAGTCCTCTGTCCATGGGATTCTCCAGGCAAGAATACTGGAGTGGGTTGCCATGTCCTTTTCCAGGGGATCTTCCCAATCCAGGGTTGAACCATTGTCTCAAGTCTCCTGCACCGGCAGGCAGGTTCTTTACCACTAATGCCACCTGGGAGGCCCATCCTTGCCATAGGAGGGTCAGTCATTGAGAAATCCCTGATTTTCAAGGGAGAAACAGCCAACAAGTTTTAGAACAGGGTTGTTATATATTCAGCTAAGACCTTGGCTGTGCTTACATACCAGATGCCCCCACTCATCTCTCCCAGATTCTGAATAAAAATCCTAAAACTGCCTTGTTCCATGCTGTAGAGACAGGCTGTGTGCTATGCAGAATCAACAAATGAACAACATGGGAAATCACTAAAAAAAAAAAACAACAAAAAACACACAACTTGCAGACAGCTTGAGGAGGACCAAGACATGGGGAAAAGAGAAGAGGGATGACTCAAGACAGTGTTGTTTAATTTACAAAAGGACAGAGGCCAAGCTAGCCTCCGGACTGCTAGCGGGCAGGAGCTGTCACTGGAGCAACATGCATTCTTCTACAGACTTACTGATGTGGTGGGGGGGTCTTGGCACAGAGGAACTGCTAGGCACCTACGATTAGGTGGCAATGATTTAGTGAGCCCCTGGGGCTGTGGTCTTCACAAGTGCTTCTCAGATTGGTTTCCCCGGCCCTTAGAAGAGACAAGAAGGTAGTGGAATTGGGTATTGTTATTCTTCCATGTTGGCAAAATAGTTTGTTAAGGGTGGGCCTTGTTAAGGAAGTATATTTAAATATGGCTACTTTCCTACTCTCTCTGCTCCAAAAGTGAGGGGGATTTTTCTCCTGTCTTTGCTGTGAGAACCTGATAGGGTTCCAGGAGGTAAATCTCATCAAAGTGTGGGAACCCTCCTAAAACTGGGCACCCCTGCTATATTTGACTCTCAAACTTATCCAACTGAGGCCTCCAGCAATTTATTGTAGATGAGGTTTTTCTATCCTGGTACTGGGGCTTCCCAGGTAGCTCAGTGGTAAAGAATCCGCCTGCCAGTGCACGAGGCATGGGTTCAGTCCCTGGTTGGGAAGATCCCCTGGAGAAGGAAATGGCAACCCACTCCAGTAGCCTTGCCTGGAAAATCCCATGGACAGAGGAGCCTGGCAGGCAGCAGTCCATGGGGTCACAAAAGAGTTGGACATGACTTAGCGACTAAAAAACAAAAGCCTGGTACTGGTTACCTGCTGCTGGCCTTCTGTTCCTCCAGTAGGTTGTGATTCTCTGTATCTGCTTGTCTGTCTCTTTCAGCTGGAGGGGTAGCAGTTTGCTCTGAACAAACTTCAGTTCTCTGGTGGATCTCAGAAGAGCTGTTGATTGTCAGTTTGCTCAGCTACTTTCTTATTGTGTTAAAGGGATAGTTGGCTTCCAGGTTCCTTAAAAGCTAGACAAGATACTGGAAGTCTTTCTGGCTTACTTCACTCTGTATAATGGGCTCCAGCTGCACTGGGAAGACCGAGGGATCGGGTGGAGAGGGAGGTGGGAAGGGGGATCGGGATGGGGAATACATGTGTATCCATGGCTGATTCATGTCAATGTATGACAAAAACCACTACAATAAAGTAATTAGCCTCCAACTAATTAAAAAAAATAAAATAAAATAAACTGCTCTGGCCATAGCGGGGGAACAAAAAAAAGATACTGGAAGTCTTAAACACTGCTGTCTGGGTGGTAATAGTATCAGTGGTTTTTTTTGGTTTGTTTGTTTTTTCCTGATACTTTCTGTACCTTTGTACTTTTCTTACTTTCCATATTTTCTACAATGTGCATATATTTATTTTATTAGAAAAAAGAAAATAAATGTTCTCAGAAAAAAAATTTTAAGTGAGTTTAATCCCTGTTGACGTGGAGGAAAATAAGGCAAGTTGCAGAGAATAGTACGGTACTTAAGAAACAAACTGAACATTCAACCTCAGCACAGCTTACTATCAGTATTAACATGACTTTACAATTCTGTTGTCATCATTAGCATAATTTAAGTTTTCCAGGAGAACCTTGCCCTGGCAAATTATTGTCTATTACATGAGCCTCCTATAAGACATGTCAGCTCTTCAGGAGAAAGCAACATAATTAATGGATGGTTATGCCCTAAGACTCTTATATTCCTCCCTCAAAATCCTTACCTTACTCCTTCCACAGTCCTAAACTGTATATCACAGCCTTAACCAAAATCAGATTTCAAGAAAATCCAACCTTGACTTTCCTTCTCAAACTACCAAAGCTCAATCAAGGCAGTGGGTTCCCTTACCACAGTAAGCAATAAGTTCCACTTCATCTTTACTAGGTTACATCAGTGATAGCTGGGGAACTGGCATTGGACGGTGTATGTTTCTGTGTGTGTGTGTGTGTGTGTTTTAATGTGAATAAGAACAGGCAGAAGTAATCACATCAAGCTGTTAAAGCTGATTGCCTGGTAGGTAGAGGTGAATTCCACATTAATTTTCTTTGTATTTCACTGGTTGTGGCGGACATTACGTCCATTTTATCATCTTGGAGGAGAAATTTAAAGGTTTTACAAGACAATTTACAATGCATATTTTCCTGGTGGGGCATTATGAGTCCAGTCTCTTTAAGGTTTATAATCTCACAGTGAGCATTGCTTCACAGCAGTTCTTGAGTTCACAAAGAGGCCTCTGTTGAATGGATAAATAACAAAGTCCTACTGTACAGCACAGGAAACTGTACTCAAAATCCTATGATAAACCATAATGAAAAACATGAAAAAGAGTGGTATATATACATGTATGAATGAATCACTGTGCCGTACAGGAGAAATGAACACAACATTGTAAATCAACTACACTTCAATAAAATATGCTTTGAAAAATGACAGAGGCCTCTTTCTAGTATATACATATTTTTCAAAAAGAAACCAGTGTTTATAAACAGGAACGCTGGTTTTCCCATAGCCTTGACTTAGTTGTCTTGCTTTCTTCAACTTGGAAAATCCCTTTGGAAAATACTTACTGAAAATGATGCAGAATACGGACACTCTCTTACATAAATGGCTTAGTCACTAGGAACATGTCACTTCCACCCTCTGTTAATAAGCTCAGTGTCCTAAACCACACCAGTGATGAGTAGAGCTCACCTGGACATAGATCTAGCAGTTCTAGGCATATCAGTCGTTGTTTCTTGCTCTGCGCGGCCTCATTTTTGATGACCTCTCCCCAAGTGTAATAGAGACTGAAACCCTGTGATTCATATACTGTATGACAGAATGTGTGAATAAGGGCAGAGATGGTACTTCATCTGGTTTGATGTGGCTCTTATGTAGCAAATTTTAAGAAGAGGAATATACTTAGCCATTCCTCCAGCATATCTGTAGAGTGAGATTGACTCTCACTATAATATCCTCATGGGAACTACATTTATTCATAAGGGGAGAATGTCTCCAGCTTTCTGCTAAGGAGACCAAAAATATTTCCCCCAAGTATTATAGTTTATCAGTCTGAATGAGGTTCAATTTAAGCACAATTGAAGTTTGCTTCCTGGTAACCTGTATGACAGAAAAGTTGTGTCAGAAAGAGAAAAAATATTGAGACTTTTCAGTTATTTCCACTTATATTGGTTTTACCAGGATGATTGTATGATGGATGTATATGCCTGTACCAGTGACCTAAGTCAGGATCAGGATCACTGTGGCCTCATAACCTCATACTGTTCCCCAGGAATGAAATAATGGGGATTAAGAATCGGATAGCTTTAGCAGAGCTCCTTTGAGTTGAGCATGATCAGAATCACCTGGAGGGCCCTAGTGCTATCCAAGTCAGCGGAATCCCAGGGGCCTTTAGGATCCCATGGCAGCTGGGTGTAAAGGACAAGGTATTAACCCTTGTGGAGTGGCTTGTCACCAAGAGAAAGAACCAAGGTAGTGGAGGAGCCAAGCCAAAAAACCAGATCTTAGAGGAAAGTTCCATTCTCAGTCACAGAAACCAGACACCTAAGCCAGGACTCATTTATAACCCTGGTAATATCAGCAACTGCCAAACAAAGGGGTACCTGGAGCTTATCAATAAGATCAGTTCCAGCCTTCACTCATTGAGGAGGTAGGGAAGCTGCAAGGAAGATGGGTTTTGTAGACAAACAAATCTTAACTTTCAAATTATGCTTTGGGGCACTGGCCATAGCTATTCAGTCTCTCCTTTGCATCATCCTTATTTGTAGAAAGGGAATAAGAACTATGCCTTCTTCCCAGGGTTCTTGTAATTAAATAATTCTAGTAAAAGATCAAGTACATTGCCTGATACTCTTAGCTTCCTTCCTTTGTTCCTGGAAAACTGTTGCTTTTGGAAAGAACGAAGGCTACCCCTGGGCTCAGCTACTGGAAACAGACAAGGTGGCTGCTGTGACCAGGTTAAAAATAGGCGGATGTGCAGATGCCTCTTAGTCACGCATGATCACGTTCCCTGCCAGCTCACTACTGTTCTGGGAGCCACCTTCTGCCTTTCCTTTCTACTCTAGCCAGGGAGAACAACACAGCAAGACAGCAGGGGAGAGATCAGAGAACATCCTTCACACACAGACGTCCTAAGCCATAAAGATGATGGTTTGGATGGCTTTGGAACAGTAGTGCCTTTAATAGCAGATCATCTCAGTAAGAAAAACTAATGTGGGTTATTCTTTCCTGGGAGTCTACAGTCATACTGTGGTCAGCAAACTAAACAAGCCAAGAAGGGAAACCAACACATTCTGCAATGCTCAGACTAACTGGAAATTCAGACCTGACTGGACATTTAGAAAGACAGGAATTTCACAGGAGGACTGCATTTTGTGGGGGTCAGATTTCCTTCAAGATTCAAAGAAAGATGTGTTGGCACTTCCTCATATTATGAAAGTAAGAATCCCATAGTTCTCTTTAGACATTTCTAAGAAATTAACTTTCCACCAACTAATGCATTAGAGACAAGTGAAAATGCTTCCATTCTGGTCCTTGTCATTGGTTTAGTTAAGAAACAAGTGGGTGGGGGTGGGGGTGGGGTGGGATAGATTAGTCATTAATGAATCTTAGTAGAAAGGTATATAAGGTGTTCACTGAACCAGTCTTTCAAAATGAGCACTTTTCAGATCTTTCTAAATTGATATGAATAGAGATTTATTAAATACTAAGGTATAAATCTATATTACCATAGATAGGCATACTTCCTTTTACTGCACTTTGCTTTATTGTGCTTTGTAGATACTGTGTTTTTCGCAAATTGCAGGTCTGTGGTAAACCCCCGCCTCCAGCAAGCCTGTTAGTACTACTTTCTAATCGCATTTGCTCACTTCATGTTTTAGTGGTTTTGATACTTTCTCATTATTATATTTGTTCTGGTGATCTATGATCTGACTATTACTACCATGACTTGCTGAAGCCTCAGATGATGGTTAGAAAGGGATGTATGTTATCTTTTGGACATAATGCTATTGCACACTTGATGCTGTTATACACTTAAGACTACAGTATAGTGCAAACTGAACTTTACATGCACTGGGAAACCAGACATCGTGGGACTCACTCTATTGCGCTGTTCACTGTGTTGATCTAGAACTGGACCTGCAGTATCTCTGAGGTGTACCTGTGGATTTTCTGGTAAATAAACAGAAGTTAAACCACTAGAAAAGGTTGAGCAGGGGCTCAGTGTGACTTGGTCCATGGCAGCATCAGTCCTGTTATGTAAGTGTAAAGTCACAAAAGCAGTAAACTCCTCTCCCTTGCAACACAGCTGGTTCATTCTAAGGGGTACTCTCAGTCTTTAAAAAAATTTTTTCCTACCATGTCACTGTAGCAAGAGCTTGCCCAGCCCTCCGCATAAAAAAATTTTTTCCTACCATGTCACTGTAGCAAGAGCTTGCCCAGCCCTCCGCAGGAGACTCTTACTCAGGCACCAGGGTTTTAATCTCCCAGAACTCAAAAACCAGAGGCAGTGTTTGTTGAGCTCAGTTATATCTTTATTAGGAAAGCACCAACACCACATTCTTGGAAATTACTGGAATTTTATTTGCCTCAGGCTTATGACTTGCAACCAAAGACATTGTGCAAAGAAAGCAAAGATTAAGTACACTTTAGGGAGAAGGAGACAATACACGTTGGTAACATAGGAGATAAGGTTGACAAAAGAAGCCATCCATTACACTATATAGATTGCAATATTCAATAGCGATTTCAACAAAACTTTTTTTAAATCAAGAGCAAAAAAATTAAGCAATGTTTACAGTAGACATAAATCTTATACAATTCAAAAAGCATTTTTTTTTTTCAGATCATAGAGCATAAAATGGAAAAATGTCTATGTAGGTGAAGTCTAACTACTGTACATTTATCACCTATTAAAGTTGCTTATATGTACCACAGTGTAAAAAAAAACAATACCAAACAAATAAAAACCTTGAAAATTGCCTGATGAAAAATAAAATAACCAGTGGCTTTTAATGGCTTCTCCTGGTTATCAGTGCTACAAAAAAGACAAAAATCTTCTCATTTGAACAGGTGATAAAACCAGGCACAATCAAACTGTTACCAAATTAGACCCACCCATAGAAATATACCATCCACCCACATTTTTTCCATCAAAAGCTTTTTTGTTTGTTTTAATCTTTGAGGCCCATTTGGTCACAATATGTTACAAAGGTTTGTGTATGCGTGTGTGTTTTTTTACACCATGATATCATATGTTTGTCTGGCACTATTCTAAAGCTAGTTTATAGATGATAATGATATAGAAACGACCCAGTGCCCATAAGAGAAATGAACTCACTGGGTAGAGACGAGAGAGGGGAAGAAGGAGTTCAGTTCTACCAAGAAAAAAATGTCCGTAGTGATCACTCATCATCAGTCCCACTGGCTTCTGATTGTTCCTAAAAGTAAATGTAGGACAGACAGACAATAAGCCATCAAGAGGCAATGTGGAAAAGAAATGACATTGTGGCAACAGTTAACCATGCTAGTAAAGAGGCATCAACAGTCTCTGTGCTGAAAAGGGGAGCTCCTACTTGGAGACCCCAAAGCAGTGCCGGCCATCTGTGCCAGCGTTGTGCTCTCTTGCAGTTGGGTGTGAAACGTTCACGGCTTCGGATTTCTTTATGGCTGTTCTGGATCTTTGTTGCTATGCAAGGGCTTTCTCTAGCTGCGGCTCTAGAGCGCAGGCTCAGTGGTTGTGGCACATGGGCTTACCTGTACCATGGTGTGTGGAACCCTCCTGGAGCAGGGACTGAACCTGTGTCTCCTGCATTGGCAGGCAGACTCACAACCACTGGACCACTGGGGAAGTTCATGGCTAATGATTTCTATTTTGAGCACTATTTTTAGAAAATCCATGGGCTTCCCAGGTGGTGCAGTGGTGAAGAATCCACCTACCAACGCAAGAGACGTGGGTTCAGTCACTGGGTCAGGACGATCTCTTGGAGGAGGAAATGGCAACCCGCTCCGGTATTCTTGCCTGGAAAATCCCATGGACAGCAGGCTACAGTCCATTTGCAACAGGGGTTGCGAAGAGTCGGATATGACTGAGCATGCACACATTGCAAGAGAGAATAAAGTACTGTGCGTTTGATTTTAGGATTTTAAAATGTATTTGAAAATGCTTGTGTCGAGGGTTCAGGCTGGGTGGGGTGGGATAAAAATGCTAAACTTTTCTCAACAGACCTCAATGGCAAATATGTCGAAGGAAAGTCAAACTAGCATATATTTGAAGATGGAAAATTAACTTTCCAGAAAGCAGAAGAAGGGGCTTGGTGGTAGGAAACTTGGAAGTCCTCTGGAAAGTGAATGAAATGGAGGGCCCTGCAGAAGGCACTGTATTAGAAGCTACCGGGGCTGCCCACAGAGTCAAGAACAGCGCACCAGACCAAGCTGTGCTCTTTGGGTCTGAAATCAGCCCTGCTGTTTACTTACATGACCTGCAGCAAAACACACATAATGTAAATAGGCACTGATTTCTGTAATAAGGTGAGAGTGACATCTGTCTTAGGATTATTATAAGCATTAAGGATGGTACCATATGAGAAGGTCCTTATGTCAGGACCTGGCCCTCTCAATGCACCCTGAATTTTTCAAATTTAAAAAATAACACCTCTAGGTATGTAAAATTCATCTGAGTTCTTTGTATGGCACCTGAAGTAGCAACTCAGATCCAAAACTCTGACATCATATCACTTTTTCTCAGCCTCCTGTGGAATGGTCATTTCCTCTGTATACCACTAATATACTAGGTATGCTGGGTGGTATGGCTATAAAATATTAACCCTCCATAAAGAAAACTCTATTTGTAAGTAGGCACTGGGAAGATAAAGGGAGAGAGGGAACTTGATTTAGCAGTTTTTCATTTTTGAAGGCTATTAAAAAGGCAATAAACAAAGCCCCAAATTCTTTGTTATAAATCACTCAGCTCGGTTCACATCCCTCAGTAATGAAATCTCCCTGAATCTTTACATTTTCATTTCTGAGTAATAAAGCATAGAGGGTGGAAGGAGCATGGGCGTATGAGAGGGAAACAGAAGTGGGGAGGGCTTCCCAACTTCAGCAAAGACGGCCATACTTACATTTTCATCCTGCTCTTCATCACTGTCAAAATCGCTCACCACAGGCTTGGCTTTTCCTCGATTTGGCCTTTTCTTGCCTTTTCCTTTGTCCCGGCCTTTCTCATCCTTTTTATTGAGCTTGATTTTCACCTTAACAGATTTCGCTACAATAAAACCAAAACAGGCAGCAATGAGGAATCACAGGGGACTCTCTTTACAAGTAGTAAAATGATCCCAGCCTACCAATGACAAAGCCAACATCCCAGAGTGCACAGAATGTCCTTGATTCATGCCTGTTATCCAGTGGCTGATCCAATTATAGTTAGCACCCTTTCACTTGCAAATGTGTCTTGGTTTTGCATGATAAGTTACATAGTCACCCTAAACAGGCAACTAGACTTAATGGGGTCCTGGAGGAAGCTGGGCTGGGTCATTTTCCAGGTCTCTTGATGGCTGAACAGGGATCTTCCTAATAACCAGGATGGTGAAGGCTGCCTTACTGACTGCATGGAAGGGTATGGGCATTTTTGAAGAGAGAACTTTGACATTAAAAAGTGTACGTAAGTATAAAAGGGTTAAAAAAAAAAAAAGCCAATGATTTTACTGTTTAAATAACTCCAGTTGACTTAAAAATTTAACAGCACAGTAACGTATAAAATGGAAAGTGAATTTGAAAGCTTTTCCCCCTCTTCTCTAGTCTCTCTTCCTACTGATTATTTCCAGAAAAAGTAGTATACATCCCTATTTGCAAATATATTCATCCCTGTGTGTATGACTCTCTATAGAGGACATCCATATAATTCTGTATACAGAGTCTATAAAGAATACAGGTGTAAACACATACAGGAAGATGGCACCTAGTTCCACTTACACAGGACTGTTCTGAGGATAGAAATAAAAACACTTGGAAGAAAGGGGTCAAAGTGTTATACCACAATTACAGGTGTACATCCCATGGTACACAGAAAATCTGTCACCCGGCATCATTCTGAGCGTCCCAGAATAGATGATGAAGTGACTGAGAATTAAATGTCTCTCATTCAAACCTGTTTTGTTAGAATATCGTGTCTGGTGGGTCTCAAGGCACCTAGAAATAGATAATTGTCATGGGGGGAATCAGCTCTGGAAGGAATCTCAGAGATGAGAACTTTTCAGACTTCTGTGAAGCAGGAGGGACCCACTGAACATTTCCAGAGATTAAGTCTTCCATGGAAGTGCTGGCTGACTAAAAAGATGAGACAGAGCTGTTCTGAAGTGTAGGGACATCATATGCCCTCCCCCCATCCCAAATAGGGCAGAAGCTGGCAAATCCTAGTGCACAAAACAGTATTTCTAGTCCAGGCTTCTTCCATCTACCACACCCACATGTCTGCTGCTTAATGAGCTATAAGGCAGGGACATGTTGCTTTGGGTAGAGTAATTTAGGACAAGAAGAAGAGACTGGGGATGAGAAGGTCTACCTACTAATGGAAATGTGTATAAGATATGAAGGCCTTTATATTCAAAAAATAGTAATTTGGAAAGAAAAAGTGTACTACCTTTACCTATACAGGTGTAGTTCTTCCTGACACAGGAGTACAGGAAGCCCATGGAAGTCAGGAAAAGGCAGAAGACTGGCAGTAAAGGCAAGAAAATGCATGCTCAAGAACACAATCTAAATGCTCATGGGAGCGGTGGGCACTGGAAAGCCTTCAGGCTCTGTGAGTCAGTGGATTATGTTCCTCCACAAACCCCACCTAAAAGGCTGCCGTGGGCAACTGGGCTAATAAACTGGACCGTCAGATGGGCCCTTTAAACAGCATTCTGAGGCTTTACATTACCACCACGTAGACCTGTGACAAGTTCTAATTAACCAGGGTGGCAGGCAGAACAATGGTGGCCTCCCAGAGATGTCCATGTCCTAATCCTCAGACCCTGTCAACATGTTTCCTTTGCACTGTGACAGGGAGCAGACCATAATCCCTTGGGATGGGGAGATTATCCTAGATGAACCAGGTAGGCGCAATCTAATCACAGGTCCTTCAAAGTGGGAGAAGAGGCACTCCTGGTTCAAGAAGATGCTGAACCCGCCTCCTCCCACAGACATACTGAACGTAAGCTACAAATGGGACAGCTGCCTCTGAAAAAGATGCAGAAACCAGCTGACACCTCCACATCGGGCAGGTGAGGGAGCACCCACACTGAACCAGGGAAGAGGAACGAAGGGGCGGAGACATAATCTCACAGCAAACCCCATCCCTGGCGCCGTGACCCACAGCTGGGTCCAGATCCCCACAGCAGGGTCCGGATCCAGGGATTCCCAAACAAGGGAAAACCCAAAGAGATGCACACTGAGACATACTGTAATTGAGATGTCAAAACTTAAAAAAACCTTAACAGCAGCAAAAATAGCTTAGGCACAAGGGAACCCCCGAGAACACCAGCAGTAGATTAAGCAGAACTGAGTCATAACCTACATGGGAAACGAATCTGGAGAAGAATGGATACATGTATAACTGAAGCACTTTTCTGTGCATCTGAAACTAGCACAGCAGTGTAAGTCAACTATACTGCAATATAAAATAAAATTTTTTAAAAAAGGACATTTGTGACACCATGGATGCACCATGAGGGCACTATGCTAAATGAAATAAATCAGAGAGCAAAAGATACTGTACAATTTCACTTATATGTGAGATTAAAAACTAAACAGATATGCTGGTTGCAGAGGTGGGAGATGGGTGAAAGGAATCAAAAGGTACACATCTTCAGTTATAAATAAGTCATGGCGTTTAAGGTAAGCAGGGTGAGTATAGCGAATACTGTATTGCATATTTGAAATGTGCTAAGAGTAAATCTTCAAAGTACCTGTCATGAAAAAACAATTTTTTTCTAACTATGTGGTGATGGATGTCAAGTAGATTTACTGTGATCATTTCAAAATATACACAAATATGGCATCATTATGCTGTATATTTGAACCTAATATATCACTTATACCTCAACAACAAAAAGAAGAACGTGGATGAAGAGGAGGCAGAAGACAGGGTCAAAGAGATGCAATGTGAGAAGGACACACAAGGAAATGGATTCTCCCCTGGAACCCCCCCAGAGGAACGCAGGCTGCTAACACCTTGATTTTGGCCCAGAGAGATCCACAACAAACTCGTGACCTACAGAACTGTGGGACAGTAAATGTAAGTTGTACTGAGGCAGTAAGTTTGCGGTCATTTGTTAGAGCTGTCATAGGAAGTTATACACTAAGTCTCAGGAGAAGTTAGGGAAAAAGTCAACTGATAGCCGGGATAAGAAGGGAGCTTTTTGAAAACAGATGAGCAATCTGGCTAAAATACAGAAATGTTTAGCTAGAATAAATTATGTAGACTTAATCATCAAATGCTAGGATATAAAATTAGGGAGTAACCAGATGAAACTGAAAAAGGTTAAACTAATACTTTAAAGGCAGACTCACTAAAGAGAATAATCCTGAGAGCAGATGCGGGTGTGGGGAAACACTTCTGTACACTGCCGACAAAGATGTCAGCTCCATTCTCTGTGGCAATACGCAGGCATCAGATGTGTTTTTAAAATGTGTGCAGTGATTTATGGGTAAGAATGTTCAGACAGCATTATTTAGAGTGAGATTACTCTCTGTTGGTACATTCATTAATGGATGTTAGTATGTATGGCTGTATAAAAACCTCTTTGCTGTGGGAAAATGTTCCTAATAGAAAAATCATGCTATAAAACAGTGTGTGATACTTCTATAAATAAAATATTTATGTGTAGAAAAAAACTGGAAGGCAACTGAAGTTAAATGTATATTGGGTGATGGAATTTTACAAATTTTCTTTTCTTAAAAATATTTTCCAAGCTGTCTGTACTAAGCATGTATCTAATAAAAAAATTTTAAAGCGTACCTATACTGTTTTATCTAGAAGACTATAATTACTTTGAGAGGAAGTATGGGGTGAAAACATAATTAGGTAAGAAGAAATTTTAGACGTTTTCAAGGCAGCCTTAACCTTTGAAATAATATGGTTACCCACCAAGACTGGGACTAGATTAAGACTAGGGAAACTCTTGCCTTGGGTGAAAAACTTGAGAGGGCCCCCAAATTCAGTAACCAAGATAAATACCAGTCGATGCAATGTTTTAAAAGCTCAAAATTCATGGCAAAAAAACCCCATGATGAATAAAATATCAAAACTTAAAAGACAGGATCAGTATCTGATCCACGAAGGACAAAATGTACCACAGTCTGACAGTCAAGGTGGTGATTCTCAAAAGTGTGGTGCTGGATGCATCCCCCGTAAACCTGGAAGAAACACTAGACTCTGAGACCCCCACCACAGGCAACTGAATCAGAAACTCAGGGGTGGAGCCCAGCAATCACCCAGTTTAGAGAATCACCGTGCTGGGTAACAGCAAGGTGGTATTAACAGCCACGCTGGTAGAAAATGGCTATCACACTGATTTCCAAAGGCAAGATTCAGTGTGTGCTGTGAGCCTGGCCGTGTGCTGAGCTCTTTGCGTGGCTGGAGGTATATCTAGAACCTCAGTTTTACACAGGACACTCAGCTCCAGCAAGGTAAGTCCACCGCCAGGGTTGCCCAGAAAGGCTACAGAAGACCAAGGCCTAAATCCAGGTCTGCCTGACTCACATCCTGCCCTGTGAGCATCTGGAGAAACAACGCAGGCGGCTAGGGCCCAAAGAAGTAGAGGAACCGCGGGGACTCACCCTCTGACTCCGACTCTTCTTCATCTTCCTCTTCCTCCTCTTCATTGCTTTCGTCCTCACTCTCTTCCTCTTTGGCAATTTTCTGCCGAGCGCTCTTAAATACTGACTGTAAGACGATGGAGTCTTCATAGATCTAAAGGGTCAAAATGGCAACTGTTGAAAACCCCAATCTGAGGACCTGAGATTCACAAACGCCGCATGCTCTTTTCTTCCCCATGCGCACACCTCTGACACCCAACAGGAAAACACCAAACTCAGATCTACAGAGAGATTCTTATAGGAAAAGTCCACACACAGCTGAATTAATTTCAGTGTCTGTGTGTGTGCGCACATGCTTGAGAGGGAAGGGTGGGCTTCCCTAAGAAGATGTCCTCTCATTTTTGACAGCAAGACTAGTGTTTAAAAAATATTATTTCTTAAGAGATCAAATTTGTGGTTACCAGAGGCGGGGGTAGGGGAAGATAGAATTGGATGAAGAAGTCAAAAGATACAAACATCCAGTTATAAGACAAATAGGTACAGGGATGTAAGGTACAATATGGTAAATATAATCAGTACTGCTGCATGTTATATATGAATGTTGTTAAGAGAGTAAATCTAAGTTCTCATTACAAGGAAAAAATTTTTTTTCTATTTCTTTGATTTTATATCTATATGAGATGATGGATATTCACTAAACTTACTGTGGCAATCAATTCATGATTTATGTAAGTAAAATTATACTGTATGTTGTAAACTTACACAGTGCCATAGGTCACTAAAATCTCAATAAAACTAGAAGGAAAAATAATAAAATCAAACTATATTTCTTATTTAAATTGTTCCATCAAGTACTGTGGTACAGCAACTTTTTTTAAAGGTGCAACTCTTCTAACAAAAATGGAAAACCATTACTTATTACTGACTTTATCTGTGCCAGCCAACAGTATTGCAATAAATGCTTTATTTCTAGTGTATGCACATATGTGAATATAGCCCTGTATGGTTGGCTGAGATAAAAGTTCAAAAATGGTCCTTTTCCTCAAAAAACTGAAAACAGAAGTACCATATGATCCAGCAAACCCATTCCAGACATATATCCAAAGGAACTGAAGGCAGGGTCCTGAAAAGATATGTACATGCCCATGTTTACAGTAGCGCTATTCACAGTAGCCGAGAGGTGGAAGCAAACCAGATTTTCATTCATAGAGGTATGGATAAACAAAATGAGGTCTATCCATATGGTGGACTATTATTCAGCCTTAAAAAGGAAAGAAATCCTGTTACATGCTATACAACATGGATGAACTCTGAGGACACGATGCTGGGTGAAATAATAAGCCACTCACAGACAGACAAATACTGTGTGATTCACTTATGAGATGTCTAGAACAGTCAAATTCATAGCAAGAGAAGGTAGAACAGTGCGTGGTGGAAAGATTACAGAGTTTCACTTTTACAGGGTGAAAAAGTTCTGGAGGTCTGTTGCACAACAATGAAAATACCCTTCATGCTGCTGAGCTGTACACTTAGAAATGGTAAAGAAGACACAGTGGGATGGGGCCACTGGGGCAGAATTTCGCCAGAGACACTACAGTTTAGCTGGATCTTAAAGGTGAGGACAAGCCTATCAGGGGTCAGAAACAGGGATTTTTAGGAAAGGGGAGCAAAGGAAAGGGTGGGGAGGCAAGAATCACAAAAATGTGTCTGGGACAGAGCCATCATCAGTTTCCTGGTTATGACATGGGATGACTGTTATGCAAGATGTTACTATCAAGACATAACTCTGTATTTATATTCTTTCCTACAACTACATGTGTATCTGGGGAAGTGGGTGTTTACGGGACCTGTCTTACTGGACTATGAAGTGTTTAGGTTGAAGAACAGCAGGAGAGAAGGCCAAAGAGTGAGAGGATATAACCTCAGAAAGCAGACTCTGGCGATTAAATTCATTCTACAATTTAACAGTACATGGGGAAGCTCAAAGCTTGGTGGGCAGTAGATGGACAGAATAAAAAGGTGCTTAGAGAAAGATAAACCAACATCCAGGTGGGCCTGGGAGGGAAGCCAGTCAAGAGGCCATTTATCACACCAGGTCAGGGGTGAGGCAGTGTGGCAAACTGGGGGTGGTGGGACAGGGTGAATATTACAATGCAGCCACAGTCCTATAAAGAACCTCCAGTCTACCCACAAACCATAGCAGTCATTCACAAAACCCTTCTGTATTGACTCCTGGACTTAACTGTGTCCTAGTTTTCACCTTAAATTTCTTTGAAGAAGGCTTGCTTTCAAAACCTATTGTTTTGGTCAAAAGAACACTAATATTAAGTCCCATTAACTGGAAAGGTATATAGTCTGTTCAAGGCACATTCTGAGGAGTCCCACATTCTCCAGTTTAGTGACTAGAACTGACAAGATTTAAAAAGCCCGATCAGGAAAGAGGCCTAAGGAATTTGATGGTGGTTGACAGACACACTGACCTGCCTTCATGTTCTTACTGCTTCCTGAGTGTGAGAGCATTGATGGAAAAAGGAGAGTTCCTACAAAAGGTGAGTGGAATTGAGGTGTAATTAAAGCAAGAGTGTCCGCCACCACCTTAGTTATTTTAATAGAATCACTTACTTACAGACTCTTACACCCACTAACTGCGGAAAAAGAAAGTAAAGAGAATTGCAGCTGACCTGATAAAAAGCATTTTTGTAACAATTAGAAGTGACGGTTGTTTTTGCTATATAATTTTTGTTTTAAAACAAAATAGCAGTTTCAGCTCCTGAGGCAAAGTTACAATCAGAAAACCCAAGGTAAATATAACCAAATACACCATTTCTATAAAAGCAAAGATTGTACCTCTAGCTTTTAGGCATTATATTAAGTTATTAACTTAAATTCCTCCTCTGGTTAAAAGCCAGGCCTTAAAAGGGAAGCACAAGTAGGAACTAGCATGGATACGGTACAAAGGAGCTGGCATTAATTTAAAAATGCCAAAGCCTCGATTGAGTTACATAGGTAAGTAGCATGGAAAGATAGGCTTTTATTTTTCCTTTTCTTCTGCCAGGATAGGATTGATGGTAGCGAATGAAAATACTTGACTTAAAAAAACACAGGCATGTTTAAGGTTAAACGTGTCTCACCTGGGATCCCTCCAAGTTGAATGTCTGAGCATTGTGACAGAGGAGCATGACATCTTTCTCCAGGTCACCCAGGCTCCGGTACTTATGATTACGAATTCTTTCCTGATGGAAATTTTGGATGAAACAGAGGAGAGAGTGGGGTGCCAGGGTGGGGGTGGGGGGTTGGAGGTAGAAATACAACAATCAATACTTAGTGAACAAAGCCTGATCTTCCCTTTGTCTTCCCAGTAGACAGTCCTGCCAGAGAGGTGGGGCTACACAACTCCAGGGGGCACCATCCACAGAGACCACCCTCCCACTGGTACTCCTCCTTACAAGGGGCAGTGAGGAGCATATGATGGGAACCCGTAAGAGCACTGGGATCATGGGAGCAATCTGAGACTTCCTAAATAAAGTGCAATATAATCAATAGGAGCTCTCAATATGATGATTAAATAACGTACATCTAAAGGCACAAGAACATCCTGACCTTTTTAGTGCCAAGCCCTGGTGGGTGTCAGTGGCAGTAAGATAGGTCACCACTGTCAAGTCCTAATAATTATGCTTTTTTTCATCCTATTTACATTTCTGCTTTATTTACTTTAAGAAATAAAACGTTTGTAAACAAAAGATGTACCTTTATTTTTTTGAAATCCACTGGTTTCCTGATTAATTCATAATATTCTGGCAATTCTTTTCTTGACGGTAACTGAATGAAGACCTCACTGAGCTGTCTCCCTGAACTGCAGGGTGGGGGAAACACACAAAAACATAACAGATCATGCACTACTGAGACGAACTTGCATCCTCTTTCAGAAAATGTCAGGAAAGCAAATGGCATCCCATGCATAGAAACATGGGGCTCCTTAGATCAAAGAAAATCCTACAGCTAACTCTATGAGAGATTAACGTCCCTGGTGCTAACTTCAAAATCACACGAAAATACCAGTAGGTCTCCACTTCTGTCATATATGTATGGGAAATCCACAGACTGCATCTCTTCAGTTTGATACAAATATTTAAAATATCCCATTCCACTAAAAATTCTATTTCTAAATGAGTAATAACTGAATTGGTTAAAAAAGAAATACACTGACTTTCTTTCCATACCCTTTTGTTTTCAAATTCACTGTATATTCAGAAAATAGTATGTTAGAACATACTGTGGAAATTCAAATGAAAAGCTTTTGTATGTACTAGGGCTGTCTTATCTTTGCAGTCTTATTCCTTTGAGAGCATTTTTACACATTGTGAACCACACGTACCTTTATTATTATTTGCCGGAGGAACCCCTTCATCTTGCCTAACTCCATTTTGTGTGTATGAAGTAATTTGTGCAGAAAAGAACAAACATATTTAGCAAGTGTGGCTGCCTCATGTGCTGGGATCAGTGCTGTACCCTCCCCCCGCCCCCCCCCCCTTCATGGTAGCTTTATTTGAAAGCACATTTAATAGCAACAAATGCTTCACATTTTGTAATTTTGAGAAACAAGACTATAATACAACATAAGCATTTAACATTACTTAATGTTAGAAGCAGACACAGTCAAAGGAACAAGATATAATTTAGGCTCAGGATCCTATTTTCTGACTCAGCCTATCTAGATCGATAACAGCTTGGGAGATATGGTATAGTCATTTTTCACAAAAATCTCACTTCCCTTACAATGCCATCTCCACTTCTTTTGTGAAGCCAGAAATACATGAAAAAAATAAAAATAAATCACTGCCATGTAAATTTTGGAAGGTAATCCTAGGAGTGTGTGAAAATGCTAGAAGCAGCAGCAGAGAATGAGTGACAATATGCTGTTTTAATCTATAGTCCCAGTCGTATAATTAAAAAAAAATCATAATGACAGTTATCATAAAAAAGGCATGCGCAGTAACTCAAATGGTTGCCTAGCAACCAGTGGGGAAAATGCTGAAGTGCAAAGGGGCCTACATAAATTAACCGAAAATCCTGTCAAAGGGATGGGTGAGTTTTTCTGTGATACTGGGTCAGTATTTACGTTTTATTTTTTGATGCATATACAGGCCTCATGAATACTAAAACCAGTGGCCAACCCACGAGGTATAAGAAGGCTACACTCTGATAGGAAGCTGGATTTTAAAGATTATTGTGGCAAGAACCAAGGTGTTCTCTTAGCCTCAGCCCCCCCTACCTCCCATTTGAGGTTGAGAAATGTGACTGTACCACCATAAATTATACTATAGAGAATAGGAAAAAACCCATTTCATTTGCTGTCACCTTTGACACAGGGCCACAATCTCTGGTCTTTTTATCTTTCTCCCATTCTGAGACTTAAATTCACAAACCAGTCTGTAAATGAATATCTGAAAGGCAATAGAGGAACTTATAGATATTCATTTTTCTGTTTATAGTTAGCATTCTTCATACCCTAGCAACAGTCAGACCTCTTTGTAATTTTGGATTTAACACCTGACCCTCAGTGACAGCGTCACTGTCATTTTCTACATTGCCAACAGATGGTGTCATTTTTCTATTGACGGATTACAAGTATGTCTTTGCTGTGTACACCTGTGGCGGACACACTCTCAGTTTCATCTGCGCTACTAGGGAAGCAGGAAAGCAGCAGTCTGCACTGAGGGTGGTGAAGTTCTCTTCATCAGGGACAGAATGGCCCAAACTATCTTGGTCTGATGTCCTGTTCCATGACATAGAGAATCTAGAACCTATGAAGGAGACAAGTCCAGAGTTATCTATGCTCAACAAAAGAGACAGCTGAATGTTCTAAAACTCAGGACCAATACCTGTAAAATGACATAAATTTACTTGGTTTCAGAAATAAAGGCTCACATGGCTTACTATTCCTCTCTTACTTCCTTTATCCTGCCCCCACCTCCAATGCCTCCTAAGAACCAAGAGCCGGAGCTGAAGGAAGACCTGGACACCATCTAAGGAAACCTTCTTGTGGTTTCACTAGGACCATCTCCATTCAAACCCCTCAGCCTGGCTTTCAGAGCCCTTCTCAGCTCCTTCTCTGCAAACCCCGGCTGTCTTGCTAATGTGACTCCTTTGGTGGGAACAGCCTCTCTGCGCGTACTCCCAAGTACATCAGCCAA
Organism: Odocoileus virginianus; assembly: GCF_023699985.2. NCBI lineage: Eukaryota > Metazoa > Chordata > Mammalia > Artiodactyla > Cervidae > Odocoileus > Odocoileus virginianus. The sequence continues at coordinate 19,355,005 of NC_069691.1, read as the reverse complement.
GCCCCCGTTTATCACAAATTCCAGGTCTCCCACCTCTCTCCAGGGCTAGAACGTTCTCTATCCTTTTCTTCCTTCAAATATTCCATGATCCATCCAGGATCAAGAAACTCTTCTCCTCAATATTAAGCGCCTCTTGGTGCCTGGCTGCTCAGAACTTAATGCTGTGTCTGTTCGTACTTTTCTCTCCTGCACAGAGCATGGGGACACTTTACATGCAGTCAGAACCCTTGCCCCATCTCTTATCAGAGGGGAGAGTTCTCATCGCAACCCCAGGCAGGAAATGTCAGGTGGTCCTGAAGGGCACTCAGCTTTTATATAACCTATAGAATGCACGAGGTGGCCGGACCACTTGCTAATGTTGTTATGATAACTTATCTTTCCCTAAATTAAAGGTTTTTTTTAAAAGGTTAAAAAAAAAAGAAGGCAGCCTGACAGAGTTTTGAATTCTTGGCATTTCTTTCTCAAACTTAAGCTGCACAAATGCTTTTTCAATATACCTTCTCAAATACTTTTTTTTTTTCACTGCCAGAAAGTTTTTTTCTCCCTAAAGTACAGAACAATGGACTAATTGTACAATGGTTTGCAGAAGGTGTTCCATTTCTTATCCTACCCCCAAGGCATTTTCCATTATGTCATTTTACACATTTAAGGCTTGAGCAGAAATTATCTCCAAGTGTGCTGTTTGCCATGGCAAAAGTGATACCTGTCCCCCTCCTCCAAAATGGTCTGATTTCCCACCTATTTCCACAGAATAAGAAATGTGATCCTATAAGATGTAGGGGGTGGAGAAGGAGAATAACCTAAAATACAAACATAAAGGAATCCACTGCATTTAACAGTTTGCAAGTGCTGGTAGGCAAACACATTTCCTCTCCAGAGGTCAAAGAGACACCTGGCTATGCTGTCACGGTACATGAGATGGAAAAGCCCTACATGCCACTATGCTAATGGTGGCTTGCAAATCCCGCATGTAGAGCTTACATGCTTACACACACACACACACACACAAGAGCTTACAGGCTTACACACACACACACACACACACGAGATCTGCTTTGCTGTGCTTCATTTAGGAGCCAGTTTTTCTCCCATTACCTCCACAAACAGAATGGCAAGAATTTCACATCTCTACCACTGTGACTTTAAAATGATAACTACAGACATTATAAATGTCACATAAATATCAGGTCTACCTCTGATGACAGTTTAGGTAAAGTTGGAAGAGTGCATAAGACTGTAATACTAGCTTAGAAATGTACTCCTTTAAAATGCTGGCTAGTATGTGTTTAATGATATTGGTCAAGGGTCCTTTTTAAAAAAATTTTTTTGGCTGCTTCATGATTTGTGTTTTTACCTGCCAAAGCTGATCTACTGACAAGAATTCCTAAAGGATACTTCTGGAAAAGTGATCTTAACTAAAGCTGCAATAGGTTTTGTTTATATTTTTTATATTTAATGAATGAATATAAAAATGTATGGTTATCTTGCCTCCATGAGATTTCATCATGATTTAGAACACCCACTTGTAGTTGGAAAGGTTTCACAGAAAATTATTAAAGTCCTAAAGGAGTCAAACATAGGAAATCATCTGAGAAGAAAACTATAAAAACTGGGTCAGCATTAGAGAGCAGTAGGTGAAAGCATGTGTCTTCTTAGGGTCAGATTCCTATAGGGTTTAGTAAATACCATTTAAAAATGCACTTAGATCTGAGCAGCACTCTGCTTCTCCGGGAAGCCCCCAGAAACCTGAGCCAGTCATATCGTAGGGGTCAGAGCTCCTGCACTCTGCATTCTTTCCTGAGGTCTCTCATCTGCATCTTACTGAGTACTGATGGACAATACTGATAACTCCTAACAAGCTTGAGAATCTGACCTCCCAGCTTCCTGAGGCATATAGGAGGTAATACCAAAACAGAATGGGATGTGGGCTGACTTGCTTTTGGTAGTGGAATGGATAGCTGTGAAAATCACCCCAAGGGTTGTTTAAGGACTAGATATATAATGTGCCTATCAACCAAAATAAATGCCCCAAAGTTAGGAGACTTAAAGGGCTCACTCAACTCAATAACAAAAAAGCACCAAGGCTTTAACAAGTCTTCAATGCAATCACACTCTGATGTATGGTTTTGTGATTGGTAATCTACTCTAGCCAGAAATATGGATAAAGATATATACATATGTATATTATATGTACAAGTAAAGATGTTCATCACAGCATTATTTAAAATAACTTAAGGCAGCCAATATGCTAAACAATTAGAGGAAAAAACAAGTGAGGGAATGCTAGAATCTAAAATTATGTAGTTTTAAATTATGTGCCTTAAAAGACAGGAAAAATGCTCAGTATGACATTCAATGGAAAAAAACCAACAGGATATCAAATTGTAAATGCAATACACATTCAACTAGGTTTTTTAAAAGGCATGAACTAAGGACCAGAAGGAGAAATGTCAGAGCATAAACAAACATTAATAATAATGTGCTCTTGTTCAACAAAATGAAGATTTACAGTCTAATATGATTTGGAACCATATTGTCATCCATAAATAAAGTAGACCTCAAACACTTTCCCGGGTTACCTTCTTTGAAAGCATGCTATAAGTCAAAAATCTAATTTGATTTTTCCCAGAGAAACACTGTCTGAGGGGCATATGACCAAGTGTTATTTATGTCACCGTAAACAGCACAGTTCGTCACCTGGCACCTTTTAACTCTTCCATATAAAGCCAAATAAATAGAATAATAGAACAATAATTCCATAAATTTTTTATATACTGTATTACCACTAACAGAATCTACTGTATAAAGTTCCTATTTATTCCTTCAGAATTTTCTCACTGAACTTAAAACAAAGTAAGTTCTCACTGAACTTACGGCAAAGCAGAGGTGATGACCAGGACATGAGGTTTGGAGTATTATTTATTTACTCGTGTATTTAGACAAGCATTTTGAGGAGACGAGTGAGAAGATTTATCATCTGTCACTTGGCTTTTTAGAAATATTGACTCGGGCCATTTAGTTTCTTCTCTTTCCTTCCCACGACACTTCATCACAGCAGGCGGAGGTGCGGAATTCTAACTGTCTACCTGTCTCAATGAGACGCTGCTTCCTTGGTCAGCTTTTGTCACCTCATCTTGGAGACTCAGAAGTGACTCGAAGGAAGCCTTCCTTTCCAAAGGTAAGGACCCACCTTCCCTTCCACTGAATATTCTGTCCTTTGATCTCTCCCAGCTCTCTAACTTCGAAATGTTTAAAAAAAAAAAAAAAACCACTTCAAAGCTTTTGGCTGAATTGTGATCAAGCTCAAAAAGCACACAGCTTTTGCAGGCAAACAAAATCAAATGGCTCTCTACCTGAGCTGCAGATCCCAAATGTCACTCTGTTAAAGGGGTGTGCATTAAAGGGGTGCAGGCACCCCAAGCATGCGTTTTCCTCTAATGGCTGTTTTAGGAAATTCTTAAGGAAGACACATGAGGTGTGATTCTAAAGAAACGAGGCAGATATTTTTCCTATGGATGTACAAGAACATTTATGCCTAATAACTGTCCTCTTTCAGAACGATCCATTTTAAAATCAAAAGACAGAGAGTGGTTTTGAAGACAGCTTGTCAGCCCTGTAAGAAAATCAGTTTCCTTGTTTCTAGCTGGGGCTTTTTTGTCCTGAAGCTTTGAGAGGCAGAGACCCTGGGCTTCTGGCCTAGGCTGAAGCTCAGAGCCCCGGGGAGGCCTTCTGTGCCTCAGAAAGCGGATAGGCCAAGTTTATTTGTGGGTTGCCCACCTGCTGTACATGGTTAAAATTGGCTAAGCATCATTAATAAGTGTCAAGTCACCAGGAGGCAAAGAGTGGCATATCCCAGTACACATCTGAGCGTATCAGTACTGTTTAAGGAGGGCACAGTTAAATCCTGGTGTCCACACTTCCCTGAGCTGACTCTCTCAGGACTAAATGCAACTTCTGAGCCTCATTTCCCAGTACGTGTGCTCTATGGAAGACAAGCTTAATGGATCATTGACAGTGTTCCCTGGACAGGGGGCTTTGCTGGTTAAATGAGTTTGGGAAATGCTGAGTTAAAGGAAGTTCAACTGGCTACTTCGTAGCAAAACACCCCAGGGGCTTTAACCACACTGGGAATTCTCCAAGAAGCCCCAGGACTAGAATCTGAGGACCATACTCTTGAGAAAAAGCATTGCCCAGGACATCACCTGAGGCTCTGATTTCCTCACTCATGCTCCTAGTACATGAGTGCTCAGTTGTGTCCAATTCTTTGTGACCCCGTGGACCCATGGACTGTAGCCTGCCAGGCTCCTCTGTCTATGGGATTCTCCAGGCAAGAATACTGGCGTGGGTTGCCATGCCCTCTTCCAGGGTAAAATACAAGACAGACGCCCAGCCTTGTCTCTGAGCCCACAGTTCCCAAACTGAATAAGTGAAGAAAGGTTTGTCACCTAGAACTAAAATTCTCTGAGTGTCTCCACTTGGTCATGCTTGTATTTCATGGCAATTTCTCTGTAATCTAATTAAATGGAAAGGGTCCTGCTTGAGCCTGAGGTCTGGTCACAGCTTCCCTCCCTCATTTAAAGAAATACCGAATGTCTGGTGTCGATGTTGCTAAAAATAAATTTTGTCTAAAAGAGCTTCTTGGCTGCTCCTTAAGAGAGAGTCAATACTAACAACATAATCACAGCATTAAGGGCTGTTAATACCATGAAGAGAGTTTAGATTTCCTAGGATGGAGTACGTGGGGCTGGGTACCACACGCCACCTTCTTTCTCGGCCCTGTTTCTGTAAATGTAAATTTCACCAGATCCACTTATCACTCGGGACAGAAAACCAGGAGTTTATGAAGTTCTCCTCCACCTCCCATCTGGGCTGCCCCAAGGTCCTGTGAATCACCCCTCTGAGTACCTGTTCTCCTGCTTCCACACCCACCGCCCTGTCTAGTGCTATGCCCCTCTTCCCTTGCACCTGATGACCCAGGCATACTGAGAGGTGATGGTCTCTAGAAGGGGTCCTGCTTTTCTGTATCTCCTCCCTGGCTGCAGGGACGTGCATGGGCCTCCTCACTTCGCTCCCCCCACCTCGCTTCCCCCACCCCACCCCAGCTACTCTGGGGGGATTTATACTCCCCCCACAAGCCACCGCCTGATTTGGCTTCCGCCGCTCCTACCTCGCACCTGGCATGTACACTTGATTCAGACGATAGATCTGTGTTATTCCTTTATATAACACTTTCCAACCATGCTTTAAGGCATTTCATTTTACTCAGCCCTCCCCCACCCCATTCTCCATACTTACACAGAGACTGACATGTAGAAAATGCTCAGTGCTTTTGAACACATGGAGGGATTTTTTTAAAGAATTTTAAAAAATTAATCATAATGCAAGCTCTGAACAACATGTCTTAAAACTCAGGCTTCTGGGGAGAAGAAGCATGCGTGACAGTAAGGGACCAGACAGACTTGGAAGAGCCCGGAGGAAGCAAACGTCACCCCCTTCTATGCCTCTGGAAGCTGCAGTTTAAATGTATCTTCAGTAAAAAGATTTATCTGGGTCCTAACTATATATGGTCATGTCGTCTCCTCAGAAAGCCTAGGCATGACACTGGGGGCTCTTAATACCCTTTAAAGTTATTAATCCACTTTTCATGGTCACGTGACTATACTGATGAAACCCGGGCAGTGGGGTGAAGGAGCTTATGCCTGTTCCTGTTCACTGCACCCGGCATGTAGCCTACATCATGCCTTTTAGACCATAAAGCTTCCTTTCTACATCCTGATGGTGGAAAGATTTACCATGTTGGTTCATTATTTCAAGCCCCCAGAAGTCAAGTGTTCCTTGTTTCAGTTCTGAAATTCGAACCCAGACTGAGTTCTTTCTCATAGTGGCAAAAACTCAGTATGGTTTGTGTGTCTGGCTTCCAGGATTGATCACTGTTAACAATAAGAAATACCAAAAAAAAAATGACAATCTTGTCCAACAGCTTCATCTCCATATAGATATAGGAGGTATGAATCACCCTATTTAACCTCCCTAAACAACAGGAATGCCATGGCCGGTGATGGTATCTGTTCTGCAATGCCACTTGGATTCTTTTTCTTTCTGGCCCCAGACTGGGGGAAAAAGCACCATCAGGGACGTTATTGAGGCAACTGACAAAAGTGGAACATGATGGCAAAATACTGTATCGATTTTTTTTTTTTAAAGCACAGGTTGACTAAAAGGGGGAAAGAAGTGATTTTCACCATCCTAATAACAACTCCTCACCCTTTGTCATGGCTGCACACCCCTCTCTCCCAACCGACATCCTCTCATTCTCACAAAATCTCCAGGAGAAGAGCATTTCTGCTCTCCCCCCGACAGAAGCAGAGGCACACATAAGGCTGAGCAGGCTGCCTGCGGATGCTTAGACCAGAGGTGACAGGTGAGCCTGGAAGTCGCACCCTGAACCCACGCTGGTGACAGACTCTCTGCACACGGGCCCCCACGGGGTCGGACAGCGGGGGGAGCACGCGCACACAGCATCCCGGCGCTTTCCCTTAAGCTTTGAACCGAGACAGCGCAGAGTTAAGAGGCCCGCCGAATGGAAGGCAGAAGCCGCGGTGCTGAAAGAGGACGGGAAGCGACAGAGACCCCGTGTCCGGTGGGACGGTCCCGCTGGTGGCGGCTCCTGATGCCTTTGTAAGAAGCGCATTTACAGGATGGACATGCCCAAACGAAAACACAGTGGGAACAAAAGCTGCAACAGGTGGTCGAGAACATCTGTGCCTCCATCGCCCACTACAAGGAGGGATGATCAGGAGGCCATTGGAGGGATCTGCTTCGAAGGCCGGTGGTGGGCCAAGGGATACCTGTATTTAGAGACACAGGAATACAAGACAGATCCTGACCTGTTTCCTTCTATTTCCAACTGAGAATTACTGGGCACCTTCTCCACGTTACACCTGTGGTAGAGTAGAAAGAACACTCGAGTCAGAAGACCTGGGTCCTCACCCCAGCCCGGCTCCTTCCTCCTAGGTTGGCGACCTCCGGGAGTTCATCTCACACTTCACACCTCAGTATCTGCACCTACCTGCCTTGCTCACCTCAGGGGATCGCTGGCAAGATTACTGGGGACTTTTCCTGCCTCTTCCAAACAAGTCAATGCCTGCTACTCTGGTCCCATCTCCCGCTACCTGTTTCCATCCGTCGTGCTAGAAGCAGGGGAAGACAGGCAGCGTCTGCTTGGTGGGTGTGGGGTGATCTTAGGAGGGCAGCTTTAGCCTATCCGCGTCTAGCTCCTCATTTGTAACATGGGGTGAGTACTTACCTCAGACCGTTGTGCACAGCAGATGGGATGCTGGACTTTGCGACAGTGGTCAGCACCCAGAGGGGGCCCTGAACCCTAACTCAGTTTCTGAGCACCATCTCGGTAGTTGGCTCTCCTTCCCAGAACTCCACTCTTTCCCAACAGATCACAGGGTTACTCTCCAGCTGATCTTCAACTGGAAACAACCACCACGCGAGAGAGGGCTCTGGCCTCTAGGGAAAGCCTCTTCAGGTAAGGATTTTGAAACGGCCCCTCTGGTGTCCCTTTGTGTGGTGGCAAAGACGTAGGCTTCCCCGGTGGCTGAGATGGTAACGAATCTGCCTGTCATGCAGGAGACCCAGGTTCGATCCCTGGGTCAGGAAGACTCTCTGGAGAATGGAATGGCTACCCACTCCAGTATTCTTGCCTGGAGAATTCCAGGGACAGAGGAGCCTGGCGGGCTACAGTCCATGGGGTTGCAAAGAGTCAGACACGACTGAGTGACTAACACTTTCACTTTTTTTCAGAGAAGTGGCTGAGAGGTGTGACACAGCTGGGAAACCCCCCGGCCCCCTCTAGGTCTTACTCCAGGCATAGATGGTGCCTTTGGCATACAGAGCCCGTGTACAGCCACGTACACGTCCGTCCTCAGAGACACTGCCCACTCTGCCCCAGGAGAGCGGGAGGCAAGGCAGAGAGGGCGAAGCATAAACCAGGAGAGAGGAGCCAAAGTACAGAGCGCGCTGGAAAAGCAGAGTCAGCTGGAATGGCTGATACACAAGGGAAAGCTGCATGGTGGAAGGTGAAGTCAAGAAGGTCCTAGGGCCAGATCGTGGAAGACTGTCTTTCCCACGGTAGGAAGCCTGGTCACCATTGAGGGGGCGATGAGGAGCTACTGTGAGTTCTTACGTAACCGTCTGACAAGAGAGGATCTGTGTCTCTGAGAGAAGGCAGGCCATCCACACACGGCCGGTGACAAGGGTGAGGGCCTGATGCAGACAGAGGGTGAGGACACAGAAGCAGTGAAGGGCCTGGGAGAAACGCTGAGGAAACTTCGTGTGTACGGGGATGTTGGGAATGAGGCACAGAATTGGGACTGCTCTTTTCACGACATGTTTGGGATCTTGGGTTGGTGATAGTCTTAACCAAGGGGATACAGAAGCTGAAACAGACTGTGTGGTGTCACAATATGTAAGAGTGAAGGACATCCTGGGAATGGCATATAGCACTGCAGACACGTCACAGGACACGCTGCAGATACCCTGGAGAAGGGTGGGCATGGTTCCAGGCCCAGAGACTGACTGAGATTACAGCTCATCAGGGAAGGGAGGCTCTGAACAGAGGAGATTCCAACAGAATCATTTCAAATGATTCTGTTAAGGAGTGTATAAGGAAAGACCTATGTGGGTCAGCAACCGGACCGGAAAAAAAGTACAAAGAAAACAAAAAAGCTTATTAAATAATGGTATGAGTTTGGCTTTAAAAATGTACACTGTGCTCAGTCTATGTCCAACTCTTTGCAACCCCATGGACTGTAGCCCGCCAGGCTCCTCCGTCCATGGGATTACCCAGGCAAGAATACTGGAGTGGACTGCCATTTCCTTCTCCAGGGGAAAAATGTATGTTCCTACAAATGTATCTTAAAAGACAGTATGAACTGGTATGATTGGTCCATCTTGGATGGAAGCCTCAGGATGATGATAACTGAGGGAAAGCCTCTGACATAATAAATACCTAAATGCACTCCAGGTAGAGTACTCTGGAAAGAAAATATTGAAAGAAGAAAAGGCAGCTCTTTAAAGCAAGAGTCTAGCCCTTCTGGAGTGTGGGTTGACTATATGTGGCCCTGTAAAACAGTAGCCCAGCCTCACTCAAAATTAAGGAAATGCTACAAGAGACTATCTATTTGCATAAAGGCGTCTATGTACAGGAATTAAACAAGTACTCTTGGTCCTTGGGTTTGCGGTTTCCCAAGTCCTTGAAAAGGTACTATACTGTACTAGGGTAAAAATGCTGGCTCTCTTGTCCCAGGTAAATGTGGTGATAATGATGTATATTTTTCCCCTGAAAGGAATCATGTGTGTGCATGCTCAGTTGCTCAGTCATGTCCAACTCTTTGCTACCCCATGGATTGTAGCCCTCCAGACTCCTTTCTCCATGGAATTTTCCAGGCAAGGATACTGGAGTGGGTTGCCATTTCCTCCTCCAAGGGATCTTCCCAACCTAGCAAATGAACCCATGTCTTCCGCATTGCAGGCAGATTCTTTACCACTGAGCCACCTGGGGAGCCCTCCAAATGGACCATAAACTCCAGACGATGTTATCACAGTCTTATAAAAGGGGTGCACATGACCCCTACTTCCCAGAAATCCCCTGGCCGCTTGCCTGTTCAGAACCGTCTCCCCCACCACAGGGCAAGCTAGTGGAAGCAAGTACTGTGAGTTTTTTAACCCTCTGGCACTCAAGGCTGGAAAGGAGGTGGGGTGGGGGGGGATGCAATTAATATTTCCAGGATCAATAAATGATTTTCTACAATGTGGGGAGAGCTAAGATTCAGAACATGCTGAAGCTTTCCACCAATCCTAAAGATATCACCAGGGTTTACTAAAATGAGGATCAAGAAAGAGACAGACTAGGCTTGGGGAAGACAGCAGAACCTGAAGGGCATCAGGGAGAAAAGAGCCTTTCGGCCACCCCACCCCCCTCCATGTCCCGCTGGGTGCCAGGGTTAGGCAGGCGTCTCCCACCTCCCCGCTGCTTCCCAAGTACGTGTGCAGGGCTGCACCTGAAGTCCAGACCCTCTGGAGACAGCAGGGCCCCACCTCAAGGAACGCTCCTGCCAGTCTGCAAACAGCTGCTAGCGGGGGAGGAGGTGCTGATAACCGCCTCATACCCTGTTTCCAGATTCTTCAGGAATGTGAACAATGCTCAGATTTGAAAAGCAAGGCATCAGAAATGTCGGACAAAAGCTACTGATAGGAGAGTCGATAGAGTCTATCAGGCCACTTCACATGAGTTCAAGGGTCCAGCAGCAAACTAATCACATCCTGAAAGAGTAAGTAGATTGCTTCTGCTAATGATGTTTAAGAAATCACAGAGAATAGAAACGGAATCAGGAGACTAGAGATAAGCAAATGTCCCGTTTTCAAAAGGAGAAGGGAAACTCTTGAGAAGGCTATGCTTGATGTGGACATTGGGTCAAAATTTCGGAGAAATTATTCAGATGCCACAGGGCTATTTAGAGAAGATAAATAACATCATTAAGTACTGGTAGGGGGTCTCTGAGAGAAAGCCATGGCAAGCTAACCTCATTTCATTCTTTCAGCAGGGTTTCTAGGTTGATGGATTGGGGAGGCCAGAAACACAGTATATCTTGGGTTTAACTTTTCTTGATAACCTTGAGAAAGGAGAGATGCATGTAGGTGACGTGATAGCATGGTCATGTAAAGTTCACAGAAGGTTCATCAACTTTAAAGATTATTGATTAATAAATGCACATCAACCTTAAGTGATTTTCAGGGGCATGTTATAGAGGATGTGTCCTTTGCCCTCTAGAAGTTTCTCAGCAATCCTCTGGATGACAACAACTTGGGAAAACAAGTCAACGTGTCTTTTTTTTTTTAAAGGCATAAAACTCAGTGTTACATCAATGGACTAGAATGATGGGACAAAAATCAGTAAGATGAAACTAGACAGGAATAAGAATAAGTAGATATAGGATAAAAACAAAAGTCAAAGGTTTAGCTGGAGGCTAACCTTGGCAGCATTCATGTGAGAAAAGAAATGTGTGTATGTGCTGCAGGGAAGTGAGTTTTTCAACAAGCCATGTTTTCAATGGGAGTTACTTCTGAGTCAAGGTTGGTGGAGAAAGTTAACACATTCCTGAGTGATGTTAACAGAATTCTGGTGTTCAGATAAAGAAGGCTACTGAGCATCCTGCAATTAGCTGCCGTGGGAATCCCTCTGGAGTTCTGGGTGCCATGTCTTAATGGGACACTAAGGACACAAATCATGTCTAAGGAGGGGGTGAGGGTGGCCCAAGTCCAGGCTTTACGCAGACTGCAAAGTGAGGCGCTTCAACTTGAAGGAGAATGGCCTGAGGCTGATATGTTTATGCATATTTTAAAGGCTATTTCTCAGAATGAGAAGACTGACTCTCTGAAGTTCCAAGCAGAACAAACAGCTAGAAGTCAGAGGGCTGAGTCTGTCTTAATATAGGAAATGCCTGTCGTGTTTAGGACTGTCCTTTGGTGTCGTGAATGGCTTTCTGACACAGTGAGCTGAGGCTGGGCGTGTCCACACGAGGTTAGGTGATAGTCTGCTAGGGGTGACACGGGGAGACACAGCTGGGAAACGACCAGATAGAGCTGAAACCCCTTCAACACTAAGAATCCCCTCTGGGAAACTCCCTCCTTAGCTAAGTAACTATAAGCCATGCCTCTAGACTTGGAATAGCTCCACCAGACCCTGTTCTTCACCATCTTATTCTCTGTCTCTTCACAGGGGCGATTTTAGAGGGTACAGATGTAGACTGGGATAAGTCCCTTTTCCAGGAAGTAAAGACCCTTAGGTTAAATAATATATTAACTGAGAATACAATTTTAAAAGCTTTCTATGTAAGCATGCTTAATAAATCAAAACAAAGCTTTCCAATACTGCTTCGTATCAAGTTTTCTACTGGAGACATAAAATGGTGAGAACGGTAATAGTAGACCAGTGCTACCTCTCGTAGAGACTACTGCAGAAAGATTTCACATTTGTATCACACAGAATTATTGGCTTTTTCTCCGGGGTGGGGGGGGGGGGTCACATTTTTGAAAAGTATCTCCCTAAAATAATTAGGTCTGGCACTGAAAACAAAAGCAATAAGTAGATACTTAAATTATCCTAGTTCTTTTTAAAAATATAAAGATACATCTGTCTCAGAATCATGCAGGAACTTTGGGGGGAAAAAAAAGAAGACTGTCTCCTAAGAGCTAATTAATTCTTATATATTAGTTAAATATAGATGCCAGTTCTTATTTAATATGCTATTAGTCTCCAGGACAGTCAGGGCCCTAACACTGAGGTGATGGGAAGGAGGTTAGTCCAGGTGGTATTTCTTTCACAGGTAGGCTGAATTACTATATTAGTCGCTGACTTTACTGGTGCAAAAATCTCAACACATGGAGAAGCACATTTCTCGGCAGCATTTTCTAAAACCAAAAATATGATGTATCTAATTAAAGGCGCTCCTAATTTGAGTGACTCCTACTTGAGTACCAAATTTGGTAAGAGACATAAAAAACATAGAGTAAGCCTTTTTTCTAGAGGATGACTAACACAAAATATATATGAAACATGTAGAATGTACTTCCCAGAACATACCTAAATGTGGGTGCTAATAGAATTGGTACTTTAAGGAAAAGTAAAATAAATAAAACCAATGAAAGAGGAAAAAACAAAGGATTCAATGCCTGCATGTTGAAATATTTAAATATCCTCTCCCTACAGTACAACCAAAGTCACGCTCCATCATCAGTCCCAGTGAATCTGCATGTTTCTGGTTTTGCAAATAACAGTGTGAAAACTGTATGAGCAGGGACATTCTCTTTATGGTGCTCAGAGCTCCGCTCACCCACCTGATTTGCTATAAATAGTCTGAAAGGCTGATTATTAATAATTAAACTGTTCAAGAGCTATATTAACTCATCAGATCCTCCTAACACTTCTAGAGGCAGGTACAGTAATCATTCCATTCTGTGGACGAGGAAACTGAGGGCCAGGGAGGTTAAGTCAGTTGCCCAGCTGCCCCACGGGCAGTAAATAGTGGAGATCAGGATTGGAATGCAGGTAGTTAAGCCAAGACCAGAGAAACTACTGTGTGATGCTTAGCTGAGGTTTAAGGGACAGAACTTCATCTGACTCTGTATTTGGGGGTGGTTTTGGGGAAAGTTGTCAGCCTATGGCCCTGTCCATCAGGAAATGACAAACCCAAAAGGTTATGGAGCTGGCAGGTGATCTAAAGAAGTGAAATGAGCCAGGTGCGAAAACTACAATGATACACGACAACTGACACTCCATACTGGAGGGATGATAGCGGCTGATGGGGATGGTGGCCGTATAGAGGGGCAGCCCACGGGGGAGTGGGGTGATGGCCGCTTCTCTACTCCGACGGTTACCGTGGAGGAGGCTAGGGACTGTGCTGCTGCCAGACTTTAAGGTTTTTCAAAAAAGGTGGTGATGTTGGTGGGGTGGGGGAACCCTGACATTTTATAAGAATTCTTGCTAGATTTATGTGTTTGCTTTAAGAAAAAAAAAAAGAAAGAGAAAAAGAAATTTGAAACAAAACAATCTGTTGGCAGTATGTGGTTCAGCGGGTGGTGACCTCTTTTATATCCTTAAAGGAGGAGACAGCCATCACCGGGAATAAAAGGACTTTCTAAACCTCCGAGGACTGACTTGGCTCTTCTCGGTGTTCCAGCAGACCTAGGCTCACTCGGCAGGTAATGAACATAATGCCTGTTAAACATCAAGGCACACCTGGTCAAAGCCACAGACGTGTCTCTCTCCAGAGACAAAGGCAAAAAGTTAGAGATATATGCAGAGTGATACCCTCTACTTATTTCTCTCTATGCCAGGAGCTAATAAATAAGGTGTAAGTGTCCAAACTGACTTCCTGGAAACTATTTCTGCCTCCAGCCAATCTACCAGGATAGCCAAGAAGGAACAGAGACTTCACAGAGAGAACGACTGATGCTTGGTTCACATGTCTGCGTGTTCACCTGGGCAAAGAATGATCTCGTGGCCAAACTTCCTTTCCTAGATTACTGTCACTCCCCTGTGTCAATGAACATCTTATCCAGATGTGATGTAATGGGGCCGTCCTTTGTGGCCCCTTTAGAATTCTCAAAGGAAATGACTTAAAAAAGAAAAAAAAAAAAAGGAAAATAGTGAAAATAGTAAGCAGGAGGGAACCCAAGACACCTGGGAGGGAGGTAAAGAGGACCAAGAAATTCAGACTCTCTTCACACACATTTGCTCCTATTCCCCTTTCACCATTTTCTGAGAAGTCTTTATATTTTCTGTAAGGCGCTATTAATAAAACCCCATGGCTGAAAATTTCTTGCTTGTTCTACTTAATCTCTATGATGAGGTTCTCTTCCTCTCACAAAAACATGTGCTAAAGTTACAGTGAAAGACTAAAAGCACAGCTTAAGTTATTTGTGGTAAACAATTCCAGCTATACAGAGCAACAGAGTTGATGTCAAAGGTTTCTGGTAACTAAAAATTGATTCATGCCACTATGAAACCTAGAGACATAAAATGTGTTTTTTCTCATCAGTTGTTTCCACTGAAATGAGATGTGATCTTCCTATTAAAACTGTATCACATGATTACTGAATAGAAACCAAATCAACTAACCAAAATGTAGCCTAATTTATCAACTACACACAGCTGCCTGACACCCCCAAACATCTTTACTTTGGTTTTCAAATAATTGTTTACTGTTTAAAAATGGCCTGGAGGTAGTGTCTGGAACAGATTTCTCAAAGTTCACATTCAGAAGTTCCATGAAAAAGAGATAAAGTTGCTGGAAAACCATTCTCTTTAGGTAGGGTTATTAGGAAGAAGGAGATGGCTTGAACAAGTGCTCAGAAATTTAAGTGTCTTGGAAGGAAAGAAGAAACGGTATTTTGATGGACGCATCGGTTTGGTTTAAAACAAAGTCTTAACGTGAATATTTACCTTAAATATGCTAAGACTTTTTCTCCCCTCTAACAACTCAAGCCAAAGGTATAATTTCACTCTCTTTCCAATCCTTCCATATAAATGATGGTATTTTGGAAATCATTTAGGGTTTTGTTTTGTTTTTTAATTTTGTCATCTAAACTCCTATTTCCAAATATCTTACATAATACCTGGTAAAACATCATACAATATATCAAGTGTAGCCTCTCTAAACTACATCCAAGTTTACTGATACCTCTGGAGCAAAAACCATAAAACAGGAGGTAGAAAGGGCCTTAGAACCCAGTGTACACCCTAAGAGATCGTGCTCCGCAGGTAGCAGCACATGTGGTCTTGGTGAAGATGACAGAGGGGAGGGCCCGAGGTGCTTACCTGTCTTTGTAGTTGATCACAGTGTCAATGATAGCATTCATCTGCTTCGTCAGTTTAGGGGGATTTGGTGACAGCTTCTCAGCTGGAGGGCGACCTCTCCTCTTCTTGGCCTTCTCCACATCTTCTTTTGCAGGGTCCTTATCCACGTTTCTTCGTCTTTTTCGCTTCTTAAGCCGGACTTCCTCTTCCATTTCTTCCAAATTGCCGTCTTCAATGGCCTGTTAATTGGAAATGAAGGAGAAAAATTCAAGACAAGAGAATACCAAAAAGAAAAAAAAAAAAATTAGATAATTAGAATAAAATGAAACAAACAAACAAAGCAGAAATTAACAGTAATCAATGAAGTAAGAAGAAAAATAGAAAACCACCATATTGGATAAATGTATCTTTAACCCAAGTCTTATTTCCTAATCAAAATACGTGAAGGCCCGAAACACTAATAGCAAAGAATGTGACAAATATGAAGAGATTTATACATTTAAGTGTTTGAAGATAACTAAAACCAAATGACATTTCAGCTTGATGTAGGAAAAAGACCTTTATTGTCTTATTTCTGTAGAGAGTCAAAGGTAAACCGAAACAAGGGGTGAATGAGGAAAAAATTTCCCTAAGATTGCATCCTTACATTCATATAAGCTTTGACCTTCTCTTCTTTGAGGTTTTACATCAATTTATTCATGATTCACAACATAAGTCAAAATTCCATCCAGATTTTCTTCTAACATAGCAATTAGTAAACAAGGAAATGGGAAGTACAAAGCCACATTCCTGGGTAAACGCACTTAAATCATCCGATAAAGAACACACACACTCACAAACAGAAAACACTTTTTTCCAATTACCTGCAAACGCTTGCTTTAAACCAGAGCCAGCAGCACTAATGCAGAGAGATAATAAAATAGCTATAAAAACAACCAGGTATAAGAAGAAACCTGTTCATAAAGGGCTAAAAGATCCATGTGACAGACCCAGAAGTTTAAACTTTTTTTTCCCCTCCTGGTTAATCTCAAAACTTAAGGAAAATAAAGGGAAAGGAAAAACTGCAAAGAAAAAAACAGCAATAGATAAGAGAAAATTTGACCATGGAAAAGAAAATTTTTAAAAAGACCTTTAAATTGCATATCAAGATTGGTTTCTCACACAAATAACTGATGTTGTTATTTGTTCCTCCTGCCTCTCAATATTGCCTCCAGTATGCAAATGCTAATCAATCCTTTCTCGTAGCTGAAAAGAGCTCTAATCATAAGGCAATTACCTTCATTTCTCCACAGCACCAAACATGGCTAATATTTATGATCATGTGAGTATAACAATCAATATAAAGAGTGATTACAGCTCAGACATAATTTCTTTCACTTATGTACAATGCCTTCTGAAAAAGAAAGGTTTTGTGAAGAAAACCTGGTGCAGAACACAAAACAACCTGGCATGTTAAAAATGCCAGTGGGATTTAAAAAAGAAAAAAATAGGCTTTCTATGCATCTTCCAATGTGCAAACCCAGAGAAGCAACATGCACACAGACAGAATCCTAAAGGGACAACCTGAGCCCAGGCCTTAATAATCAAAAGACAATTTCCATCACGATCCTACAGTGTTCAGACAACCACTATGAAGGAGGCAAGGTCTGATGAGTTATGAGGAAAAAGAAAAAAGAAGGAAGAAAAAAAAAGCTCCACGTTATTTCATTAATATTCATTTGACTAAAAGCAGGACACCCACTATACAGCTAAACACACTGCAGCTAAAGCGAAGATTAAGAAAAGGAAATTTGTCCCGCAAATCTTGGAGGCTGAACATGCTAATAATAAATACAGCATGCAAGGCTGTCAACAGTTAATGGTATTGCTCTCCTCAAGCACCCAGTTACACACAGAAATACGGAGAACACCGGCTTTTGATGTGTTATACACCTACACATGCCTGGGATGTAGTTCTACTGAATCTTCAAGACGGCAACGAAAAAGGATATTTACCTTACCACTATCAGCAGGCCGGCTATCGGAAATCACAGTTAGTGGGGATAAAATTAACAAGCCAGCAAAGCAGCGAGCTGCTAGTCTCTTCATCAGCTGATCAGGAAAAAAAAGAGAGCTGGGGAAAGGCTATGTTTTCATATACAAGTAATTTTATTTTACTGAAAATTTAATACTGAAAGGATTGTGGAGACTCAAATCTGCTGTTTCATTCTACCTACTACAAGGCCCGAAGCCTTCCTCCTTCAGCCTGTTTTAATATTGACAACTACTTATCATATTTTTTTTTCCCCCTGATTATTCCAGGCAGCAGAATTAGAGATTTTTAGCTCAGGTGGTTTCTCATTCTTACTCACATTTGAACAATTAAGCCAATAAGAAAACAAATTAATATTCAAATTTATAAAAAAAAATAAAAACCATGTATGCTTTTTTTTTTGGTATTTTAAAGCTTATTTTAGTGCTTTAAGAAAATAGGCTGCGTGGTTTTGGAGCAGTCTAAGATGATTTTTTTTTTTTTTTGGATAAAAGAATTCTTTCATTAAATGCATGTAAGTAAAAGCAATGTGCATGTTCTCAAGTTCAAGTATTTTAATACAATACATTATTCTTTTTAAAGAAAATCCCAAACAACTGTGACACTTCACTTTCAGTTTCATGCTGTAAAATTTTTCATTGTTTTTCTATTCTGGGGGATAAATGGAGAGGGGGGAAGTTGTGAAAAGGATATTTCTACTCTTACCCCTCCCTTAATTTTGCAAGAATGGAACAAAGCATAAGCCTGTGATATTTGGACTTCTCAATCTCTAAATCTGGGAGTAGCTAAGAAGCGAAAACAAATTAAACTGCAAAAAGAACCAGTGAGACCATTTTTATTACAATTGCTAATACGTGCAGATTCTTATTAAATTTAGGGTTTGGAATCACAAGGAAACACACAAAGTACTGACCATTACTCCCCTTAAATTAAGGTTTTATGCAGGAATGCAGAGAACTACAAAACATTTGCCCTCCTCCCCAAAGACCCCAAACACATCCATATGCAGTGCTTTATGTTCAGGGATTTCTAAGGGTCTTTTTCTAATGGAAATCAATTCACTAAATATTTCCCAGTGCTTTTCGCTCTTAAGAGAGTGGAGTAAGATTACTCCTGCCTGAAAGTAAAATTATTCATGGAAAATTTAAAACTGTTCTCCTCTTTAAAAAAAAAATTATTTATTCAACTGGCTTCACTGACACTACTCAGGGCTAGGGGCTAGTGACACAAACACAAAACTTGCTACACAATGCTCAAGTACTACCCCACAAAGAATTCCCTTCCAAACCTTTTACCAGCACAATATTGAAATAAATCACAGAAGCAAACCCCCAGTTTCCGACTGGTGACGTGCTGCGCAAGATTGCGAGCCCTAATTCAACATACAGACGGCTCCCATGCTGAACTGCCTCTAGATTTAATGAAGTGAATAGGAAGGAAGTCGGGGAAAAAAAGTGTACAAATAAGAAATTAACGCTTTCCTTCCCTACCCAAACGGTGAGACACAACTACAGCGAAGTTTGCTGAGGCACTTCTTCCCTTAAAGGCACACGGCACCCATTTGGCTCCTGAAGTCGCTAAGAAAGAAGAAAACCCTTCTGGTGATAAAAATCCCCAGCCAAGTTAAAATAGTTAAGCATATTTCAGCCTGTGTTTTTTTTCCTGAATGAAGCTGGGAATTACTCCTTCCTCCACTGGATGGCAACCTTCTTCCCCCCACCCCCTTTTTCCTCTTTCTCTTTCAGTTTAAAAAAAAATTTTTTTTAAAGAATACATGATCATGACACAGGATATTCAGAGATACAGAGTGGCTCTTTCTTCAATTAGTTAAGAAAGCAGTGTGTGTATGTATGTAGGTTCTGATCATAAAACGCAGGAGAAGGTTGGTGTGTGTGTGTATGTATGTAGGTTCTGATCAAAAAATGCAGGAGACTGTCAGTGTGTGTGTGTGTGTGTGCGTGTGTGCCCACCTATGTGTGTGTGCAGGTTCTGATCATAATATGCAGGAGAAGGTTGGGGGGAAAGGGTGTGTGTGTGTAGGTTCTGAACATAAAAGGCAGGAGACGGTCTGTGGAGACGGTCGGTAGCACAGGATTAGCTGTTTTAAAGGAAACAGTTTGCAGCTTACGGAGCACATGGCAGACCCGGGAACAAGCCACACGTGGGTCCAGCCATGCCCCCCTCTGTCATCCCAACACACACTATGTCTTAGTGAAAGATGAACAGTCCAGAAAATGCACATTTATCCTGACTCTTCTCAACCCCAGGGTACAGCGAGGTGCTGTTATATGTTGCTCCACAATACCCGGCGGCAGCAGAAGGGATCCATGACTATGAATAGGTAAACAGGGACAAGCAAACAAAAGCCACGAGCCAACTCTGGGCGCACGGTTTCCCCTGTGTGTGTCTTTTCCACTCAGCATCTCCAAACACACCAAGCTGTGTGGCACAGCCCTTACAGTGGAACAGACCACCTTAAGAAAAACTGAATGGAGCAATTCGAAAGCAGTGCTAGACAATGCATGGATGATCTTTTTGGATATGAAACAGGAAATTCCGTATTCTAAATTCAAATATCTGGTATGTAAATATCTGCCCCCAACAAGGTCTCTCTCTCTCTGTTTCTTCTCTTTACCCCCTATTTATACTCTGGGGGTCCTTCTCCCTGAGGACTGTAATTGGATTCCAGAAGGCCCTCAGATGCTGCTGGAGGTGGGGGTGAAGGTTACAGAACTGAGGGCTAAGCAATAAAGACAGAGGATTGGTACCAATTACATGTCAATTCCAGTGCTTCCTGCGGACCACTAAACTTCATTCCAATATTCAGGGAGACTAAACCTCCCTCAAACCCTGCTAAGACCTGGAAGCAAATAATACAGGTAATGACCCCCCAGACAACCAGGGGAATAGGAGCAGCAACTACAACCAAAAAGTGGCATTTTAAAGAAAATTCAAGATATCAATGTGTAAGAAACATTTTTATAATAGGAATATTTAACAACAACAAAAATTGAACATGGAGCTCTTGCTCAAAATGCCACAATCGTTTCAGTCACTCGGTTTCATAAAGACCATAGCAATTTTGGATATAGAATTTCAGATCCATGGCAGCAACTGGACAATTGTTTCTGATTATCATATGAAAATTAATAAAGGGAAGCCTCATGAAAATAGTCAGGAGGCCAAAAGGGGGAGCTCTCACAAAGCCCCACTGCATGTCTATCATAGGAAGAACTGTCAGATTCAGACCCTGAGAAGAATCACCAACAGGACAGATTCACCAGTTACAGGACCCGACTGGAACAGATATTTGGTTGACCCTTGAACAACACAGGTTTGAACTGTGTGAGTCCACTTACACACCGACTTTTATCAATACTACATCACTACATGATTTGCAGTCGGTTTAATCCCAAGTTGGGTGCAGAGGACCTGCAGGTATGGGGGGCCCACTCTAAGTTACACACAGATTTCTGACTGCAGAGAAGGTCAGCACTCCTAAACCCCGCATGGGGTCAACTGTACATTGCATCTCCTATAAGACATCTACCACCCCAGCAACCCAGCTGGTGAGAAACCATTATCACTCCAAACTCTTTTCTCCAAACAACCCTCGCCAGCTCCGTCCTTTTTATCCATTAAAGAACACTCCTCTCCTTTGTTTGTTGGACTTGTCTATGATTTTTGTTACAGCATGGTTGTCCTGAAACACAATTCTATGCTATTCCCAAACAAGCTCATTTTTGCTGATAAAATAACTTTTATTTTTGAGGTCAACAATTACCAACCCCCACAAGCCATCTTGTCAGGTCAGTATGCATAAAATCAAATTTCCAGAGGTAAAATAAGCAAGGCACAAAAAGACAAATATTGTACAATTCCATGTACATGAAAAAGGAGAGCCGTGGTCCTCGGGGGTCGAACAGATTAGGGGTGTGAGAAGTGACTGATTAATGAGTACGGAATTTCAGTTTGGAGATGATGAAAAAATTTCTGGAGACTGAAGTATACAAGAGTATATGAAGAGTGGTTAAAATCATACGTTTTATGTTATGTGTTTTTTATCCCAATAAAAAGAAGTCCCTGTAAAAGAAAACAAATTCAATATTAAGGAAAAATCCCCAACAACTGCAGGTTCATACATGTTCCTTACACCTCAACACATAGTGCTGTGAAATCTTGCAAGCTTTCCTTCCAAACTCAGACTTTACAATATTTCAACAAGAAGCACGTTTGGTCTTGTCCTGGCCAATGACTAGAGAAGCCTTTTCAGAAATCCTCAATTATTCACTCATTCAGTGTCTTTAAGGAAACATCCATGATGTTAGGAAATTCCTGTACGGAAGACATACCCGTTCACAAACTGTACCATTGTTATCAAATGCCTCAAACACTCAAGAAATGAAACAAGTTAATCTGAAGGCTAAGAATTTTAGCATAGTTTTAAAACAAATTTTTCCCCTCTGGGGTTCAATTCAGTTCAGTTCAGTTCAGTTGCTCCATCGTTTCTGACTCTTTGCGACCCCATGAACCGCAGCACGCCAGGCCTCCCTGTCCATCACCAACTCCCGGAGTCCACCCAAACCCATGTCCGCGGAGTCAGTGATGCCATCCAACCATCTCATCCTCTGTCATCCCCTTCTCCTCCTGCCCTCAATCTTTCCCAGCATCAGGGTCTTTTCCAATGAGTCAGCTCTTCTCATCAGGTGGCCAAAGTATTGGAGTTTCAGCTTCAGCATCAGTCCTTCCAACGAACACCCAGGACTGATCTCCTTTAGGATGGACTGGTTGGATCTCCTTGCAGGCCAAGGGACTCTCAAGAGTCTTCTCCAACACCACAGTTCAAAAGCATCAATTCTTTGGTGCTCAGTTTTCTTTACAGACCAACTCTCACACCCATACATGACCACTGGAAAAACCATAGCCTTGACTAGACAGGACCTTTGTTGGCAAAGTAATGTCTCTGATTTTTAATATGCTATCTAGGTTGGTCATAACTTTCCTTCCAAGAAGTAAGCATCTTTTCATTTCATGGCTGCAATCACCATCTGGCAGTGATTTTGGAGCTCAGAAAAATAAAGTCAACCACTGATTCCACTGTTTCCCCATCTATTTGCCACGATGTGATGGGGGTTCAATTAACTGATTACAGTTTCATAGACCCCCATTTCTTAATTCACTCATCTGTGAGGCAAATCAGAGGCCAGCTGAGTTCCATGCTCTCCCTAAGTCGGGGAATGAGATGGACAATGTTGGCCACTCAGGGAAAGCAGATGGAGCCTCAGTTGAACTGAATTTCTTGTGCTGAGAGCTTTTCAGTTTCTTGTTTGACAACTTTAGATCACATTCGCAACAATGAGCCAAGGCTCTTTCTTTCCTCTCTGATGGCACAAGAGAAACCACAGAAGGACACCTGGAGGGGAGGGAGGGAAGGGGAGCCACCCTTTATACAGAGACAAAGTAAATTAGTAACCTATTTCAGGGAAAAGCAATTTGAAGTTAGAAGAGGAAAAAAATATATGGATTATTAAAATTGTAAGCATGGGATTCTCCAGGCAAGAATACTGGAGTGGGTAGCCATTCCCTTCTCCAGGGGATCTTCCCAACCCAGGGATCAAACCCACATCTCCCTCACTGCAGGCAGATTCTTTACTGTCTGAGCCACCAGGGAAACCCCATAAAAGTTATTTAAGCTTCAAGATCAGCTATGTACCTTTGTGGCAATATTAAACATAATGCTCTATTCAGAGAATGGCTGAGATGCAGGGGAGGGTGGTCCCCCAAACTTCTGGCGCCATCAATCCTGCCACATTGTAAACAGTGCATGAACTCCTTTGTCAGGCATGTGCTATACTACAGCTCCCTTGGTGGAATCAACCACAGAGCCCCAGAGAGAACTTGGGAGCCTGTGAGAGAAGCTTAGAGCAACAGTGGAGAATTAAACAAATGCACATCAGCTCTCTTACCCCAAGACCATTCACCAGTCACTATCAACCCCTAACAGCCAAAACTCCACCTGCTTCTTTCCATGGCAGAGCTCCTCCGGGGGCCTGGACCACCTGTGTACTTGGAGGTTCTCAGGGTATTAAAATTAAAAAAAAAGAAGATGACGACAGGCAGAAAGAATTGCGGTACAATTTCAATGCTTACAAAGAATAATGTAATGCTTCTGAGACAGATAGGTAAAACCAAATGATTAGGGGTGTAACCTCATTTGGAGATGAGGACAAATGGTGAAGTGCAGGTCCTGGGGTCAAATAATCAATGCTCTTCTGGGTTTTCCTGTGACAGACGGTCCGCAAGGCTTACAGACCACCAGTGCAAGACCAGTTCTCTGTCTGTAAACCCACCATGGTTAAAGCACCAAATTCAAAGGAATTCAAATGGGGCAAGGGTGAGAACAGGACACTTGTTCTGCTTAGGGCAGATGCAAAGAAGGCCACCAAGAGCCAAGTCCCAAGCCAGGAGACCACAAAAGTAAAACACCATGAGAAATCAAGAGTACAGTGATTTGAGGCCATTTCTTAGAGGAAGGAAAGAGCATCAATTCCAATAAACCTGAAGACACACGGCATCATGCATCCTTCTACTGCTACTGCTATCATCACCACGGACAGCGGGAGCATCAGTTCGCGTGCTGTTCACCAGGTTGCCAGGTACTTCATGCTTCATACACATTTGCTCATTTAATCCTCACAACAACCCCCTTAGGTCCTGTTATCCTCCTCATTTTATAGGTGAGGAAACTCAGGCATGCAGAGATGAAGCATACCGTGCTGGATTAAGAGATACAAACTACTCTGTATAAAATAGGTGAGCAACAAGGATACACTGCATAGCAAAGGGAACTACAGCCATTACCCTGCAATAACTTTTAATAGACTACAACCTGTAAAAATACTAAATCACTATGCTATGCACCCAAAATTAATATAAGATTGTACATCAACTATACTTCAATTAAAAAATTAAGTGAGTCACAGACTCACAGGGTGTAAACTCTGGAAGTTTGACTGCATAAGCCATACCCACATTGGGAGGTTACTCTACTTCACAGCACAAAGGAGGTCTCTGAGCCACCAAAGTGAAAGTGAAAGTTGCTCAGTCATGTCCGACTCTTTGCAACCCCATGGACTATACAGACATGGAATTCTCCAGGCCAGAATACTGGAGTGGGTAGCTGTTTCTTTCTCCAGGGGATCTTCCCAACCCAGGGATTGAATCCAGGTCTCCTGCGTGGCAAGCAGATTCTTTACCAACTGAGCTATCAGGGAAATCCGAGCCACCAAGAAGAGGCTAAATTATGCTGAGGCTTAGGTGAATAATACAGTCAAGAACATTGCACGGTACATCTTGGGAAGACTTCAGCAAAGACCGAAACACACATGCACGTGTGCTTACATACATGGCACACAGATGAACACACACACACATACACAGTCCTTGCTCTGCATGGACGTGAGGGACCATAAGAATGACTATACAAGCTGAAACTGAACAAAGTCATTCTGATAATCAATGGGAAAATTATGATCATTCCATGACACTGACAAATTTATGTCAAAGCATTAAAAACTCATTGTGGGTTATGCATGTACAGGGGAATGAAAAACATAGTAAAATGAGTATTTAGTACACTAATTTAAAACATGAGAAATATGGCATTAAAATGGTAAAAAAAAAAAAAGAGAGAAAATCTATCAAGAACATTTGGATAGCACTTGCCTTCTTTTTATTTTCATCAAATAGCTTAGGATACAGCCCAAGAGCCTTTTCTAAGCCTTGACAAATTGCCAAGAATCAGCTTTCAGCATTTTATCCTTTGCCCTTTCAATGTTGTGAATTCTCTCCACGTTCGTTTAATGTGTTTTTGTTTGTTTGTTTGTTACTGTCACTTCCTCTGGGACATCTTCGTCCTTTCCGTCACGACTGTTTTCTTCATTATGGCATTAAGCTTGCCTTAACTAAGTCTCTCTGGCTGACTATCTAGAGTCCACTCCAAAGGCCCCTGTGTGAGCCTACATCTTTCTTCATTTAAGCTCCTGATATGGTTGTCTTCCAAAAAAGATCTGTCTTATCAACAGTAAACATCTGTGATCATCATAACTTCCTGCCTTAACTAACCTTTGGGACCCTGGCTGTGCCACCAAGCCCACTCAACAATAATCAACTCATGCCCTGTCCTGCAATGATAGAACCAGCCTTTACTAGCAGTAAAATGTTCTCTTCCAGTCTCCTTGTTATTATCATTTTCTTTCAATACAACTAAATTCAACACATTGGCCTGAACACTAGGCAAATCGATTGAATTTTTTTTTAATAGTCTTCAATCCAAAGTAAACACTCAAATTCATGTTCCTGGTGCAACTTAAAATACACTGAGGTGACTTTAGCTTGTGTTATATATTTACTGGACCTTTTCAATACGGTTTGTATTGTAGTTTCAGGCAGGACTCCAATCTTCGCTTTGACATGTGTCCTTTTCAAATCTTCTAAATGCACCCAATTTCACTTCCTGTGTTGTTACTTTTTTGTCTCTTTGCTCCACTTTCATATTTGGTGGCTGATTTCCTCTCATTATTTTTGTAGCATGTTGTCTGGGTTTACTCCTAGGCGACAAGGAGGTGCCACAACAACATGCTTTGCTGTCTGTAAATGGGCTGAACAGCATATACTCAGTGACCAATCACCAACACACTCTGGAAGAAGGGATGAGATTGGTCACTGATCCTAATAAGCTTCTCTTATTTATGCTGTGATTTGAGGACTGAAGAGTTAGCAGCAAAGCTTATAATTTACATAGTTAGCACACCACGTTGTTATGGACTGAACTGTCACAGGCAAAATCCTTATGCTGGAGTCCTAACCCAGAGTACTTTAGAACGTGACTGTATTTGGAGATGGGTCCTTTGAAGAGGTTAATTATGGTAAAATGAGGTCATTAGGGTGGGCTATCCACCCTATGGTTATCCAACCATAACATTGGGTTATCCAATATGACTGGTGTCCTCCTAAGAGGAGAGGATTAGGACACAGACACAGGACACTGCCAATACCTTGATCTCATCTCAGACTTCTTGCCTCTAGAACAATAAGAAAACCAATTTTTGTTGTTTAAGCCACTCGGTATGTGCTATTTTGTTTGGTAGCCCTGGCAAACTAACACATACGATAACTAGAATCTCTTATTTGAGGGAGTGATTTTTTTAACTCTATCATGATAATGAAAATTTTTAAGTAATGCAGTGGGGCAGAGCAAAGACTGCTTGCATGTCCTGCGCTCAGCTCATCCTGCCTGGATCTACGTTCCAAATCAGGCAACTTCTCCCTGCCCTGGTCTCACCCCGTGGGTCTGAGAATGGGTCCCTGTTCTTGGGATTGCCTGTCTTTAGGCTTGTGCAGGGCCTGGCCTGAGGGTCTCTGCATAAGCCCAAGTGAGACTGACTGCCTGGGGTAGTTCACTTCTCTTAGGAACTTAGGAACTTGAACTACAAATGTGAAAGAGCATATCCACACTGGTGAGAGAGCTGAAGCTGAATGAGGTCATGAGGTAGTACGTGCACTTGAGATGTTATTACTATAAACAATGAACAAACAGGAAACATTAGATGCAAAGAGTTTACTGTGTAAAGGAGAAACAACAGCCGGTCCCAAGGAGACTGAAATTCCATAAACATAATGCACACAAGCATCTGGTTAGGCTACATAGATAGGCACATATGAACACACATACACATACACACGTATACACACACACACACACACACAGAATGTCAGGAGAGGACTATCTCGTTCCAGTTAAAGTTGAGAAGCCAACTGGGAAATGTACAATAATTTCAGATTTAGATTTACTCACGTTGTATCTATATGGTACTCCCAAGCATACATAAAGTTTATTTGTCAAATTTGACTATCCTGTTTTACTTAATACTAAAGCTAAAAATTCTAAACAGAATTTTGAGTCCCTATTAGCTAAGCAATATACATATGTTGCAAGTACAATTTGCAATGCAATCAATTTTACAATGAATCTCTAGTTTTAAAGCACAAACAAACAGGACTACGACCAGGTTTTACTAGCAAACACACTTAGCACTTCTCTGGTCTTGCTCGGTTTCCATAGCTCTGTGGTACCTTAAGCCAGGTCTAGCAGTTTTGCTTGGAATCCCCAGCTGAAATTAACACAGGCAGAATCGGAGATCCCGTCAAGCAAGACAGTGTCAGCAACTGGCATGGGGCAGACAAACACTGGGACAGGCTTTAATGGGCAGTGGCATTCTTTTATAGATGATGACCCCTAAAATGCATCCCAGAAACAGAGCATCTAGAGAAAATCTTACGAGATGCACCCCTGAGTAAACCTGAAGGCAGCCAGCATGTTCTCCTAATGGACCTCCACCTAAGACCCTACCCACAGCACCGGCCTGCTCTCTCCACCTCACTCTGTACCAACACTCAGCTGTGTTGCCCAACATTTCGATGCTAGTTATGCTTGTTATTGGAACTACATAAAAGTGAGCTTCCCAGGTAGTAAAGAACCTGTCTGCCAATGCAGGAGACCTAAGAGACCCAGGTTTTGATCCCTGGGTTGGGGAAGATCCCCTGGAAGACAGCATGGCAACCTACTCCAGCAGTCTTGCCTGGAGAATCCCATGGACAGAGGAGCCTGGCAGACTAGAGTCCATAGAGTCGCAAAGAGTCTAAAACAGCTGAAGTGACTTGACTTAGCACAAACACACAGTTGTGAAAAGAAATAGGGTTCTTACTTCTACAAAACAGTGAGCATAACCAAAGACTCCATAAAAGATGAGTTGCTTAAAAACAAAATACTGTTGAAGTTGGCAACGGCTAGACTCCTATAATTTGGAAAGGACCTGCCTTCACTGTGCTTTGTTAGTGTCAGGATTCTCCCTCATGGGTGGGTTAGTTAATCAGACAGAGGAATCCTTTCATGATGTATATATCTATCAAATAATCACAATGTATGTTTTGTATCTTATAGTTCTGTCAATTATACTGCAATAAAGCTAAAGGTTTTTTTCCCCCACAAAGATTCTCACTCTAAAAACAGCAATACTGGAAAACCTGTGTGATACATAACGGGTGTTACTTATACAAGACAGACTACTGTAATCTAGCAAGCAGACTCAGAGGAAACCCAAGCCTTCCCTCAAAACTGTGGCAAACAGATATATCTTATTTTTTCCCTTGAAGCTTTCATCTACATACAAGTGATATGTGTATCATTTTCTAACCTTAACTAATATTTTCATTGACAGACTGGCTACTGGGTCTGATTATTTCAGTTGAGGGGGCTTCTGCTGTATTTTTCTTTTTGGAATAGGAGTCACAAAAAAAGGCCTATTAGCTTGCTTGTTCTTTTTTGTCACCCAGTCCTCTTCTCCCCTGCAATAAGATGTAACAGCTCCCTTCTGAGTATTTCCGATGTTATCATGGGCAGATTGGTCAGATGTTACATACCCCTTTCATCACGGGATTGCCCTATTTGCATTCTTAAGTTTTCCTCAGTGAATGAATTCAAGTCTCTTGCCTGGAGCATTGGGATGCCCATGCCCTGGTCATCCCCCTTCTGACTGCCTGATCTCCTGGTATGTGAACCCAGTGAGAATCACGGGATCAAGCTTGGGACCTCCCCAGAGCACGCTATGCTTCTTCCCCACTTGGTGATTTCTCATGCTCCCCCCACTGGAGCGTCTTTCACAAATCCTTACATCCATGATTGTCCCTGCTTTCTTCCAGCTGTGAAACTTTTTTTTTCTTTTTTTTTTCCTTACAGAGACCACGCCTTATTTTTCTCAGTTTCCCTACAGAATCTAGCTTAGCATTGGGAGGGAAAGTCAGGGAACAGAACGACAACTGAACACAAACTCAACTTCTAGACAGAGCTTCCTGTGAAAACTGCTCTCAGGTCATCTACCAGCTTACCAAATGCTATGACTGAATTCAAGTGCATTTGTTTTAGATATTTCTATATTAATCAAGTACAAAGTTACCAACTCCAGTGCCAGGCTCTTATCTTCGCATCGCCCTCTAGTCTTCATGCCACTGCTCACCTCCCTGTTGGCATCAACTTCTAGAGTCATCAATACTGATGCATCTCCTTCCTGACCATATAAATTCCCTTAGCAACCAAAATACTGACATTTTTCAAAACCTGCCCAAAGCCTCCTATATCCCATTTCTATTCATCACCTCTAAACCTGTTTTGTTTCCTTTCTCTTCCATTGCTCCTTAGTTAAAATCTTTCCGTCCTTTAACGCTCCAGTTTTGGAACTTCCTACCTTTTTTCGCCACATTTTCCTTCCTGTGACTACAGATTCTCCACGTTTTTCTTAGGCCTGCTGCTTCTTTGTTCTTTTTTTGTTGTGACTGTAACTATGCAGTCAGTGTAACTGTGTGGTCAGTGGCCCCTTCTGAGTGCATGGCAGGCATCACTAATACGTCTGATGTCCTCATCAGCCACAGGCGAGATGTCTCTTGGCGAGCCTAGGAGGACCTGCCTCTGGGGCCCTTCCAAAGTGCTTTCCTGGAGGGGCTGTGAGACACCTGCGAAGGCTCCTACGTGCGGTGCCTTCTGCTGAGCAGCCTGGACGCAGACTCACAAGCCTCCACGTGTCGAGTGCTTTTTGAGCAGCCCCTAACTACTGATGGCCGGTACCTGTGACACTTCCAGTCCCCTATTTTGAATGTAGAATATTCTATGGAGATCCAAATTGGCTCTGGCTTCAAGTATGACCTCAATGCTCTCAGTTTCAAAAATTCTCCCTCTAGCCTGGCCTTACCAATGAAGATTTCCAATATCCTACCAAAAAATCCCCAATTAAATCCTTTTCTCCTGACAGAGTGAATATTTCTCTTCTGAATCCTTCTATTTCATTGAAGGGCAGCAGCGTCCCCCACTCCCATCCCCAGTTATCTGGAAGAGAAACCTTTAAAATGATCAATTTCCCTTATTATAATCTATGTCCTGTCAGTCACTACAGTTTACCTCTAAAATAGTTCACCGACAGTTGTTTCCTTCCCTTTGGTCTGGTCCTCTCTTCACAGGGTCAAGTATAATGGCCTCCCTTAGGGGTTTCCCTCATCCTCTCTCTTGGGCCCTTTAAATTCATCTTTTATAATGAAAATGATTCTCTTTTCTCGATCTAAAAGGAGGGAAAGATCACTCATTCTCAGGTTTCAGAAAGGTTCAGACTCCCCATTCTTTCTATGGAGAGGATAAAGAATACAGCCCAAATTCTTTGGTCATGCAGAGCCTCATCTTAGTTTTTCTTCTTCACTTGCATCCCTACAAATACTCTCTGCTCCCAACACACAGGGTAACAGAAACACGTGTCACATGTCCATGACTCCATGCTTCCCTTAAAATGGGCACCCTGCTTCTCCTGATCCCTCTTTCCTACCAAATCATGCTTGCCTTTTAAGAAATGGCCAAATTGCCATTTCATTCATAGCACTATACTTGACCTCTCTTTCCCCTGTTCTTTCATAGTATATTACAGGTACTTTTATTCACTATTTGTTTAAATCTTCTTGGTATGAGTTTTGGCTTTGTCTTAAAATATGTCTGACATGGAAGCAACCTAAATGCCCATTGATACAGAGGTGGATAAAGAAGCTGTGGTACTTACATGCAATGGAATATTACTCAGCCAGAAAGAGGAACAAGACAGTATCATTTGCAGAGATGTGGATGGACCCAGAGAATATCATACAGAGTGAAGTAAGTTAGAAAGAGAAAACCAAGTTTTGAATAATTTCACTTATATCATAGAATCTAGAAAAACGGTAGAGATGATGTATTTGCAAAGCTGAAAGAGAAGCACAGATGTAGCAAACAAACTTATGGTTACCAAGGGGTGAAGGGAGTGGTAGGATGAACTGGGAGACTGGGACCGACATATATACCCTGTGTGTATAGAACAGGTAACTATTGGGGACTGACTGCATGGCGCAGGGAACTCTACTCAGCGTTCTGTGATGACCTAAACTGGAAAGTGAAAGTGAAAGTTGCTCAGTCAAGTTCGACTCTTTGCGACCCCAGGGACTATGTAGTCCATGAAATTCTCCAGGCCAGAATACTGGAGTGGGTAGCCTTTCCCTTCTCCAGAGGATCTTCCCAACCCAGGGATAGAACCCAGGTCTCCCCCATTGCAGGCAGATTCTTTACCAGCTGAGCCTCAAGGGAAGTCCAAGAATACTGGAGTGGGTAGCCTATCCCTTCTCCAGTGGATCTTCCCAACCCAGGAATTGAACCAGGGTCTCCAGCATTGCAGGCGGATTCTTTACCAACTGAGCTATCAGGGAAGCACCATTTAGAAGGAGATTTAGAAAAGAGGGATATATGTATACATATGTCTGACTCACTTTACTGTCACAGCAAGAAACTAACACGACAATGTAAAGCAACTATATTCTAATAAAAAATAACAAAAAGTCTAAACCTCCTGTCAGTCTAAAATTGCTTTTGGAGGTTTTAAAAAAGTCATTTTAATAAAAATAGCCTTCCAAAGCATTTAGAGTGATGCCTTGCTCAATCAGTGGGACCCCAAAATCTTACTGAAATAAAATTAAGTCTTTATTGTTTACTCTTCTGCTTTCTCAAAATGACAGGGTTTACCAAGGAAGTGCATTCTAAGGTCTGGCTTAAAAGATTACTGTTTAAGAAAAGGCTGCAGGATTATACAGTGAATTATACTAAGCCAGATAAATGGGGCAAAATGAAGATTTTTGGTTTTTGTTTGCTCTGCTCCAGCCCTCCTCTTTAAACTGCCTCTATTTTAATTGGTAGTTATAAAATCTTTTGTCTCGATCCAGCTTTGGGAGTTAAATGGTTTAAATAAGATATTCAACCCCATTGGCAGAAAGGACCTTCTAAGCCGGACTAGTGATGAATCACCCCTACTTAGCTCAGAGGCAGAACCATGTGGATGACTCAAGTGAACAGGTAAGGAGGAGAAAGGGAGGGGCTTGGCGCACTAGAAACAAGGCAACAAGAAAGGTAGAGAAAGCACCCAGAGTCTTCTGCTGGGGGGAAGTGAAAGTGTTAGTCGCTCAGTCATGTCCGATTCTTTAGAGACCCCATGGACTGCACCTCTGACCATGGCATTCTCCAGGCAAGAATACTGCAGTAGGGAGCCATTCCCTTCTCCAGGGGATCTTCCCGACCCAGGGATTGAACCTGGGTCTCCATTGCAGGCAGATTCTTTACCATCTGAGCCACCAAGAAACTGGGTAGAAGGAAGTCCACAAAGGAGGCCTTTCTGGAGGAGCAGTGGGGTTAATGGCGTTCATGAGGTGTGTCTTACATCCCATCCAGGAGCTTGTCTTGATATTTGCAAGCAGTGAGTTCTCCCAGGGTCATTAAGAGACTCATCTGTTGCTGATCCGACCTGAGCTCCTGTACCTTTTCAAGAAGCAGCCAAAATAACAGGCCAGGAGGAGGTACGCTGCCTGAGCCAAGGGGCTGTGAATTGGGAGGTGATTTATTTAATATCTATCTTTTACCAAACACCCTACTCCCACAGACTTGCACTGATGTACATTTTCAAAATATTTAAGGCGATACATTCAATGTTCCATATTAAAATACATACATACTAAATGCTGGGCTTCCCTGGTGGTTCAGTAGTTAAGAATCTGCCTTGCAATGCAAGGGACACTGATTCTATCCCTGGTCTCGGGAAAGACCCCACATGTCTTGGGGCAGCTAAGCCCATGTGCCACAACTACTGAACCTGCAAGCTACAACTACTGAAGCCTGAGAGCCTAGAGCCTGTGCTCTGTAACAAGAGAAGCCACTGCAATGAGAAGCCCTCACACCACAGCTGGAGAGGAGCCCCTGCTCTCCGCAACTAGAGATGGACCACTCACAGCAGGTAAAAATGAGTATCTTAATAAAAGTTGCTCAGTTGTGTCCAGCTTTTTGTGACCCCATAGACTGTAGCCCCCTAGGCTCCTCTGCCCATGGAGTTTCCCAGGCAAGAATACTGGATCGAGTTGCCATCTCCTTCTCTAGGAGACCTTCCTGACTCAGGGATCCGACCTGTGTCTCTTGCTTGGCAGGCGGACTCTTTACCACTGAGCCACGAGGGAAGCCACCCCATGACCATCTATCACACTCGAAGTGAACTTCTAGGATTTACTCTTTTGGTAACTTTCAAGTGTGCTCTGCGATATCACTAACTACAGTCACCATGCTGTATAGAGTCCATCGCCACAACTTAGTTATTTCATAACCAGAAGTTTGTACCTCTTGACCCCTTCACCCATTTTTGCCTACTCCCTAACCTTCCTCTTCTCTGACAATCATCACTGTATTCTCTTGTTTCTATGATTATAGTTTTATTTGCTCATTTGTTTTGTTTTTAAATTCCACATAAATATGAAATCATATGGTATGTCTTTCTCTGACTTATTTCACTCAGTATAAGCCTCTCCAGGTCTATCCATGTTACTGAAAATGGCAACACTTCTGTTTTCTTTTTTAGAGGTGAATAGAATTCCACTGCATATATATACCATATTTTCCTTATCCATTCATCCACTGATGAACACTTAGGTTGTTCCTGTATCTTGTCTATTGTAAGTAACACTGCAATAAACATGGGAGTGCATATATCTTTTCAAGATAGTGATTTTGCTTCCTTTGGGTAAATACCCAGAAGTGGAACTGCTGCATCATATCATAGTTTCATCTTAAATTTCTTGAGGAACCTCCATACTGTTTTCCATACTGGTTGTACCAGTTAACATTCCCACCAGCAGGAAGGTCTCCTCTTTTCCAAATTCTCACCAACACTTGTTAGTTCTTATCTTTTTGAGAACTGCCATTCTAAGAGGTAGAACTGATCTTGTGGTTTTGATTTGTAGTTGCTTTATGATGAGTGATGCTACTGTCTGTTGGCCACCTGCATATCTTTTTTGTAAAAATGTCTATTTAGATTGCTCATTTGGTATTGACCCTTGATGGATATATAACTTGCAAATATTCTCTCCTATTCAGTAGGTCGTCTTTTCATTCTGTTGATGGTTTCTTCTGCTGTGCAGGAACTTCTTACTTTGTTTATTTTTGTTTTTGTTGCCTTTTCTTTTGGAGTCAGATACAAAATTTGTCACCAATGTGATAAATAGCTTACTACCTATGCTTTTTTATTTCCCCCCTAGGAGTTTAAATGCTTCAGATCATACATTCAAGTCCTTGATCCATTTGGAGTTAATTTTTGTGTATAGTGAAAGATAATGGTCTTATACTATTCTTTTGTGGTCCAGTTATCTCAATACCATTTACCGAAGAGAACTTTCTTACCCCCTTGTATATTCTTGTACTGCTGTCGTAAATTGATTGGCTATCTCTACATGGCTCAGAGAGTAAAGCATCTGCCTGCAATACGGGAGACCTGGGTTTGATCCCTTGGTTGGGAAGATCCCCTAGAGGAGGGCATGGCAACCCACTCCACTATTCTTGCCTGGAGAAGGCCCAGGGACAGAGGAACCTGGTGGGCTACAGTCCATGTCACAGAGTCGGACACGACTGAACAACTAAGCATAGCGCAGGACATGGGCTTATTTGTGGGTTCTTTATTCTGTTTCACTGATCTGTTGTACTTGTTTTATGCCAACAAAAATAACATTTTGATTACTATAGCTTTGTGATGTAGTTTGAAATTGGGGAGAGTGATGCCTCTAGATTTGTTCTTTCTCAGGATAACTAGCTATTCAGGACTTTTGTGGCTCCATAAATATTTTAGGATTGTTAGTTGTATTTCTACGAAAAATGTCTTTGGAATTGATAAGGATTGCACTGAATCTGTCAATTGCTTTGGGTAATATGGACATTTGGCATTATTAACTCTTCCAATCCATGACCATGAAATAGATTTCCATTTTTTGGGTCTTCTTCAATGTATTTTACCAGTGACACAGTTTTCAGTATATAGGTCTTTCACCTCTTTGGTTAAATTTATTCATAGGTATTTTATTATTTTTGATACAACTGTAAAGGGGATGGTTCTCTTTCTGATAATCTGTTGTCAGTGCATAGAAATGCAACTAATTTTTGTATACTATTGATTTTACTGAATAAACCTGTCACCTTACTGAATTCTTTTATTACCGAGTTCTAACAGTTTTCTTTGTGAAACTGAAAAGCCATATTTGAAAGTGAGGGGAAACAGGTTGTGAAACCTGAAGTGGCAAAATAAAAGCCCTGTTTATGAAAAGAAGCAAAAATTGCTTTTCCAGTGTGGGGAGGCATGCCCCCACATGTGTCTTAATGGCTGTAAAAACAAAAAGTCCTCTAGCAGTGGGTGCCAAGGAAAACAGGGTGTTCTTCAGACTGAATGGAAGGACATGCAAATACAGCTGACAACAGGCTGGGGCCTGATGGGCATCATGGGTTGGGATTTACTGAAACTGCGGAGAGCCAACCCTCATAACAGGTTAAAAATACATCTGAACGCAACGGCACCACAGTAATCCCGTCTGTGATTTTACTTGGCTCCTTTTCCAACCTGGGTATGTGAAGGTCAACAAGATTACAGGTGACTCTATTTTCTTACCCCTCTTCCATATTTCTATGCTTTTATGATGCAGAGAATCCCTCCAAATAAATTTCATTTTAAACACTGCGTGCCTGCATGCTATGTCATGTCTGACTTTGTGCAACCCTATGGACTCTGGCCCACCAGGCTCCCCTGTCCATGGGATTCTCCAGGCAAGAATATTGGAGTGGCTGCTTTTTCCTTCTCTGGGGTATCTTCACGACCCAGGGATTGAACCCATGTCTCTTACATCTCTTGCATTAGCAGGAGCGTTCTTTACCACCAGTGCCACTTGTGAAGCCCTATTTTAACTGTTACTTTTCTTAAAAAAAAAAATCTAGCTCTGGGTGCTGACTAGAGAAATGCAAAATGACACAATTTATAAAACTACTAATAAATAGTCATTCATTAGATTTGTGTAACACGATAAAATAAAACCCCTACACTGGGTTTCTTAATTCTTTTGCAAAACAAATGTTCATGTCAGGGATTCCCCAGGAATGTTGACACTGTAGTCTGTTAGACGCCACGATATCCTTCCCAGACCTTCCAATAATATCCCATGACATTAGTGCATTTTTTTAAATTAAAGTAAATGCAAACAGATTTGGTCTTGATAATTTGGCAAGGAGACTTGATATGTTTCAATGAACAAAATAAATCCATGCAACAGCTGTTATGTACTCTGCTTAGTAGAAGGGATTTAAAAAATGATGAGGTGGGTTATTCTTGGTGACAGTGTGCTAGAAAAGTCTTTGGCCTTGGTCTATACAGAGGTGCTGAAGCCCCCAACTCCCTGAGTAGAGAAAGTAGCTCTCTTTGGCAGGTAGGTGTTCCCTTCACGCCTCCACCCTGCTAGTGTCCTGGCCATCACATACCGTCAGCACCCAGGACTTGGCTCAGCTCTCCAAATGTTATTAACACCCGGGCCGTCCCGGACACTGATCACGCGCTGAGTCCACTAACACGCTACAGAACCCGTGTCAGCCTGCACTTCTGAGAGAAAGCCTGGCGAAGAACAAGGAGAAGAAGCCCTCACCCCCGGCCCCTCTGGGTTTAGTTCCTGAGGGTTGAGTCTCAGCTGGAGCCAGACCCACACAGTCCATTCTAGGGCTGCCAAAGACAAAAGTCTGAGGAAGGAGGCATGCAGGCGAGATGGGCCAGGCTCTTTTCCTCACCCCCATCCCTCACTTCGTGACTCCAATGTGCAGACCAGGAAACAGGCCGGGGAGGTGAGGTGACTGATCTAAGATGTCACACAACAAAACGACAATACATCTGGAACCAGAGGCCCAACATCCCGACGCCGCAGGCTTGTCATCCCACTAAAATAGGAGAGGCAAACTGGGCAAGAACAGAAGCACTGGAAGCCTTGGTAAAGCTGAAGTTTTGAGGATACCACTTTAAATGTGTGTGTGTATGTGTGTGTGTGTGTGTGTGTGTGTGTGTGTACACGCTCTGTTTCTCAGTTGTGTCCGTCTCTTCATGACCCCATGAACTGCCTGCTAGGCTCCTCTGCCCATGGGACTTTTCAGGCAAGAATACCGGAGTGTGTTGCCATTTCCTTTTCCAGGGCATCTTCCCAGGGATCAAATCCATTTCTCTTGCGCCTCCTGCAATTGGCAGGTGGGATCTTTACCACTGCACCACCTGGGAAGTCCATCATTTTAAATAATCTTTGGAAAATATTCTATATTCAAGGTCCAAGGGAAAAATATCTTTGAAAAACAGCATTGTGCATTCAGAATATACTTTTTATGATGGACGATAAGCACAGTGACCTTAAATATTAGATTTCAGTAGGGGTGGCAAAACAAGAATCAAGCTTTGTCTGCAGGAAAGTTTCATGTTCCCGTCAACAATTTCTCATGATTATGACAATTCAACATTCTTTAACAGAAAGTAAGAAAGGCATCCATCTAAAAGGTACATGGCCTTATGCTTAAGATCACCATTTTCCACTGGACACTTTCTTGTACAAAAATAGAAACAAAAACCCAATTAATTTAGTACTTTCTGTTTTGCCTTTTCGAGTTAGATTAGATATGTCAGTCTGGTTTTTGCTTAAAAAGAAATAAGGGCTTACGCAAGAAGACAGCTGTTGTAAAATCTATAAGAATTTCCAAGGAATAGCTGGATTGAAGCAATGGTTGTATTTTTATGCATATTTAACTACTCTTCATCAATGTGTTCTGAAATTAGAACAGAGCCTTTAAAATCTTGAAAAGCTCAAGAGCACTTATGTCAAAACCACATGTCTTTAGAATTCTTTTAAGTAAGAAATCTTTACATGAAGACACAGATCATGAATTTAATGGGAAAGAATGCCAGTAACTTCTACCTTGATCCATATTTGTAAATAACACAGGATTCTACTGCCTTCACCAAAAGAACGTGAAGTGTGAGCAAATATCCTTTCTGAGCCCTCATCTCTGGCTGGTACATTGACTTATTTGCAAATATTTATGGAGTGCTTACTTTGCATGCGGCATTGCCCTACTGCGGGGATACAGTGGTGGACTAGCCAGGCGAGGACCCTGGCTTTCGTGGAGCTTGGTACCAATGGAAGAATCCAATGAGATAACCTTTGGATGGTGGCAAGGGCTGCGAAGAAGATTAACATAGGTTATGTGACAGTTGCTGGCAGGGCCTGGCTCTTTAAGCTGGGGCAGTCAGGGAGGGTCTGTCTGGAAAGAGGGCAAGAGGACAAGGAGACGGCCATGTGGTAGTTAGGGAAGGAGCCTTCCTGGGAGTGCACAGGTCCAGGAAGATAACCCAGTGTGGCGGCCACCCAGAGAACGAGAGAAGAAGATGACATTCGAGGGCCAGGCAGAGGCCAGATGGCCATGGCCTTGGAGACAATACTAAAGTGCTTGGATTCAATTACATATGCAGTGGGAGGCTGCTGGAGGGGTGATGTGGGGAGCGGGGCTGGGGGTAAGGGGTGGTCACAGCTGCAGTCTGCTTTGGGAAGCGCCCTCCAGCTTCTCTGAGGAGCCACTTGAACTGTCCTGAACAAAGAGGAGAACTAGCTTCTAAAACAGCGGCAATCTACAAGTGTTCCACGCTTCCTTCAGTTTGCGATGTTGGCATCTAACTCCCCCAATCCTTCTTTCTTTTGTCAAGGTGGATGGGGGATGCACTGTGTTGTATTTCTCCTCCACTGGAGGCCAAGCAGGGTGGGGAGACCCCCGAGGAGCACAGGGGTGGCTGTTGGGGAGGCTTGGGTCTCCCAGAAGCATCCAGGAGATGAACGCTGTTGCCAACCATGGCCGGAGGTCACACCATGTGCCAAACAGCAGCTGCCTTTGCATCCTCCAGAGTCTGAAGATGGGGGGAGGGGGAGAAATCATAAATAATGACCCCAGAGACATGACACTAAAAGTCTAGGGTGAAGGAGGATGGATATATCTTAAACTCTGCTGATTTCAACAGTTAAAAGCCCTACAAGTCAGAGCATCTCACAATCTGTTCTAATCTCTATTAATTCCCATCTGTGTACACTTGGAGACCTGCTCTTGACAAGCTCTTTAAGGTGGCTAAGTGTGCAATATTATCTCTAATAGCATCTCTCAAGTCTGGCTCTTAATTGGTCTAATAAGGTGGGCCAGCCACGGTGAGGAACACTAGCTCAACAATTAACACTACTTTCCCCATGCCCGCACCGTGAGGAGCTCAACCTGCTCACCGTTCAATAAATGGGCATTGAATGGAATGTGCTTTTCAACAGCCTCTACCAATGGACCCACTGATCAGAAAGCAGGGGATGCTCATTACTAAAAGCGCAGTAAAAAGGAAAAGGAAAGCGGCTTCATGTGATTTCCGAGGTTGTCTGTAGGTAGGTGGAGGGGACCCAGCACAGCAAAGAGAATGCAGCTCCACCCAGATCAAGAAACCAAGATGACATATTGAGCTGGCAGCAGGGCGTGAATGCACAGACCAGCTTCCTGACTGCTAGCCCCCTGCCCTTCCCGCTGCCACAGAGGCTTAAGTAGAAAACCAGGGTCCAGAGAGTTTAAAGCTGCATGACTATAGGTTGGCTGGCTTGAGGGGAGTCAGCCTGTGCGCATGTTCCGTAACATACTCAGTAAGGAATCATGTCACCCTCCTTAATTCCATTCATGGTAAGGACCTCTTCACTCCTTTGACCTTTCTTCTGTCACTCCAAACCTAAGATTCAAGACACACAACAGAACTATTTCTTCTTTTCCTGCCATCTAGGTATTCTCTGAAATAATTTAATACTTTTTCTTAATGGCTAATTTTTTTTTTGTAATCATTATATGCCAGGTTCTATGGTACACATATGCAAACTTCAGAAAATTATATGAAGGAGCTTTGATTTTCCCCATTTCTACAAGAAAGTACAGGAAGGTTATACTAGGCACCCCAGGTCACAGAGCAAAGTAGGTGGAGCTGGGATTTGAACCCTGGTTCATCAGATTCCAAGGTTTAGTCTCTTAACCATGATCCTAGACGCCCTTGAGAGGCAGCGATCAAAGATACAGTTGTGCCAGCAAAGTTCCCTGCCCTGTCTCTAGCTCTTCCTAAAAACAGCTGTGCCCTCCCCCACTCTCACTGGGAGAATGAAGTCATTTCACAGTGTATACCTGTCCCAAAACATCACATTGTACACCTTAAGTATATACAACTTTTGTCAAAAATAAACATCTTTTTAAAAAAGATTTCTTTTCGTAGCTTTATGGGTTTAAAAAACAAAAAAGAACAGGACAAAAACCGAATCTTGATTCAGAAAAGCAGCCGTATTTCTAAAACCATCTGTCTCTAAGCAGTGGTTAAAGATAATGTGAACTGCTGTGGGCTCCTTAGGATCGGTACGCCAGGTCCAATTCCCACGGTTACTTTCAATGTCTGAGTTAGATTTCAGAGCTAAACCTGTATTTCAAAAGGTTAAAACTTGAGACTAGAATTTCCAGGCATCACAGTTTTAAGAACCAATTGAAACAAGTCTCTGTCACTTCTCAGCCTTTAGTATTTAGTATTTTAGATGACACTCTTGAGGACACTTTCTTCCATTAAACCAACCCTACTGAGTTCTGACCAAAGGGAACATATCAGATCCAATCACTGCGAAAACAATCTAGCCCACTGATTTAAGAATAAAATAAAACGTGCAGAAAGTTACAAAAATTCATTTACTAGGGTCAAATGTTTCCCCTAGACAATTCACAACCCTGATCACCATTAATTAGTTCAGTACTTCCTCCTAAAGCACTGAAGGACCTTGAATTTGGCAAAACCCAAATCCATTTGCTAGGGTCTTAGCTCTCCCTTGTGTATAAAAACGGAAATGCAGCTTGCTAGCCATTTTGCCCCACTAAACCTGATGATCCAATTTGAAAAGCTAAAAAATGCCATTTGGGAAAAGAAAAAGAAAATAAAGTTTTATGTCTTTTAAACAAAAAGCAAGGGAAGGTGATACAAAGTGACCAAACAAGAGAGAAGGGGCAAAATACTAAAGGTATCACGCACATTATATGTTAGACGCGGCTGAGGCTGAAGCTCCAATACTTTGGCCACCTGATGTGAAGTCGACTCACTGGAAAAGACCCAGATGCTGAGAAAAATTGAAGGCAGGAGGAAAAGGGGACGAGAGAGGATATGATGATTGGACGGCATCACCGATTCAATGGACATGAGTTTGAGCAAACTCTAGGAGACAGTGAAGGACAGGGAAGCCTGTCATGCTGCAGTCCATGGGTCGCGAAGAGCTGGACACAACTTGGCAACTGAGCAACAAAAACAATACTTTAGATGAAGGACCCTCCCAAACCTTGCCAGTATAGAATAAAGTCTTTGGGGGGAAAAGGACGTCTTACAGAATCTCTGATGCTCTCAGCTGTGATTATACCTAGGAGACCCCAGCCCCTAATTTCAGGCTGGATCGTATCATACTTAATCCAGCCCAAACAGAGGAGACATTATTCTGTTTCAAAGATTTCCAGAGAGAGAAAAATCCTCTTTATACAGACCAGGAAATATTTTTTGTTATTTCCCATTAT
Source organism: Odocoileus virginianus (assembly GCF_023699985.2). Lineage (NCBI taxonomy): Eukaryota > Metazoa > Chordata > Mammalia > Artiodactyla > Cervidae > Odocoileus > Odocoileus virginianus. The sequence goes on along the minus strand of NC_069691.1, from coordinate 19,313,020 downwards.
GTCTTTCAACAAAGTTTTGAATATTTTATTTAAAATCCCAACTTCTTTAAACTTTCTCGGTACTTTTTCCAGATCTTCATGGCTAACTCTTGGTGAATTTCTCTGCCTTTTTCCCATGAAGGGTTTGGCAAGAGGCTAGTTATAATGGAAAGCTGATTAACAGACCTCCTCCTGTTATTTGCATCCTGGTATTGCACAGCCTTTCAAGACAGACAGGTAAACTCCACTAAGAGGTCTCACGTTTTATTTCACTGATTTCCTCTACTATTTTATGGTTGCCTCCACTGTGGGAAGGGGAGACCCCACCAAAAAGAATCCACGTGCCAATGCTGGAGACACAGGTTCAATCCCTGGGTTAGGAAGATCCCCTGAAGTAGGAAATGGCAACCCTCTCCAGTAGTCTTGTCTGGGAAATCCCACGGACAGAAGGAGCCTGGAGCGCTACAGCTCTTGGGGTCGAAAAACAGTCGGACATGACTTAGCACCTAAACACACACAGACCTAACTATGGAGAATGTCATTCTGGCACCAAAATTGTGGGAAACTCAAGCTCTTACCTGGTGACAGACTTGTTGAGGGGGAAAAGATGTTCTGTGCTGCCTTTCCTTAAGGTCTGGAAATCCTAGGGCTTCAAAAACTAGCTGTCTCTCTTGTGAGACTGAAAGATCTGAGGATGTAAGTCTTAGCCCCATCATTTAGATAACATGGTCTGGAGTCTGCAGCTCAGGGCATTGTAGGAACAGAGCTCATACCATCACCAGGAGCTTACAAAACCAAAAGAAACATCCTTACACTCATATGTAAGGACCACACCATGAGAAGAGACCCCAGCAAGGAAGGAACCTTTTCAAATGACAGTTTCGAGGCATCAGATCCACTGTGAAACAAAAGCAGACTCCAAAGTTCATTCCTTCCATCAGGCTGGCAATGAAATACTATACAGAGCACATCATTTAGAGTGCATTCCAATTATCCTCAAATGCTGCAGGGCACAAATCACTCACTCGGCAATTAAATAAATTCTGGGATGTCACTAAATGTTTAGGAAGGGAAGGATTCTGAAGTTGGCAGAAGGACCAAAGGAACAGGAAGAATAGGAAAGCCAGGCGTTCCATCATTCACCCTCCACCCACTGTTAAGCCTTACAGACACCCCAATTTTATGGGGCTCCTGCCTCGGTCATGATTATCATACTAGGAACATCACAGCCCGTGCATGTAAGAAACACCTGGCCCAAAGGGCTCATCTGATATCTGCCAATTTAGGTCTACGAATGCCTGCCCTCAAAGATGTTTTTCTAAGAAATTATCAACATGAGCCAATTATCAGTTATGTGGAAACACACACACAATACATAGTTGAGCACTGTTACCACTGTGGGCATTCCATGGGAAAGCTATAAAATGGTAACTGACATAATACTTTTAAAAACACATTAATATTCTCTTCCACACTTTCTCAAGGGACCATTCCTTGTTCTGGGGAGCCACCTATTGCCTTGAGTAGGATTAGGGCAAAGTTAATATGCAAAGACACAAAAAGACAAAACACCACCACTGACTTCCACAATAGGACTTGGGGTTCTACCAGCAGACAGCAGTCTAAATCAGGCGATGGAAAGAAGTGTCCTCAATTCCGAAGGCTCTTTGCAGTTAGGAGGTGAGACAGCTGGCCAGGGATTCCCAGAACCACTCTAGAAGCCACAGTGAAGAGCACCATGGCCAGGCCACGTGTGTATGGGAAGTTGCAATGTGACAGGAAGGCAGGATAGAGGGCCTTTTGTCCAGGAGGAAAAGGGGGTTAAGAGGAAGAGAGGCAAGACATGAACCCTGAGGACTTTGTTAGCTCCCTCCACGCGGAGGAGGTTCCAATGATGACTCTGCACATGGAAGCTCAGCAGAGCTTCCTGGTTGGGGTGCACATCGCTGAGGCAGGAGGGGTGCCCTCTGGCTCCATGAGTCAAGGGCAGAGAAGCTGGGTACCCTCCCTGAGACCATGCTGTGTGCTGCTTCATTTGGCTGGCCCTCCCGATTTCTATCCTTCACAACAAAGCTGGAGCCACCAGTGGTACTTTCTGGATCCACTGTAGCAAATTACTGAACCCGAAGAGGGTCATGAGAACCCCTTGAAGTTAGAGCCAGTTGGTCAGTGGTGCAGGTGACCCAGGGATCCCTGAAGTGTGGCTAGCCACCAAAGTAAGCCCAGTCTTACTGGGGACTGAGCCCTTTAACCTGTGGGGTCTAACTCCAGGTAGTTCATACCAGACTGACTTGCAATACACCTAGCTAGGGCGGAAACAGAATATTCACTCTTCAGGCTCCAAACCCGGTATATTTTGGAGGGGGCGGTGCAGGGAGCAAGAGGAATGAGGCAGCAAAAATGCCCAGAGGTAGATTTACTATGAAGGCCATGAAGTGTGGGCTTTAGGATTCTCACTTTACCAGCACCTCCCAAGGCTCCAGGAAGGTCCCTCACAGTGCATTCAAATAATCAGACACTTGGACAGATTTTACAAAAGTAAGGCATTTTTGTATCGCTTGTTTTAAAGAGCTTCCTGACTCACCCAACTATCAGATTCTAGAAGCTTCAGGCTTGCCAACTCCCTGGTGGTGAGACCGATTCTTTTTACAAAAAGGGACTGGGCTCTCCTGGACGTTCCAGCACAATGGGAAGAAAGCAACCAAGAGTTTTCAGATTCCCAACTAGTGCACAAAAGAGCTGAGAGCACTAAGAGACCAGAGAAGCTCAGAGTCTTCCTGAGATTTCAGGAAAGCTGACCAGTGGAGATGGGCCAGGACCCCAGACTTGAACAGCACATGTCACCAATGACTCCAGAAGATGCCCTGCTGCGTGTCAAGACCTCCAGCGACAGGACAGACGGGTCATCCTGTGCTGAGCCCGCAGAGATCCATAGGACAGGGCACCTGCCCAAGTGTCATGATGAGACCCCAGCTTCCACCTTCATCCAGATGCCGTCTTAGGAAGGAAGATGGCAAAGAACCCCTGGAAGGGGGCAAAAATAGCCCACGGGAGGCACGGACGTTGACCTGACTCTCCCCAAAACAGGAAGTTCAGTTGAGACTGCCTAACACCAAAGAAATTAAGGTTTTTTAAATGGAAACAGGAATTTCCAAATCACTTCAAAAACCTTAAAAAAAAAAAAATCAAATTGAGCTTTGTTTGAAATTGTGATCCTCTTCACTTAAAATAACATGAATACAGAAAAATTTTTTAAATCTTCCAACTCAACAGATTGTCTAAAGGACACTGTGGGAATTTTTAGCATACTATGATTATAAAATAAAATCTGTTTGTGATGAAATGATGATAAAATTTTCAAAGAAAATGGCCATAGCACTTCAATTCAACCTAAGTGTTCTGAGGCAGACACTGCTATCTCGTCACCAAAATCCTACCTTCCTGGGCTCATAGCCAGACCACAGTTCCCAGTCGCCCTTATAGCTAAAATGGTCACATGATGGAGTTCTAGCTAACGGGATGTGAGCGGAAGTCACGGAGGCCCGTCCACTTAGAGTCCTTAGAACTCAACACATACCACTCTCTGCTCTGTTCCCCAATTCCAGCTCAAGGAGATGGAGATGTCGAAGCTTGACAGAGTCCCTCCAGTCTGGATCCCTGAACAGCCACGGGTGGAACGGTTGCTTCCACCAACCAGAAACACCCACCTTCAATTTTTACCTGAGAAATACAATTCTACTTACTCTTTTGGACAGGCCCATGAATAGGGCAGGTTTAGGTCCATCTGCTGCCGGAGTGAACACTACCTGGGGCTATACTCTTACACATCAATCCTGTTGCCTATTTCATTTGGCAATCAATGGGCACTTACTATTTGCACACGGAAGTCCAACCAAGATGCAAGGTGTTAATGAATTGGGAAAGCAGGTATGTCAACAATGACCAAGAAAACTAGCAAGTTGGATTTGAGCTGTTACTGAAGAACAGGCCAAGAAAAGTGAGAGTATGAGAAGTGCGATTAGTGTTTACTTGTGAAGGGATCAAAGGAGTGGTGGCAAGTAAGCTGGGCCCTGGAGGATGAGGAAAGCTCCAAAGAAAGAGGAATGTAGGCAAGTTCATTCTAACTGCATTTGAGTCCTCAAATGTTTCATCCAGTGGGAGGTGATGCTAAAAACAGAAAAAATATTGTTTTGTTCACCCCCAGGGAATAGGGTCAGGACCCCCGAGCAGCAGCTATAAGGAAAGAGGATTTTGTTCAAAGAGAAGAAGAACTAACAGTTGGGGCTGACCACTGGAAGGGCTGTGCAGACAAAAGGCAGACTGTCTCCTCTACGAGTGGTCAGCCTCTTGGCACGGGTGCCGCAGAGGTTGTGATTTAAGCACAGGACGGGAAGCTGTTCCACCGAGCTGTCTTCCAGCTCAGGGAGTCTCTGTATCTCCGATGCCTCTGCCAAGCCGGCTTTGTACAACATTTCCAGGAGAAAGGAGAATTATTTTAGCCCTGTTTCAGCATTTCTTATAGAACTGTCTTTGCCAAGTTCCCTTTCAAGCCTGTGTTGCTTAGGTTCACCCAGTGTGTTCAATCATCAGCCAGTGGAGAACATCTCTGCACATTTAGGCCCATGAGAGCCCCTTGCATAAAATTTTATTATCAAGAAAGGGCTTAATAGGCTGATATTAAACAGGATGGCTGCTAGTGAACAAGTAAATGAACGATGGACAGTAAGCATCTATTTGAATGCTTAGGCCATGAGGCATCCTGCATTAATCGCATGGCCTGGTTAATGGCAAGTTATCAACTCGCACTGAATATGAAGACACAGTTTCCAAGAGATGGGATTACAAAAAGGTATATTACAATAAAGCTGCCCTGAGAACAGTTTTATCCTTCTTGGGTGACTTGGTATCTTGCGAGGCACCTTAAGGTGAAAATTATGAACATCAATTTCATAGCATAGTTTTATAAAACAAACTAGTTTTCCATTTTTAGACATACATGTTCCTTTTGTTAGATAGACCAAAAGGATGTGAACTGAGTGAAGAAATACTAGACAAAAAAAAAAAAAAAGGAAGTTTACATGATACACAATACTACCCTAACATGACTGGTAAATTAGTAACTTTCCACTTTCTTATAAGTTTATAATTTCATCTTCACAACCATTCATTGAGTTTCTACTGTGTGCTAGCACAGTGCTCATCATCAGTGGCAGAAACTGAAGAGAAACAATGGGGTATTCTAACCGTGAAAACTTTCTAGGATTCATAACACTATTTACTCGAAGAGCATTTTCCATTGATTATTAAAAAAGGATACATTCAGCTGCCTTCTTGCCCAATAAACAAGACTGTTCTGCTTATAGTGTCTAGAAATTATACATTTATAAGACAGACTTTAAAATGCTGGCCTAGGTTGTTGTCTCATTTCCTATAATAATATTCAGGTAGTTAATTTATTGCTCACATAAAAGAGAAAAGGAAAAGAATTTCCCCCAGCTCAGAAATGAGCATTAAGCAAAAACTCTCCCCATTAGCGAATGGATCTTAATTATGCAACTACAACCTCACAACAGTGAAACAAAAGATATTCATAAAACCATATTCTGAGGCCACTGGAATGTTTGGATGTGACAGTAAAACCACCACACAAAAGTTAAATTTCACATGTCATTGTTCAACCATAGAGATGAGCAACGCTTTCCTTGTCCCTTTCTTCTTAGGATACCACAGACTTCATTCTTTTCAAAATTCAGGTCGTTCTCTCTCATCATACCACAGCCTGAGTAAATCACCTCTCAAGTGGGGCCAAGACCTGTCTGCCTGTGATATCCAATCTCAAAACTCTTCCCCCATGGCCGTCTGACCCACCCACCTACTTACAGGCTGGGTCCTAAAATCCATGTTTTACAAAGCTTGGGAACTGCATTCCCTTCTGATAAAATGAACAACTCACAAAAACAGCTTCTATTTTGTTTGGTTTTCACCCAACCATGCTTACTATTTCCAGCGCGCATTTACCGGCCCTGCCTGGAATGCACTTTCCAGACTGTTCCGTCTGCCTTGATTCTAAGTCTGTGCCCAATAACGAAAGTGCGGCTAAACCTTCAAAGGCAAGAGTCACGCTGACCTGGGCACTCACACGCGTGTTTCCTAGGAGCAGTTTGATATTTCTGTGCTCAAACAGTCTGAGATCATAGACCTCAGTCAAAATGAGGAATCGACATTTTCCAAAGCAGGGAAACAAAAAACAATCCCAACTATAGAATACCATTTCCAAGTGTCAGTGACCCAAGTCCCAGGCCCCAGGCTGCCTCTGCAAGGGACGGATCAGATCAAGCCAACACCAAGCCCCCAAATGCATCAGCACTCACTGATTCTGTTGTTTCGAGCCAGCTGTGTGCCCTTGCAGTGTCACCTAACCTCTCTGGACCTCAGCAAAACCAAGAGGGCACTAAGGCACCTTCCAGTGCTAATGTTAGGGGGGTCTAGGAAACAGAAATGTAGTCAGAAGAGACTGCTGTCCTGAACTCTCTCTGCAAGACTTGCAAAAGTACAACTCCAATTAAATAACATGAAACGAGGGGGAACAACGAAAAAGTCTTCTAAAGCCCCCTTCCACATTTGGATTCTAACTCCAAGTGAGGCATGACCAGGCAATCACGACTCATAAAACATTAGCGGGTCTCACAACTCTCATAATCCTATGTTTCCAGGGACCAACTCTGCTCTCGCAAAACAACTCATTATCTTCCAATGAAATGCAGAAATAACTCCGCGGCAAGAGCAAAATGACTTATTGGTGTTCAAGAGCCCTTCCCCTCGTAGGGGCAACCAGTCCCGCTCAAAGGGGTCCAGCCACAGGCCTCTGATTTCAGCCAGCCAACAACGCCCCGCAGAGCAGGAAGTCGCGAAAGCCACACCTACCCTCAGCCACTGCTTCTCCGTGAGGGCGTCGCTGTAGTCCACGTCCCGGCGCTGGCGGGAGCCCCTCCCGAAGATCTTCTCCTCCTCCTCTTCACACGTCAGCCGTTCCACCTCCGCGTCGTCTTTAATAATCCACGACGGCAGCTCGTCTTCCTCCATCAGGCGGGGCTTGCGTTTCGGGTTCCGGGCATCCTCTCTGCGCCGGTCCATGTCCATGCGCTGGAGGGATGCACAGAAGTCTCACCAGAGGGCAGGGGGATTCTGGACGGTGTAGACTTAGCAACAGGTCTTTGCAAGTCACCGCCTATGGCTGCAGGGTCCCTTCGGCATCTCCCATGGAGTCTCTGTGTTCTGACTTGTTCTAGCTCATCCCTAAGGCCAAAACCTCTTCCCATCCCTAAGGCCAAAATCTCTTCCCGTCCCTGGTACCCATCTTTGAAATTTATTTAAGTAATTAAAAAAATACTCTTTTTTTTTTTCTTCCACACATCTGGAATATACTTAAAATAGTGTGCCTAATTTTTTTAAACTGAATTTATCAGATACAGGAATACTGAAGCTCTGCAGCATGAATCTTTCTAAGCTATTCTTAGATTCTTCTATCTAGCAATAAGAAAACCCAAAGAACTACTGTAATCGCTATGTAGCCAGGATGTATTGTAGTTTGTAAATTGCAGTTGTCAACTTTTACTTTCTCTAAAAAAAATTCCTTTTCTTAGTTTATATGGGTGCAAAAGCTCCCCATTAAGTAGCACTGAGAAAATTCAAATTGGGGGTGTATTTTAAAAATATAACAGCAGAAATTGATATAACATTATGTCAACTATATTTCAATTTTTAAAAAAATGAGTTAAAAATATGAGCCCTGGTGATACAACTCATTGCTGCGCTGGTGTAAAATTATTCTTCAGGCATATAAAAGAGAAAGTTCATTAAGAAAATGTCCTGTACCTCAGTGGGGCTCATGCTTTTAATCAGACAACCAGGAAGAGTTGGTCATCAAGTGTCACTATAAAATAGCCACCCTCAGTTGGACTTGAACACGTGAGCACATAACTGGTTTATTAGTCAGTCAGTCATGAATGTATTCAATTTTCAGTGTACCCTGGGCTCTGGGGGAGGAATGTCCCTCAGTTCTTCAGGTTTCAAAAAGCTTCGCTCTTATGAAAATATTATGCCACAGAGTGACAGACGTCAAAGGGAATCTCATCTCAACTGATATAAGTGGAATGGCTTCCTTTCAACAGCCTTCAAAATGCCTATATCCCCATGTCCTATTTTCCTTTTTAAAAATCCAGTGCACTAGTAAATAAATTAAGTGCCATGTATTTGCTTTTAACCTATAACTAAACAATGTGATGGTTAAAAAAAGTAAAACCTCCACTGAATTGCTGTATATATTAGTTATATGTGTCTATCACTGGCAAGACCATTTCTACAAGCAAACAGACCATTAACCATTAAATGATTTACCTTTTCCCTCTTCCTTCAGTTCTACTGTACTGAAATGGGAATTCAATATTAATTTTTTCTTAAGTGCTAAAACTGGTAACAGGATGTAAAAGAAATTTCTATTCAAGTCCAAACTGGATCTCTAGAATCTATTTAAAGTTCAAAGTTCCTTCAGCTATGCTTCAACATTTTTGGAAATCATTATATTCCCAAGATGGGCTGGGCTTGGAGCATGGCGGAGTCCCATTGGTAGATAAATGTGGCCGTCCTGTTCTGTCATATGCTATAGTTAGCTGAAGAGGTTGCTCTTAATCCTGCCTCCTAATGCTCTGGTATCAGAAATGGGATCCAACAAACCTTTGGAATCAGCACACAGAGGATGCTTAGTTAACAGTGCAATCTAAACAGGGACCTCTCAAGGTAACTTCCTAATAGTTTTTAGATAGTATTCAAGAAAAATTATTTTTTGTTAAGGCAGTGTACAGAGATGGCAAAATATCACCACTTCAATTTTTGGTTATATGATTAGCATTTCCCATACCAAGACTTGTAAAATGACTTATGCCATGCATTAATCCACAAATGAGAAAATAATTGTCTTCTAGTATAAAAGAAAATAAATTGCACTACTTTTTTTTCTTTTAGGAAGAACGCAAAAATATTTTTTGATGCAATTTTTAATACGATTAAAGTTCTTATGACTATAACTCTTCCCAAAGATTTCTACTTACAGAGGACAAGTACAAAATCTGAAGTTCATATTCAAGTAAGATTAATTTATCACTTAGCTATTACATGAATATGTTTGTCCTAACACCCAAGAACCTTATGCTAATGTGTATGATTGTTTTTAAGGGGAAATAATAATGCCTCTGTAGGGAACAGAGCAGCTTAAAAGCTTTTTTAAGCTTTTAAAATGTTAGTATGTTAGCTCAACGTTTCAGGCACGAATCTTGGCCTGTCAAAAATCTCTTTTAGGTAAAATTCATAGGTAATCAGTATAAGAGATAACTTTCTGAAGTCACATTTTTGGAAGGCGAAAACAAGAAAAAAATGTTCAAAAGAAAGGTTTTATTTTAAAGAGATTATCTGCATAATGTGTGTTATTTAATTAACTACAGTGCCTAGGATACAAGAATCAAATAATATGTCTGTTTTACTTTTATATGGGCTTCCCTGGTGGCTAAGACAGTAAAGAAGCTGCCTGCAATGAAGGAGACCTGGGTTTGATCCCTGAGTTGGGAACATCCCCTGGAGGAGGGCATAGCAACCCACTCCAGTATTCTTGCCTGGAGAATCCCCACGGACAGAGGAGCCTGGTAGAGCTAACTTTAAAAACAAACAAACAAAAAAAAGTGGATTAAGAGTTTAAATATTTGAATTCCAAATCTAGCTCACATTCCATTCTTGTTTCTCACTAGTTTTTTATCTGAACTGGCAAGGATTCAATTTGATTTCCTGCCCCCTGGTGGAGGTGCTAATGAATAGTGAATTGGCCAAAGGCAGCAGGCTGATTAAAAGACTTTAAAAAGCCAACACAAGGCAAACCAAACCAAAGCAAAGCAAACCAAAAATCTCTATGATCCAAAAATGAGAAGTCAACCTTTAAGAAACCAGCACAATGTTCACAAGATGAAAATGCCTACAGAAAAGCCTTCCATAGCCAGCGTCACCTGTTCGCAGTTAAAAGAAGGCTGTGCCTTGGCCAGACATCCAATTTTTTTTCTTTTTTCCGAGGCTTTCAATTTCTACAAATACCCAGCCAGAAAGGCAGAAAAGAGAAGTACTCCTTTTCCCTTATTTCCCGGCTGCTGATGGAAACCTCCATCTCTGGGCCTAATCTGATTTGAATAATGGCAGGTAGCTTATCCTTTCCAAGGGCCTCAAGAGTGTCTGAGGCTATAGCGGTGCTGAATTATTGCCAATCAGTGATCAGCCAAGGAAGCTGAGGGCCTCTTGCCTTGGTGTACGTTTTAATAAGCTCCTCAAGGAGAGAAAAGATTAGTCTATGTCCTATGTGTATCTCTAATCTCCCCAAACAGAGAATAATCTATAAAGGTGGTGATCGGCAGTCTGAGTTAAGAAATTTAGGTCTTATGAATACCCTGTGTTGACCATGCTGGTAAAGGCTTCTTTCTGTCATTTTTCTTCAAAATGGCCTTACTATGGGTAGGATCGTTCACTTTAAAGGGCAGGGGGAGAGTGAGCATGCCAGGGTAGGAGCTAGTCCTGTGGCTACCTAAAAGTTTCCTGAGAAAGAATTAACTGTCCTTTATCTTGAATCATTGTGTGTGAGCACAGTCATTGTTCCCAAGACAAAAGTCACAAAAATAACGTAAGCTTTCACACAGTTGTGACTCCCTTCTCAGACTGTCTAGGCTAAACGGGTGGAAATTGCAAACTCTGTGGGTCATATTTGGCCCAGGGTCATATTTTACTTGGCTTGAAGTGTTAAATTATAATAAAAAAAATCGAATTTAGTTGCAAACATCTTGAAATCCAGACAGTGAATAGAAAAACCTCACTTTTTAGTTTCTCTTGAAAAGCTGGAAATTTCTGACTACATGGGACTTTCAGCTCTGTCTTCCTAAGACAAGGCGACACCCTTTGTTCACCCTTCACCACCATCCACTCACCCCTGTCCACTTGCTTGCCCCATGAAAGTCATCTGTCTGAAACCTGGGGGCTTCAAATTTGGGAGCTCTGATTGGGGGTTCTGCAGCATTTATTCACTCACTCCACAAACAAGCTAAATGTTAGAAAGCAAAAGATTAAACACATTGAGCAGAGCCTTGCAACTTTTTAGATCCTGACCTATGCTGACATCCTCATGAGGCCTGAAAGTTTGCAAGTATTTATCAAGCATCTATTATGTGCCAGTAACTGGTCGGAGCGCTGGGGATACAGAGGTAAATAAGATAGCTATAGTTAATGCCTTAAGAACACAATCAAATATGACTTCTGAGGGTCTCACTCACTAGCCAAGAGACTTGCTCCCTTCCGTACTGACTATGTGGCAGGCCAGAGACATACATCAAATTTAGGTTTTGGCAAGATTACAGATGATTATGTATCCTGGAAAGTCAATGTTGAAACGTCACGGACATTAAATTTTCATATGTCAAGGTTCTTTGTTATACCAGTGAAAGGCAACCAATTTAGATCTTTAAGGGAATGCTATACCTTGATGCAGACCTAGAAGGCTGCTTCCCAGGTGGTGCTGCTGGTAAAGAACCTGCCTGCCAATGCAGGAGATAAGAGACATGGGTTTGATCCTGGGGTCAGGAAGATCCCCTGGAGGAGGGCATGGCAACCCACTCCAGTATTCTTGCCTGGAGAATCCATGGACAGAGGAGCCTGGTGGGCTACGGTCCATAGGGTCGCAAAGAGTCAGACACGACTGAAACAATTTAGCACGCACACCTTGATGCATACCTAGAAGGTCGCTTAGGGAGGCTCTCTTCAACAATAAGAAAAGGAGGAGGTCTTCAGTTGCTGTACTCCCCCCGCCCCCCTCCAGGGGACATATTTGTTTGGAGCCCTAAGGAGACGGCTAGGGAATAGCTGTGAACTCTGCCTGGAGGAGCAGGATGCCTTCCGGCATTAGAAATGAGCTGGAAGCAGGGGTGTGTCTGTGCTAAGCTGGGGACCACATGGCCTGTCCTGAGGGTTCAGCTGCTACTCAGCCCTAGCCAAACGCTTCCATCAGATGTGGGCCTGGTCTTACGGCCCATGCTCATTTTTCAAGAGAAGCCAAAAATCAGGATTCTTTTTGTGTTGGCAACAGACTTGAAATTTTTAAAAAACACAGCATGGGCCAAACAAAATATGTCTGCAGGCTAAATCCAGCTAGTTTGCAGCCTCTGAACTGAAGGAAAAGGCTCAGGCTTTACAAATGAAATTTGGCCAGGACACACAGGCCCCAGACATCGTGTGTTTAACAGAAAAGGGGCGGGGGAGGGAATGAGGCATTTGTTTCCATGCTTTTCTGTAACATTACCATAAAAAGATCAAATTCCTCCTCTCGTCGAGCAATCATTTGGTTCAGAGTCTCATCGTCGGGCACTTCATCTTCTTCCTGGGATTAAGAACAGAACAGAACAGAATGAGTTAACAGGTTTCAGGAGAGAGGCTGGACAACTGGGGTGAGGTACCAGTGACTAAGGTGAATCTCCAGAGGTGGTTCTCCAGACCAATGGGACCCCATTTCAAGCCAGAAAGAAAACAGAAGGGTCACTGAGTATAGCACTTGCCGTAAGTATTTTGCAGGCAATTCAAAGCATCTTTCCAGAGCAAAAACTGTTTGGGCAGGAAACATAGTACACTCTAAGAAATACCAGTTCTTTTGAGGGTGGGAGGGATGTAGCTTGATTCCCTTAATTTATTTTTTTTTTTGGCCATACAATGCAGGATGTGGGATCTTAGTTCCCTGACCAAGGATCAAACCCATGCTCCCTGCATTTGGAGTATGGAGTTTTAACCACTGGCCCACCAGGGAAGTCTATTGATTTCCTTACTTTTAAAACAGGTTACTTACTGTCTCCCTGCCTCAATGACCTCATCTGTAAAATGGGCATGACATTTACTCCATAGAGTAGATGTAGGATTTAAATAAGGAAATCCCCATGAGAATGGGCCTAGCATTAATTCCTTTAATTCCATTAACCTTATGCCCAATATAAATGCTTATCTTCAAAGCTTTATGAAGAACACAACTATGTGAAAGTTAGTGATAAGACACAAAGAAAGAGCACAAAAATCACATGGATATATGTGTCAAACACACAGCCTTTAAAATATGTTTAATCAATATATTTCAGTGGGCACTATTATGCTACTGTTACAGCTGCAATTGTGACAACTCAAAAGGTATCAATAACAAACGTCCCGCAAAACTCTTCTTAACAAAAATAATTTAATATAACTTAAAATAATTTAAATGAGGTAGAGAAAGCAATTACCCAAGGCCTCATGTTTTCATTTTATAATGTGTTAGACCAAGGGACATTACACATCTGAAAATTCCTCAGAAACCAACAGTTCTCAGATTTTTTAGAAATATTGTTCTATAATTTTCACACTTAAAAGATCCAGAATGTTGGGTACATACTACAAAACTTATAGTCCAAAATGCTTTTTATCATATGCTGAGTGAACTTGTTAAAAATCAAATGGGGAATTTCAGTGTTATTAGCAGAGGGAAGAAAGGGAAACCCAGAACTTCAAACATCCAGTTTCCCAAGTCATATTGATACATTCAAAATGGGGCAACTTGTTCTAGAAAGAGTATGAGCGTCCTAGCAGCCTCAAAGAGATGCCTCTGTCTATTCCCAAGATAATGTCTGGTGCACTGTGTCAGAAATGAATGCAAGTCAATAACGTAAAAACTGATGACTCAAGATAAAATTACTTGTGAAAAACCAATGCTAGTTCATCTCTTGATGGAAGGCAATTTGTCTAAATACATTATTATATTTCATCTGACAAAGAAATAGACTAGTTGGAGTGGGCTGAGACTTCAAGATACAAAGAATTTGGTTAGTATATCCTCTGGTGAAAAGATGTCTGGTTTTGTCCACCCTATTCCTAGGATCATGTTATCCCCTCATAGCCTATATAGTGTCAGGTTGGACTTCTCCCAAGCCCAAGATGAAAAGATGCTCTTGTAAACTGGCAAGAAGCCTGGTCTTCACAGAGATACTGGCAGGCAAGTGGACAATACATCTGCCTGGGCTCCTTACGCCCTAGTGCTCCATGATCCATCAACCATGGTGATAGCTGCTGCGGATACTCAGGATCAGAGACCCTGACTGCAGGCGATCAGGGTCCACAAACATCTTCACGTCAGGACACATGCTATCCAGAAAATGGTAACATTTGTCCGACAGACAGACAGCCTGGAAGGGGTGTGGAGCCCCAGCAAGTCCGCTCAGTTAGATGCAACTGGCATCAGATTCCACTGAAGGCTCCCCCTGGTGGCCCTCAGGGTGAGCAGACCTTTGGTCCTGTCCAAAATGTCCATAAGACATCTGGCCCATGCCAAAAGGTTCTTGAACTTCAGTCCTGTCCACAAAATCCATGAGCATATTTGGTCCCTGCCAAGTGGTTCTGGACAAATATCAAAGAGCTTTTGGTGTGGACCAAATGTCTTATAGATCAAATGTCTTAACGGATGTTTTGGACAGGACCAAATGTCCTGCAAGGGTCCTGAGGACTAGGAGAAGTCAACATCTCCCTGAGGTCTCAGAAGGTTGCAAAGCTACAGGCAACACTAGATTCCAGCTAACGCAGGCCGGGGTTATTTCCACAAGGCCCACATAAAACAAAACAAGCAAAAATGTCATGGAGACTCCTAGCTGAATATCAACTCTGCCTATTATTCTATTTTTTAAATTTCCAAATGTGTAAACAACAACAACAACAAATCACCTGACAACCTGATTCTAAATCTGCATCAAATATTCAATTTTGAGAATCAAATTTGTATCAAACATTCAATTCCTAGAATCAAATGTAGCAAATTACTTAAGATCAAAATTTTAAAAATGTGTGAATGCACGTACATATGCATTTTCATTATTTTAGTGAAATCTAACAGATAACTAATTAAATATATAAGACTGACAAGTGAAGAGGCATAACAGAAAAGGGCTCTTCAGCTTGCAAAAAGATTCACTTCAGGATTCTTTTAAATATCAAGAACTACTTCACATTTCAACTTATTTCAGAAACAAAAAAGTAAATGAGATTTTTCAAAGAATCTGGCTTATAATTTATAGAAGATTTAAAAAACATTCTACTTAAGGCAAAATCAAACTACAGTTGACCTTGGACAACTGTGGTTAGTCCATGTATATTTTATAGGGGGCCCTTCGGATCCATGATTCCTCTGCATCCCCAGATTCAACCAACTACAGACCCATGTAGTGCTGTAGTATTTAGTATGGAAAAACATCTGCATATAAGTGGACCCACACAGTTCAAACTGTGTTGTTTAAAGGTTAACTGTATATCTAATATACGCAATGAAAATAGTATTCCACATGAATATGTAAGACAAATCCATTTTTCCATTTATAAACCTGGGCACACCAAACCAAATCTGTCCATCCCAAGTCAATCTTATGATAAGGACTGATGCTGGTATTTTGTATAGTCTTCTAGATTACATAAGTACTATATCTCTTAACTTTTTCAAACCCATTTGGGAATGAAAATTTAGAAACAAATGACTAAGACTAGCAATCTTAAAAAACACAGCTACCCAAAGATTCCCTGAGAGAAACAAAATCGATGCATTCTTGTAACAATGTTGGCAAATAAAAAGAGATTTCTTTTTGTCAGTAGTTTTCTCAGTCTCTGGTCAGCTCTTAACAGGAGAACTTGGAGTGAAGGTTAAGGTCATTCTTTTTCCAGAAGTGACTCAAAGACTCGAGACGGCTCCAAGGGCTTCTCCTACAAACATACTGAAGTTCTGTGAGCCCGGATCAAAAAGCAAGGTAGAAAAAGGGCTCTGAAGGATGGAGAGGGAAAAGGCAAGGAGGAACCCTTCCGTTTTGTCTAGTCTCATCTAGCAGCTTCTTTCAAGAGGCCTTTCTGCAGTTCTGCATCTTCCCTACAGAAGACAGCACTCACAGTACAATCGAGCGTGCGGGTTGCACCTCTCTGGCGGAAACCAGGGAAGCACCCGCTAGCCAAGCCTTTTAAGACACTCGCCTGGATAAGTTTCACAGGCTTTCTGTGAAATTTATCGGGGTAAGATAGTAGCTAATTTATTCATTTTAATTAATGCCAGCCCAGGGAATGCTTTAAAGAACAAAGAGGTCCTTCTTAACCCTCACGCGACTCAAGGTCACTGGCTTCCTAGACTCGGCTTTCTGCGTACCTCATTTTCCTCTTCGTGTTCCAGTATGGCCTGCAGGAAGGCCCTCCGCTCATGGCTGGAAGACTTCTGATCAAACATGCCCGCCTGGATCACCTTCTGATCCACATTCAGCTTGTACTTGGCGGCGGCGAGGATCTTCTCCTCTACGCTGTTGACGGTGCAGAGTCTCAGCACGCGGACCTCATTTTGCTGGCCAATTCGGTGAGCGCGGTCCTGCGCCTGCAGGTCCTGTTGGCGAGAACCACATGCTTGAGGGCCAATGCGTCTGGGTTCGCAGCTGCGTCGCCCACCCAAGAGGGAACCAGGGAAGCGTTACTTAATCCACCTTTGCTAATGCACGATTCTGCTTACATTTGTAGAATATACAAGCTGCCTTCCTTCGAAAAACTCAAGGTCATTGCTAGCTGAAGGAACCTGAGTTCAAATTACCCAAGCCAACTGAAATACCTCTCAGGTTTTGAAATCCAGGTCTCAAGATGGTTTTTTTGTTGTTGTTTGTTTTTAATGTGTCCCTGGGTTCACCAGATTTGTCCCTAACTAAAAAAATAAAATAAAAATAAATTTGATGTCACAAGTTTGACTTGGATATTAACTACAACTAACCCTAAGTTGCAGGGTTAAAGTTAAAGTCAAAGTGTTCGTGGCTCAGCCCTGTCTGACTTTGCAACCCAATGGAC
Source organism: Odocoileus virginianus (assembly GCF_023699985.2). Taxonomy (NCBI): domain Eukaryota; kingdom Metazoa; phylum Chordata; class Mammalia; order Artiodactyla; family Cervidae; genus Odocoileus; species Odocoileus virginianus. Next base: position 19,296,103 of record NC_069691.1, on the reverse strand, counting down.
TGTGGCCTCCAGGCTCCTCTGTCCATAGAATTCTCCTGGCAAGAATACTGGTGTGGGTTGCCATTCCCTTCTCCAGGGGATCTTCCCAACCCAGGAATCGAACCCAGGTTTCCCTCATTGTAGGCAGATTCTTTACCATCTGAGCCACCAGGGGAGCTGGTTGCAGGGTTAAACGAAGGTGTTAAAGATGATTATTAAGATACTGCTGAATTATACACACATACATTATACATATATACACACATTGTTCATATAATGATTGTCCATGTAGCAAATTTCCTGGGATCTAATTCAAATCATCAAAAACTCAACCTTTAGTTTGGAGGAATGAAAGGGAAAGCTAGTAGAGTGGTAAACAAGTCAACATTTGAGGGATAGAAATTTGGCACTGTGTATCGAAACTGTTAAAATTGATTGTGGTCCTTAACTCAGAAATTCCACTTCTGAAAATGCGTCCTAAGGGAATAATCATGCATATGCACAAAGATTTACAATAAGGATGCACCTTTCAGCATTATATATTATTTATAATTTTTTTTTTAAAAAGCAGAATTAAGTAAACATTCAACAGTAACAGACTGGTGAAATAAATTACAGTCTTCTACCATATGTGCCAAGATAGTACATTAAAATTTTACTGCAGAAAACTTAATGACACAAAACTATAATATGTGAAAACTGCAAGTTAAATATGAGTATGTACATTATGCTCTATGTGCATACATTTATCTATACCAAGAAAATGGAGAAAGGACAAATACTAAGAAGTCAATAATATTTATATCTCCAGATAAGATTATAGGTGTTGTTACATTTTCTTCATTTTACTTTCGTGTCGTTTGGCAATTTTTTTTTCTGCTTTGAATATATATTACTCTTGTAATGAAAAAATAAGGTTTTAATGAAATCTTTCAATAAAAACCTTCATAAAGCTATGAGGCAGAGTTACCTAATTTTAATGCCACATGATAAAAACTTGTTGGCATGTCACTTTTATTTCAGTCCAGGTAATGGCTTCTGGGGCAATGTTAATTAGTTGTTTCCATGTGTCCTCCATTAAACCCATGTACAGTTTGAGGGCAAAGGTCTGTCCCCTGTATCCTGCATCCCTGGCACCTTTAAAAATTTTTTGCACAGAGCTGATACTCCATAGCTATAAGGCCATCATCTTGACAAGATGAGTTTCCTGGTCAGTCATGCGGCACTAAGGCACAACGGGCCAAAGCCTGCCCAGGAGACCTGTCTTCGCTGGGCCTTTACAATTAAATGACTAATTGGGCAAAAGTGTTTTCTCAGAAGATATCTGAATGGGAGAGCTAAACTATGAAGACAGCTGGGACTCATCCGAATTAGATTATTTTCCAAAGAGGAGAAAGTAGGGTATATCATTAAAAGCCAAAGGTATACAGTCACTGGGCAGGAAACCCTACACTTCATTTTCAAGCCCTGAGTTCAGGCCTCTCTCTCCACACAGCTTCACCAGGGTGGCTGAGCAGCAGCCAATTTGGCAAGTTCTGTGCCATCCCCCTCGATTATTTCCTAGAAGAGGGGTTGAATACCGATTCCAGAATGGGCCCAGTGGTAAATATTCCAGGCTCCCTGGGTCAAGAGCAAACATTGAGCAACTGTTCCTACTGAAGGCTGATATTCATTTTTCTTTTTCAATTGCACATTTTATATGTAAAAATGTGAGAATCATTCTTTGCTTGTATTGTGGTCCAGACTCAGATGGCCGGCCAGACTTACCCCTGGGTTATAGTTTGAGTCTGTCCTAGAAGATGCTGATCAAACATAAAATACGAAGGTCCATCTGGCAGCAGATTATGGCAGGTGAGGAAGTGGAGAGCATGGACCATCTACAAACAGGGGAACAATTTCTTGAACCCTTGGGAGAGCTTGTTGCCATTAGGTTTTTGTTGGTGGTGGTGGTGGTGTTTTTTGGTATGTTTAACATGACCTATTCACAAAATAGCAAAAATGACTATTTCTAGGCTGAAGAAGTTTATGCAAGGTAAGCCTGTGGGCCTCTATTTCAAAAATGGGGGGAAATATCAATATTATGACAAAGAGATAAGTATTGCAATCACTGAATGGATTATTTACCATTTCTGAGGTCTTAGAGATCTGGAACCCCATCACACTGATTTAGGTGTGATGATATCTGAAGACATGAGCACAGCCTGAGAAAAGGACCTACAAAGTAACTGTGCTGTTGACCTCTCTGTAATAACAACACAGCTCCTGCTCCACAGGTTAAAGTGAATAAAATAAACACCCGTGTTTCTCATAGAAGTTTGGAAAATGAGAGTCCTGGTGACCCGGAAAGGTTTTAGTGCCAATTCCACATTCATATATTCTATCTTTGACTTTAGCAATGGCCTCCAATTAGCAACTTTAAGGCCGGAATCTTCAACCTATGTCAAATAAGCCCCCTTTCACCAATGTGCCTTAATTTTGATTCAATACAATAAAGAATAATTACAGGAAAAAAGTGTTTCTTCAATACATGCTGAAGTCAAGATAGAAAAACAACTCTACAACTTTTATTTGGAGGGGGAGGTAACATTTATGCAAGTGTACAAGGCTGAAAGAGCCCAAAGTCAGGATTTAAACCCTAACTTAGACAGACATGGGTGTGAATCCTGGCTGTGCTTCCTGGGTTTCTTTACACATAAAATACTCTAAGGATTTCCTGAAATGAGGTATGCAAAGTGCCTCATAGTATCCGAGAGAGTTGTTGTTTAGTAAAAGTTAGTTCTCCTACCTTTTAAATGAAAAATTAGTGTTCATCTGTATCACTCTAAGATCACTGATTTCTGAAAATTAAAAAAATAAAAAGTCTGCCCAAATTAATGGCCATGTTTAAATGACAGGCGTGGGGGAAAAAAAATCTAGTCAGTCTAGTTAACCACATCAGGTGGCAGATATAGAAATATCTGCAGAAACATATGGCCCAGAGTGAGGAACTTGGGATAAATTAGACCAGAGGAAACGTGGGGGTCTGTGTTTTGTTGCCCAAGTTTCAATTCACATGCACTGTGAACTGTTAGGTATGCATGTAACTTACTTTTATTCTGGGGTTCCATTTTTAGCTACTGTTCATAAAAGTGTGTGTATGTGAGTGTGTGTGTGACAGAGAGAGACAGAAACACATGGATGTCCCAGCATCCTTTCTCATGGTATACTAGCATTTTTGGAAACTAGATTTCCTTGGATTCTTAGCATAAATACTGTGCCAATGAGGGTGAACAGCTGAGATGCCACAGAAGTGTTTATCCTGGAAGATAAAATCTAGGGAACTCTCCATCCACCTATACCCAGGTTACTGTATCTTACTGAAGATTTAGGCAGCAGCAACGAGGGTGATGTAAACATCGAGGCAAACTAAGCATCCTGGGAGGAGGGGAATCACACATCCTCCCCTAGATACAGAGCCTCGCTCAGTGCCCGTGGCATAACAGCCCTTCAATAAATGTTTGTGGAACAGACACTGAATCACCACGGTGAGAGGAAAACTGCGGGTTTCTCCTGGGAATAAGAATTCTCCCTGTGATTTGGAAAGAAATATGGGATATAAAAATATACAAGGCATATAAGACTACCTCCCGAAGACTATTATACTATGTGCTGGTCACCTGTAACCCTTTTCAGGGTCAGAAAATTTCCAAGGGAACTCGACTTTAATGTCATCACCTAGAAAGAATGGCTGGTGGGCACATGCCGTGGTCAAGGCTGGTGGCCACCCAAAGGTTTGGAATCACTGCTTTGTTCTTGAAGTCAGGGATCCCCAGCTGTGTGAGGGGGTCTGTGTCTGAATCTCCCAGAAGCTTGTGTATAGAGAAGTCCAGACAGGTGGGAAGACCCTATAAAATCAAGGGTGAGGTGCAGCTGTTTTTAAAAAGCTCCCTCGTAATTCTAATGCATCTGAACTCCACCTCCTGACACAAACAACTTCTGTAAGCCTTTTCCATCCCCTCTTCACAACAACCTAGTGAGATGGTATGATTCTGCGGATTTGTAGTCCACGAGACCTGCACAGGAAGGAGTCCAGGTTAAGCTGATGCAGAATTCACCGTCCTACGTGAGAGCTGCAGTTCTCCTCTTTACTACTGTGAATCCACATTTGTTCCAATATGAATCTAATCCTCAAAAATATCACGCTGCATGTGTGTGAAGTCACTTCATTCATTCCCAACTCTTTGCAACTCTATGGACTGTAGCCCACCAGGCTCCTCTGTCTATGGGTTTCTCCAGGCAAGAATACTTGCGTAGGTTGCCATGCCCTCCTCCAGGGAATTTTCCCGACCCAGGGATCGAACCTGCATGTCTTAGGTCTCCTGCACTGACAGGCAGGTTCTTTACCACTAGCACCACCTGGGAAGACTGAATATTGCTCTACTGAGTATCTTATTGGCAGGTATACTGCCTACCTCCCAGACGAAACTGCCACAAGGGACCTATTCTATTTGTTTTTTTAGTAGTTGCTCATAGGATATTTCTATGCATTTTAAAAAATTGAAGTATAGTTGATTTAAAATGTTTTAGGTGTACAGAATAGAATATTTTTCGATGATGATTTTAAATAAAACACAGAATAAAAAACCAATATACAAATTGTTTGACCTTGGGGACATTATTTACAGCTTTCTAGGACTCATTTTTACCAGGTGGCTCAGACAGTAAAGAATCCACCTGCCACTGCAGACCCTGGGTCAGGAAGACTCCCTGGAGAAGGGAATGGCTACCCACTCGAGTATTCTTGCATGGAGAATTCCAAGGACAGAGGAGCCTGGTGGGTTACAGTCCATGGGGTCGCAAAGAGTTGGACACAACTGAGCAACTAACACTTTCATTTTCAAATATACTTTGCTCAGTGGCAATCCCAGGAGATGGGGGATGGAGGGGCTTAAAATGAAGGGGAAACTTGAGTTTTGTCCTGCAACCTTGAACTCTTCAAAGACACACCAAAGGCATGTGTAAGACATCTCAATATCTATGTTTCAAGGGATATAAGAAAGCACACCATAAGAATGTGCTGGACTGTTTTCCCTTTGGAGACACGGTCCACTTATTGAGGAATGTGCTCTGCCCCATAAATGCATATGAGGGAACTGATAGCCTCTCCAGTCTTCTCCAGGAGGGAGGCTAGGGCACCAAAGGCAGAGAGATGCATACCTGATGAGGATTCCAGTCGCTGTCGAAGATGACCACAGTATCAGCGGCCTGGAGATTCAAGCCCAGGCCTCCAGCTCTTGTACTCAGCAAGAAAATGAAATACTGGGACCCAGGTTCGTTGAATTTCTTTAGCAAAGCAGCACGATCTTCAGACTTGGTGGTGCCTGAGGGGATGAGAAAAATAAATTTGCCAATTAACTCCTGTCTGAAAATGGCACAGAGCTAGACAAAAGGGCCTGCTTCCTTGAGAAATAGACTCAGACTCCTCTTGGTATTGGTGAGGAAACCCCTAAGGTTTTTGCACTTTTGAAAGGAAAACTGAACATCTTGCAATTAGGAAAAAGAAAAAGAGAGATAGTAAGAGACTTTTCTCTAATCAAGAAGGAATGCTTTATCTACTCCTCATTGTTCCAAAATGTTGAAAAGAGTTTAAATATTCTGATAGGGAATCTGTGAAACTTACAAATCTTGTAACATTCTCACTGTAATCTAAAACTTGGTGAAAACATTTTTTGGATTTATTTTCATGCTTGAAAACACCAAATAACTTAAAAAATACACACACACACATGCCTAAAAGGATTATTATAATGGCTCAAAGCTACTTTGCCAGTCGACTTTAGAGTGGGGACTTGTTTATGCCCAAGAGAATGGAAACAAAAGGAAATTGATTTCTACTATATTTTGCCATTCAGATGGCTACTAAGCATGATCTGGCTAGTAAAAACATAAAATGTGAATGGAATATTTTTATACTTGTTAGCAAGACTTGAAACCAAAATAATTTTTTAAAAAAAGGAATCTCTGGGTCAGTTCTCATGCTGACATTCTGAACTGTTCAGTTCAAAGGATATAAACTAAATACAAATGAAGCTGCAGGTAATACACTTGGCAATGGATCACCCCATGATGTCTGGTGAGACTCCAAAAGAGTGAATAAGCAGAGTATGAAACCCAAGAATACAGTGTCCACTTCTGGGCATGAGGAACATATTCTGGGTTTTCATACTCTCTACTTATTTAGTATTTTGGCGTCTCACCAGACATCATGGGGTAAGCCATCGCCAGGTATATTACCTGCTGCTTTGTTTGGTTTTAGACTGAAATGCACTACTTGGGGGCAATCTAAAAAATCAATAGAATGATCTCAGTTCATTTCCAAGGCAAACCATTCACCAACATCACAGTAATCCAAGTCTACACCCCAACCACTGATGCCAAAGAAGCTGAAGTTGACTGGTTCTGTGAAGACCTACAAGACCTTCTAGAACTAATACCAAAAAAAAAAGATGTCCTTTTCATCATAGGGGAGTGGAATGCAAAAGTAGGAAGTCAAGAGATACCCAGAATAACAGCCAACTTTGGCTTTGGAGTACAAAATGAAGCAGGCAAAAGCTAACAGAGTTTTATCAAGAGAACACGTTGGTCATAGCAAACACTCTTTTCCAACAATACAAGAGATGACTGTACACATAAATATAACCAGATGGTCAATACCAAAATCAGATTATGTTCTTTGCAGCTGAAGATGGAGAAATTCTACAGTCAGCAAAAACAAGACCTGGAGCTGACTCTGGCTCAGATCATAAGTGCCTTATTACAAAATTCAGACTTAAATTGAAGAAAGTAAGGAAAGCCACTAGGCCATCCAGGTATGACCTAAATCAAATCCCTTATGATTATACAGTTGAAGTGACAAATAGATTCAAAAAGATTAGATCTGATAGAGTGCCTGAAGAACTATGGATGGAGGTTCATAACATTGTACAGGAGGTGGTGACCAAAACCACACCCAAGAAAAACAAATGTAAGAAGGCAAAGTGGTTGAGGAAGCTTTACAAATAGCTAAGGAAACAAAAGACATGAAAGGCAAGGAAGAAAGGGAGAATAGTCACTCAACTGAATGCAGAGTTCTAGAGAATAGCAAGGAGAGATAAGAAGGCTTTCTTAAGTGAACAATGCAAAAAAATAGAGAAAAACAGTAGACTAGGAAAGACTAGAGATCTCTTCAAGAAAACTGGAAATATCAAGGCAACATTTCGTGCAAGGATGAGCACGATAAAGGACAGAAATGGTAAAGAACTTAACAGAAGCAGAAGAGATTAAGAAGAGGTGACAAGAATACACAGAAGAACTATACAAAAAAAGTCTTAATGACTGGGATAACCACGATGGTGTGGTCACTCACCTAGAGCCAGACATTCTGGAGTGTTAAGTCAAGTGGGCCTTAGGAAGCATTACTACCAGCAAAGCTAGTGGAGGTGATGGAATTCCAGTTGAGGTATTTCAAATGCTAAAAGGTAACACTGTCAAAGTGCTGAACTCAATGTGTCAGCAAATTTGGAAAAGTCAGCAGTGCCCACAGGACTGGAAAAGGTCAGTTTTCATTCCAATCCAAAGAAAGGCAATGCCAAAGGATGTTTAAATATGATACAACCATACTCGTTTCACATGTTAGCAAGGTTATACTCAAAATCCTTCACACTAGGCATCAGCGGTATGTGAACCAGGAACTTCCATATGTACCAGTTGGGTTTAGAAAAGGCAGAGGAACCAGAGATCGAATTGCCAACATTCGTTGGATCATGGATAAAGTAAGGGAGTTCCAGAAAAACATCTACTCCTGCTTCTTTGACTATGCTAAAGCCTTTGTGCGGATCACAACAAACTATGGAGAATTCTTAAAGAGCTGAGAATACCAGACCTCCTTACCTGTTTCCTGAGAAACTTGTATGTGGGCCAAGAAGCAACAGTTAGAACCAGACATTGAACAATGGACTGGTTCAAAACTGGAAAAGGAGTAAGACAAGGCTATATATTGTCACCCTGCTTATTTAACTTCTGTACAGAGTACATCATGTGAAATGCTGGGCTAGATGAATCACAAGCTGGAATCAAGATTGCTGGTAGAAATATCAATAACCTCAGATATGTGGATGATACTACTCTAATGCCAGAAAGTGAAGAGGAACTAAAAAGCCTCTTGATGAAGGTGAAAAGGAGAGTGAAAAAGCTGGTGTGAAACTCAATAGTCAAAAAACTTGATCATGGCATCCAGTCCCAACACTTCAAGGCAAAGGGGAAAAAGTAGACGCAGTGGCAGATTTTATTTTCTTGGGCTCCAAAATCACTGTGGACGGTAACTGCACCATAAAAACAAAAGACGCTTGCTCCCTGGAAGGAAAGCTATGACAAATGTAGACAAAGTCTTAAAAAGCAGAGACATCACTCTGCCAACAAAGGTGCATATAGTCAAAGCTATGGTTTTTCCAGTAGTCACGTACGGATGTGAGAATTGGACCATAACAAAGGCTGAGTGCCAAAGAACTGATGCTTTCAAATTGTGGTGTTGGAGAAAACTCTTGAGAGTCCCTGTATAGCAAGGAGATCAAACCAGTCAATCCTAAAGGAAATCAACCCCGAATATTCATTTGAAGGACTAATGCTAAAACTCCAATACTTTGGCCACTTGATGTGAAGAGCCAACTCTTGGAAAAGACCATGATGCTGGGAAAGATCAAGGGCAGGGGAAAGGGGTGACAGAGGATGAGATGGTTGGGTCGCATCACTGACTCAATGGATATGAATTTGAGCAAACTCCAGGAGACAGTTGAGGATAGAGGAGCCTGGCGTGCTATAGTCCGTGGGGTTTCAAAGAATTGGACACAACTTAGTTACTGAACAACAACAGCACAAAGGTCCGCAGATTTGCATTCCAAATCAGTCCCTTACTCACAAAGTGTTTGTAACGTATTCACCTGGCCATTTCATGAACTGCACTAGGGAAAAGGAAAAAAAAAAAAATCCCTACAATATTCCATCTGAATATATTTTACCAGAAAAATGTAGCTGCAGGGTTTTGAAAAAGGCCTTAGGCTGTTGGGAAATATGCATGCATATTACTTGATAGTCCCTAACTGCCTGCTATACAAATATTATTTCTACATGGTGTTCTTTTTTTAAGGATGAAAATATACCAGCAATTTATTTCAGAGGATTAAAACATTTAAGTGACCCCAGTTAATGGAGCTGAGTTACTATGGAGGTTCAAGTTCCCAAACATGGGGGGATCTGTCTTTCACATCAATAAAAATAGTTAAGTACTCTCCTTTGGCGGGGAAGGGGATGTAGTTTCTGAATATAGCAAACAGGGATTGGAAACAAGGACCTTTGGGTGTCCCCATTCAATGGAAAAATGTTCTTTAGAGCTCTTTTACTTTCTAAATCAGATTTCCAGTTGAGCAACCTGGTCACATCCTTCAATGATGAGCTGAAAGAATTTAGATTTGTGCGGAAGGAAACAAAATGTGTTTTGTTGAACAATGTTTCAAAAATGTGGTGTCCTTCTTTCTTTTATATGGTGTCCTTTCTTTCAGGTTCAGAATCAGCATTCTGAGATCACAGTGAACTGTGTGCTCACAATGACAATGGAAGGCAAGTTCCATTCTATCATGAAACCTTTTTGCTACATCATCTGTCCAGATACAGTGATTTAAAAAAAAAAAAATTATTGGTTCAACATTTCACCCTCTGTCACAAACAGGAGGAAAAGCCACAGAAACAAGCAAATAAAGAATTTTCCAACATGGGGAAAGAGGACATTCCCAGAGATAATGGTATAGTCAGCCCTTTGTAGCCTTGGGTTGCACATTCAGGGATTCAACCAAGAGTGGATCAAAAGTATTTGGAATTTTTTAAAAATACCATAAAGTTCCCCAAAGAAAAATTTGAATTAACTGAGCACCAGCAATGATTTACACAACATTTATATTGTATTAGGTATAATAAGTAATCTAGAGATGATTTCAATTATATGAAAGGACTTCCCTGGTGGTCCAGGGGTTAAGAATCCACCTGCCAATGTCGGAGACATAGGTTCGATCCATGGTCTGGGAAGATTCCACATGTCTTGGGTTAACTAAGCCCGTGGGCCACAGTTACTGAATCTGCACGCTGCAACCCCTCAGCCTGTGTGCCCTAGAGCCCGTGTCGGCAACAAGAGGAGCCCCCGCTCACTGCAATTAAACAAAGCCTGTGCAGAGCAACGAAGACCCAGTACAGCCAAGAATAAATAAAATAAGAAAATTTTTTAAAGGAATATGCTATAAAAATACATAAAGTACAAGGGAGGATGTGCATAGGTTATATGTAAAGATTGTACCAGTTTATATCAGGGACTTGAGCATCTACAGATTCTAGTATTTGTGGGCGTCCTGGAACCAATCCCTGACTTGATACTGAGGGATGAGGGGCCAACTGTATACACAGCATGGAGCCTGACAAATTATAAGGCCAGGAAAAGATACGATTGAGTCACTTCTCATGCAAAGCTATGGCATTTCTTATGACAAGGTTCAGAATTTGCTGGATTACTATTTCTATTAGTCAAAGGTTCCCCAAGCCAAGATATTTGCTGATCATCAGCAATCTTTGGCATACTGCTCAAGGAAATTCAAACTACCATGTCAGGGTTTATTTCCAGCCTAAGAAATGCTGCTTGTATATGGGCACAGGATTTAAAGTGTATCAAATCCAAGTTCTTTTAGACTTTGATGCAGAACATAACCAAGAATACAATTAATAATAAAGGCAATTGTGTTGAAAATTGCAAATTTTCCAAAAGGAACACACTGTCAGGCTTTTATGATTACTCATTTTAACTTAGTTTCAGCTGCTTTTGGAAAATGTTGTCTTCTGGGACTTAACTTTACTGCTTACTCTCATTCAAAAATCATTTCCAGTGAAAACAAAGACTATGATGGAATCATAGTTAAATCTATTCATGCAACCATAATTTTTGCCAGAAAAAAAATCTACTTATCTGTCATCAAATTTTTTTTTCCCTGAGGTCAAAAATCTGGGACATCAAATTGAGCAATGAAAATCCAAAGTCATTTATCCATGTGTATGTTGATTGTTTGCCCGTGAATTCTCTCTAACTCTGAAACAAATGGCTGTTGCTTCTTTCAGCTATAAGTCCATGAAGCCTTCTGAATGCCATCTGTAACACTTAAGGAACTTGCTTGTTTCCTTCCTCCAACCTACTCTTTGCTAGCCGGATCAGTGAGTGGCTCGTTCTCTTGAAATGGTCTGGTCATTTTCCAATTAATTAAAAATTGTTGAATAAGTTCAAAATCATCCTTAAAAATATTGTCTCTAGGAAAACAGCCTGCATTTTCAGAGATGGGATTCATCTTGCTGGATCTACTAAAACTGATTCTAAACTAATGTGCAATCAGAGAGATCAAAGTTACAGTTTGGTTTCACCATCTGCCTCATTTGTAAACTTCGGCAAGTTAACTCATTTCTCTAAATCTCTGTTTTCTCATCTGTTAAATGGGGATTGTGTTTATACCTTGTTTGCTGAGAAAATTAAATAAATAATGCACAGGAAGTGCTTTGCCTGGTATCCCACATGTATTGATAATAGGCATTCCATAAACATTAGCTTTTCTGACTATTATGACTGATAAAAATAAGGGCAGCAACCAACAGGCAATTAAAGATACTCTCTCAAGCTGGCAAGGACACATGAGAAAGATTTGTTTCAAGGAAGTCACTTCTTGCCAGTTTTCCAGACTCAAATATTCCAAGGCCACGGTCCTCAGGGAGCTGAGATTCCAGTCAAAACGCCACAGAGCAGTAAACAATGGTTCTGCAGGACATTGCGAGCGACTGTCTATTCAGGCAAAACAGAGCTGGTGGCCTCTCACGGCTCTGAGCAGCAGTGAGGGCGGGCTTGCCTTTCAGAGGAAGAATGCTGATGGAGGGCTGCACTTACCCCTCAAAGAGAGGGAGGAAGGAACAGGTTGAGCCCGAGGACAAGACACAAGGCAGATGTGCCTAAAGACAGACTGTGGCTGATAGAGCTGTGCCATGAATTCAGAATCGATGCTGACTTAACCATCCATCCGTTTTCAGTCACTCCAAGGAGGGGGAACTGTGTCAGTAGCTCAGTCGTGTCCAACTCTTTGCGACCCCATGGACTGTGGCCCACCAGACTCCTCTGTCCCTGGAATTCTCCAGGCAAGAGTACCGCAGTGGGTTGCCATTCCCTTCTTTAGGGGATCTTCCTGACCCAGGGATTGAACCTGGTCTGTTGCTTTACAGGCAGATTCTTTACCATCTGAACCACCAGGGAAGTAAAGTTCTTGAAAAAATCAAGTTTGTCAGAGGGTATAATTAATTTAAGAGTTACCAATGCCCTCATAAGTATACCACATAGAGAATTCACTTCAAAATTCAAGTAAGAAAAAATACGGCAGGTCCGAGGTTGGCATATACCCAGTTGTACCCAGTTCATAGCAAGAGGATGAGAAAATGTTGGATTGAAAATAAAAACATCTTTTAATGGAACAAAAACTTTAAATTTCCCACTTGACAATAACTTGAATGTTACATTAGATAAAAATTGGTACTAGAAACACCATGCAGGAATTCAACGCCATACTGGCTGTAAACCAGCTCCTAATTCACCAGTCTTGGAAAATGTCACCCCCTGCCATAGTAAGAACATTTTGGTATCCCTAATCTCTGAAATACTAGGGCTCCATCCAAATCATATAGCAATTTAGGAAGTATCTCTAAATTCATATTTTCTTCCATTCATGTTTTTTGACTAATTTTTTTAAGGACATGGTGTTTAAATGTCACTCTCAAAATCAGGCAAATATTCTGCATAGTTCACAAAATCCAGCAAATAATGAAGTCATGTCTCTTAAGGTAGCATGTATATACTTCTATTTAGAAAATGAGAGAAGTTTTAATGATAGATATAATCTTATGTGGATTATTACACAGTTACTGAAGAAGGGAATTCTAACTTTTATCCCTTTAAAATATGCCTTCACAGTAAAACCTAAAGGTTTACCAAAATATTCTATATGGGGGGGGGCGGTGTTGCATAGAGAATAGAAAAGCCCAAAGGCAAGAAGAGTTTTTTAATTTTAGTTTAGGTTAACTGTGGTACTTATAAATGATTTTAAGTCACTTGAATTGGCTTGAATGTAGGAAAAACATCTGTGCAAAGATTTCAGCTTATTTTAGGCTGGAGGATGTAAAAACTGCTATCGAGAGAAGCCGGACCTCACCCTGCTAATTCTTCGACAATTTTACCCCTGCTTTTGACTGAGGCTGGATCTGAGTTGCCGATGTCCCTGCACTCTGGAGGGCGTGGCTGAGGAGCCTGATTCCCTCCACACTCACCATCAAGGCGCAGGTAAAGGAAGTTCCGAAAAGCAAAGTAATCCTCCATGATGGTCATGAGGGACGTCATCTGGCAGAAAAGCAGCACGCGGTGGTTAGTCGCTCTCAATTTTGGCAGAATACGATCAAGCAGCTCAAACTTTCCCGAGGCCCGATACAGCTCAGCCCTGAACCCAAAAATGCAAAACAAGAAGACAGTATTACTGCTGTCTTCTTGAAGGATCCAGTAGAGCTTTGCTTTTCATACAGTGCCCTGTGCATAGCAAACATTCAGGAAATAACTACAGAATGAATGAATGGATGAGTACACAGCCACTCCAAAGCAGTGGAGAGTATTTCATGGAAAGATAGAATATACTTGTAGAAAACCCATAAAGAGTACATTATATACTGTAGGTATGATGACAGATTCTAGAAAGAAAAGGAAACCTTCTCATGTTCTTTGTAGTTTCACTCTCTGTCTCAACTCTTTCTTTCTCTCTGTCCCTCCTACGCATACATACATGTATATTACGTCATTTCCTTAAATCTCTACTTATTAAATTCATAAAACAACTAACTTAGGGCATTGCAATTCACTGAAATACTTACTGAGCACCTACTGTGTGCTAAGCACACTACTGAGCAAGTGCATAAGCAAAATAGAACCACTGCTTTCCAAATGGGTAATTAACGACTTACGGTAAGTACTAAAAAGAAAAGCAGATACCTTCTTTACATAAGAACAGTGTGTGGCAAACATCAGCCCTGGGCTGCTGCCTGTTTTTGTAAATAAAGTTTTATTGGAGCATGGCCAGGCTTGCTCATTTATATTTGCCTGTGGCTGCTTTCAAGCTATAATGGCAAAGTCGAGCTACTGCAACTGAGACTTTTAGGACAGTGAAAGTGAAAATTTTGAGATCTGGCCCTTTGCAGAAAATAATTTGGCAGCTCCTGGTTTAGAGCATCAAGGGTGACCCCACTGAAGAAATAACAGTGTAGCCTAAAACCTGAAATAAAAGAGCAAAAGGCAGCCAGGTGAAGAAGGCAGACCTAGGAGTAGAGAGGAAGAGACTCCAGGAAGTGGAAAGAGTATGTGCAAAGGCCCTGAGGAGTAAAAGAGCCTGGGGAGTCTGAGAAATGGGGAAAAAATGGTGTGTGTGGCTCACGCATAAGTCGAGGAGTGGAGGGGGGACACTGGGAGATGACAGCAGAGATGAAGAGGGTGGGGGGAGGTTTAGACAGATCCTACAGGCTCTATTAGTTTTAGTTTTAAGTGAAGTGGAAAGCCATTGATGGGTTTTAAACAGGGGGACCATGAGAGCTGACATCTTTTTAAGAGATCACCATGTACACTGTGAAGAATGGATTGGGGAGGAGATGGACTCCTGGAAATTCACATAAAAAATAGAAATTCACATTAAAAAAATACGATGGCAGAGTGCTATCAGATAGAGAAGAACGTTAATGAGCTAAAGTAGAGCTTTCTTCCTCTACAAGAAACCACTCTCCTCTTTTATCAACAGGGGTGTGTTACATTATTAAAACTTAGTTGTAGAGGGATACTGTTGGGAAAACTCACCAGTGTATATGCATTCTAGTCTGCAACATGGAAATGTACCACTGGCAGTGATTTTACGACACAGAGAACAGATAGATTTTTCAAGTGCAGGTCTTCTCAATGTCCATTCCCTGCTCTGAGAGCTGTCCTTCAAACACACACTGAGGCCACGTTTTCAACACACAGCCCGGCCACCCTGACAGCCGCGGCAGTGTGCCCAGCCTCTGGAGAGAAGGAGGGCCTGGAGGGAATGGTTCTGCATGCCTCCCAATTCCTGGTTCTTGGTCCACTGACACCGTCTGCCCTTGGGATCAAAGAATGACCTCTTTATCTTAATAAGAAAATCTCCCTGGTGCCGAACAAGCAAAACAGAGGCTTTCTATTGATGCAAGGTACTTTTTCCATTGTTGTCGCAGGCATGTGTCTCTTCAAGGTCCAAATGAAAAATATTTCTTATACAGACCATGCTCCAGCCAATGACTGTAAGGTTGTACATGTTTATAGCAGATGAGACATCTTCCTCTCATGCACATTAATGTTAAATACTGACTTGAGATCTCATATGTTAAATTCTCTTTGAGCTCAAGCTACACTGTTGGTTATAAGTAACAACTCTCTGAAGCTCTGACAATGTTTTTAGAACACTAGGACACTGTTAAGTCTATTAAAGGAGATCTATGTCCTCTGAATAGCCACTTGCTCAAGGCATGTAGTAATTTATGCCAGTAAAGTAAAACAGAATGCTGATATCGTTCTGGTTAACAACTTCTATACCCTCTGCTGAAGAGAGGGTGGGCTGAGGAGGCTGGCAATAATGTACGTGTGCGACAGGAAACACTAGGGAGAAAAGCTTAGGCAGGACCGACAAACCATTTTTTGGAAGAGAAAAAAAAAATTAGGATTTACCCATTGATGACCCCATTTGAATAGCCCAGGTGTTCAGCAAAGGATTCCTTTAAAAGAGAGAGAAGAAAAAGGATTTTTAAAAACAGATCTGTAATTATTGACATAATAATTATTCTATTAGTGAGGTCATCCTATTTCTAGAATGCAATTAAACAAAATAATAAGTAAGAAAATACTCCTTATGGAAAGAACCAGGGACTCAAAGCCTTTGAATTTAGACTATAGCTTTGCCAGAAATATATCCTGTAAGTTTCGGCAAGGCTCTAGACTCTCATACTGAGATGACAGGGTTAGTTCATTCATCAAACAGTGATTAAATGTTCACTGGACCAGGGCTGTGGGAGGCAGGTACTGGGGATCCAGAAAAAAGGAAGTAAGGGAAGTATCTACCCTCCAAGGAGCTCAGAGTCTCGATAAGAGGAAGAGCTTAATATAAGTAAACCAGGATTAATATACACACATCAATATACTGTGGAAATGTTCAGCTGTAAAAGTCATGATGATGACATATGTACTAAGTATACAGATCTTAGTTTGGTGCAGTCGTAACATCCCTTCCACGCTGCGCTTTTCTGCATTATAAATAAGGCCCTAAATGTACACCACCCCTCAGGTAACTGGCATCTACTTTTAAAATACAGAACTTAACTACATATTTCCCTCCTCACTGATTCTGTGGGAGAAATAAATAGCTGTTCCCATGTGATTTTCGTATCCCTACTTGATGGAAGGGGAGGCCATCTGTGGGGAGGAGAGCAATCACACCTTCACTTAACCACCAGCTGTCTCCTTTCTCTGCTTCCCTTCCCTCCTGGATCACCGAAGCTTTCCTCCAAGGGAACTAGATCTTTCCCTCTGGGCTCCACTCCCAAACATGCTCATCATTTATGTGGGCCCCAGCCCCTCCGGATGCTGCCCCGCTGGCAAAATGAATGCTGATGGATCACAGCCCAAAACCCTACCCTGCCTCCAAGAATCAAGCCTTTCCTCCCTACAGGTGGCCAGTCTTGACTTGATTTTTTAGGTTCCATCTGTTTCCATCTGTATCAGTGGATGGTTATACGGTCAGGTATCAGCAGCATTTTAAAACTCTGTTTTCATTTCTCTGGTTTAAAGATAACCAGGGAGGCAGTGAGTCCAATCGGGAGACTGGGTTTCTACTATCAGGTAGTGTGAACAAAGGACATGTAAGCAAACAAAATGAAGACAAAAGTAAAATGCACACACCATCTCTGTTTCACAAGTGTGATACCTTTGCCAGTCACTGTGGGTTTTGTTTCCAGGAATATCCTCCTGAAAGTTTTTCATGTTAAAAGAGTTGCAAATCAAAGTCTGTCTTTCTATGGACTGCTACTTAAAATGTAAACAGGCAGGGAAAGGAGGGCATGTTACTTAAGCTTAGCTTCTCTGATCCCCCTCCCCACTTCCCAGGTGCTCCAAAGAGAGCTTGAGGGTAGAAGGCACACCCCCACCCCCCCGTTCCTGACATGACCCAGTGTGTTTCAAAGGTGCATTTTGGTATGACAAATGAAGTAAGACTGACACTTAATTTTCGTAAGTCTGAAGTCCTCAAATCCTTATTCAATCCTGAATATTCATTTTAAGGACTGATGTGAAGCTGAAGCTCCAAAATTTTGGCCACCTGATACAAAGAACTGACTCACTGGGAAAGACCTTGATGCTGGGAAAGATTGAAGGCAGGAGGAGAAGGGGACGACAGAGGATGAAATAGTTGGATGGCATCACCGACTCAATGGACATGAGTTTGAGCAAGCTCTGGGAGATGGTGAAGGACAGGGAAACCTGGTGTTTTGTAGTCCATGGGATCTCAAAGAGTCTGACACAACTGAGCAACTGAACAACAACAAATCCTCTATATTTTTGCTGAATATCTAAAAATTGTTTTTAGGAAAATATAAGATGGTGGGTGACCGGTTAACCTGATATGATCCCAATCATTTTCACCATTAGACGTTTTTTCAGCTCCTCCAACCCAACATGGGTTTCCCTAGTGGCTCAGTGGTAAAGAACCCACCTATAATGCAGGAGCCACAGGAGATGTGGGTTCAATCCCTGGGTTGGGAAGATCCCCTGCGGGAGGGCATAGCAACCCACGCCAGTATTCTTGCCTGGAGAATCCCCATGGACAGAGGAGGCTGGTGGGCTACTATCCATAGGGTCACAAAGAGGCAGACACAATGAAGCGACTGATCACGCATGCATGCAACCCAACAAGCAACCCCCACTAATACATTGATACCTTATGGCCTGTTTATCACATTACTGGTTTACCAGACACTTTGTATGTTCTTTAGTTTAAACATGTATCCTTGTGCCAGCCCTATCATCTATCACCATCTGATGAGAAGTCAAATACACTATAGCTTGGAGATGCTAAGTGACTTACACCAGGTTTTTAGCGAGGTAAAAGTGGCCTGGGGTATGGACTCATCCCCACACCATGGACTCTATGGTGTCTCTATGGACTTTACTATGTGCTAAGTAGGCGTGTTGGTGGCACCTTGCCCTCCTTCCTGCCATTGTCATTTTACTTAAACCAAGGCCTTTTTACTCTATAAAAGGCCTGTCCCTAAAGCAACGGCAGTGTCAGGAGTTAATTCTGATTTCATCCTACAGTTGGGACAGTACTCCAGGATATGGACAGAGGTGCAGTACACACTCTTACCTAATAAGCGTGATTACCAAAAACAAGGAAGGAAAAAAAAAAGAAAGAGAGTCTTCAAAAAGTCAAGAACATGTCGGTCTCATTCCCAGGAATATGCTTCTGAAAGTTACATTCCTAGAACCTCCTATTTATTTATTTGTTAATAAACCAGTGAAAATAGGGAGCCTGCAGGGTCCTGCCCCACGCCTCCTGCTCCTCTGGAGTGGAGAGTAAGCGGCAGACTGGCAGTGACTGCGGCCAGGACCGTACACGTCCAGGGCAACACTCAGAAGTGGAGGCTACGGTTTTGACTCCTTTTCCTTCCTGCTCAAGTCAATGGCTCCTACTGGGGTGAAATTGTCAATTTAGGAAACCCATTCACATGTAGCGAACAGGGCAGAAAATGTGCTGTCCCCTGAAAATAGCTTCCTAGAGACCAGAGCATCAGGATAAAAAAAAAAAAACCTGGATTTACACTGTCATGAAAGAAGCCAGAAAGGAAAAATACAAATCTAAGAAACAGTCTAAAGTCAGTGATTTTCACAGAGCAAATATTTCAGGAACATCTTTCCCTTCAACGGATATGGATCCATTCTTTTAGTATTTTTCCACAGCATCCTTCTGAGGAAGCTGGATGTATCTGCCATTGTCTTCCATATCAGAGCACCTACCATAATGAGGCAATTCACAGTACTTACCCGAACCCACATAATGAGCCCTAGTTTACAGCATTTTCTCACCACTTTGAACTCCTGCCTATAAAATTCCAGATGCCCAAGTATCTGGTGCCAATGAGAATCCATAACCAGAAACCTCATGTCCATTAATTCTGCTTATCAAGCTACCAGACCCCGTAGTTTCAACTTCCACTTGTTTTAACTTTGTTTTATTTTTTTATTATAAAATTTTTTTTCAATGTAATATTAGTAGAAACTGAACAATTAGGATCAGGGTCACGACAGAGAATGCAGACTTACCTCAATGTGCTGAAACATATATGGGTGATTGCAGATCTTTCTCAATTGCATGATAGTGTTCATTAATGTTTTAGCACCTCCTTTCCCCTAAGAACAAGCAGAGGAGAGTCAAAATATAAGTTGTTAATTGATCAGCTATTTCCCATTTTTAAAAAGTAGGTTTCTATAGAAAGAGCAAAGAGCCATAGGTCTTCTCGGTAACCTGCACTTCCTACTGTCCAAAGTTCCTATGACTAAGTTGTTTCTGAATTAGATAGACCATCTTCCATGTGAGTTATCTGAGAGGAGAGAATTATGTTCAGTGGATGGCTTTGAGAAATGACTGTCCATCCTGTAGGATTCTGGGAAGACAGAAGCATGGCACAGATGCCCAGGGATGAAAGTGGCTTTTAAAACCTTCTAAAATGCTAGCCTACCCTCAGGCAGATATCTTGTGTGCAGCCTGACACGAACAGAACTAATTGCTTTGGTGATATGAACACCAAGATGGTGTTCATTTCTAACTGCTCCAATACAGTTTGCAGGTAAAAGGCCAAGGGATTTCCTTTGGGAGCAATAATAATAACTCCCAAAAAGGCCTTGTAATTTGCTTTGACAAATCGGCAGTCATGGGGATATTTCCTGGGAGCGTCCAGTGGCACAGCCTTAAGAAGAAATATGACAGCACCTTGAGTTGTATCACCTTCCACAACGTACCTTCTTATCTTTCTCTGAACCATCTGTGAGGAGGATCCCTTTGGCTTGCATGTGGCGATACAGAATCTTCTGCAGAGCTGACATGTCACACTTGATCACATACTCAACCTGGGGAAAGAAGAACAGTACATAAGTTAAGAGCAGGAGAGAGAAGGTGCCTGTTCTAAGAAGACGGTTGAGACATGGCTGCTGACGGCACTCCTGGAATCACGAGGGTATCTCTTTCTGCTTCTTGGATTCATGAAGGTGGGGGGGCGGTGTGTGTGATGGAGGAGCCCACAGTCATCACTGCTCAAGGTACCATTATATGGAAGGGACTTGCAAAAGGTCACTCAGGCCAGGGGGTCATGTTTCCTGAAATTTCTTGACTTGTTATACATTTAAGAGAGAGAGACTGGCAAACTGTTCAAGTTCAAATATATTCAATACAGAGTGTATGTATATATATACACATATACAGCTTCCCTGGTGGCTCAAATGGTAAAGAGCCCGCCTGCAACGTGGGTGACCTGGTTTTGATCCCTGGGATGGGAAGATCCCCTGGAGAAGGAAATGGCAACCCACTCCTGTATCCTTGCCTGGAGAATTCTGTGGACAGACGAGCCTGGCCGGCTGGTTGCAAAGAGTCAGACCCGACTGAGTGACTAACTTTCACTTTCACATATATATGCATTTCCTCTGCTTCCCAACTACACCCTGTTTCATACAAACAGAACAGTTTTAGGAAAAACAGTACCCAGCCAATATCCTCCGATTTTTTTTTTTTTTGAAAATATCTTTTTAAATGATCCAGTGTGGCTGGCTTCCCTCAATTCTGATCCTAAAAGGAGATTCATAAGCACCTAGGTTGACTATAGGTAATTACCCTCTGCTTTTGAAGGATGAGAGGATACTACCTAGTAAGGACAGTAAGCAAAGGAGAGGAGTGAATCCACAATTAAACGCAACTTTATGACCATCATCTTTAGAGGCAAGGCCCTGTGTGCTTCCACTTGAAACCATGGAAAAATCCAGTTTTAAACTGTGAAAGAGAGTTCACATGCGGGTGTTTTCCACACACCTGCAACACTTCTCACACACTCCTAATGCATGCAGTCTGCCTTGATTATTTCCTATTATTATTTTTCTTTATAAAAAAAAAACACCCAGAATACAAATGTGTAATTTTCATAATAAACATCAGATTAATGCCTAGAAATCTGCAGAATGTGATTAAAAGTAAATCAGCAAGCTGCCTAATGTTTAACAAACTGATTAAAAATGATCAGGTTATTTTCAGCTCTGAGGACCAGAGTGAGGAGGTCACAGATGAAGAGAAGTTGAATATTCATTCGACTGTTGCTTTAGAAGGGGTCTGTCAGACCAGCTGGAACTGCAATTAATAGCATTTTGCCACTTGTTTTGATGCACCGAATCAGATTAGAGAAAGATGAACTCTTTTGCAGAAAAGTAAAGAAAAACAAGTGACCTGCCATAAACTTACTTTAGTTTTTAATGATCTTCTTGGCCAGAGAAGAACATCTCCAAGTTTTAATAAATAAGGATGCACTTAATATGGGTTTTGTGTTTTACAGACTTGATTGTGGCATGTTTTAAAGTACTTTGACTTTTTCAAGTGGCTGTTAACTCTCCATGTAACTTGATCATGGTGAAGAAAAATATTAAACAACTTCAGACTTTGGCAAGCATAATGATAAAAATGACACCAAGGGCTAATATTATTGAGCTCTTTCTATGGACCAGGCCCTGTGCAAAGGTGTTTGGTGTGCCTTCTCCTATTTTACCACATAAGAGCTGTAGGACAGAGTTAAATTTAGTGGTTAAATTTAAGGAACTTGAGCATCTAAATGTTAGGTGACTGGGCTAAAATGATGCAGCTATTCAATGATCTAGTTAGGATCGAACCAGACTGCACTCTCTTAAACTCTACCCTAACCATAACCAAGAAGACTTTCAGGCTCCCTAGTTCTGCCCTGATGTTCATCTTCACCTGGGCCTCACTGCCAACCAGCTTGTGCACACCTTCCTGAAAGTACAAAGGACTGCTGAGGCCAGCTTTAAGTGCACTAGGAGATGGCAGATCCAAAATGAGGGACCCTCAACCTCCTTCTCATCAGTTAGCTGCTGCCAAGAGCTGGATGGGAGGGAGTGGGGGAACAAGACATGCACGATGATGCCAGACAACCCCACAGGGGCCAAGTCAGCAGAGAAGTGAGCTCATCCCTAGGACCTGAGGGCTCCTGTAGAAAGGGGACCTCCCCTCAACCCTCCTTCCTCACACCACTAGAGGATCACAGACGCTGGTGTGACACACATCAAAATCACCATCCTAAGTTTCACAACTGTATTACACGTTTGTTCCTCGTAACTTCCCCAACAAGTCCGAGCTATTTTGTCTTTGTATCTTCCTATAGTTTTAGGGTTGCCTTTCTAAATCTTATTCTTCCTGAGGGCTCTTAGTAAGGTCTTCCCTGGTCACCACACCTATCAGTCAATCTTCCTTTTTATTTCTCACAAACAAGCGTTTATTAAGCTTTTTTGATGGCAATCCCTTACCAAGAATACATGTTAAAGTACCTCTTCCGAATACATGCCCATATATTTATGAATTACATGCCCATATATTTATTTATGAGTCATATGCATGAACTAACATTAAGGCTTGAAAACACAAGTTAGTTTTAGGACACGGGTCAATATCAGGCACTTGTTTTACATCTACATTTCAAGGGGCCAAGGTGATGACATCTGAGATTAGAGCCAGTTACACCCTGACCCACAGGGATTTCTCACTGACTGACTCTCTTTCTATAGCAAGGACCCTTCCTCTGTATGGGCTTCCCGGGTGGCATTAGTGGTAAAAGAACTTGCCTGCCAATGCAGAAAACACAAGAGATGAGGGTTCGATCCCTAGGTGGGGAAGATCCCCTGGAGGAGGAAATGGCAAACCATTCCAGTATTCTTGCCTGAACAATCCCATGGACAGAGGAGCCTGGCAGACCACAATCCATAGGGTACCAAAGAGTCAGACACAACTGAAGTGAGTTAGCGATTATAGAGTGAGTAGTGATCACTCTATAATGGGGCTCGTGAAAATTCACACTAGGAACAGGAAAAGTGGCAGGTCTGCACTTTTCCCATTGTCCACCTACCCTTACATTATTTCCCTTGTTTTCAACCTGTGATCCTGGGCAGAATCTTTTAAAAGTCTGTCATCCATCCTGAGGCTCAGGGGTGTTACAGTTTAGTTAAAATGAGATCATCCTCAAATTCTTTTATCTGGATATGGGGAAACCCACAATGCTCACAACAGGCAGAAAGCAAAAGAACCCAACGGTGAGGGTGGATGTATGACCGATGTCCCAGGTGGGGGTGCTCCCCTTCACGCTCCCCATTCCCGGGATAACTGACACAGTCTAGGCCAGTTGCCTGATGGCCTCTGTGACATAGGCATATATACCACATGGGTACCAGTGTCTGTCTGCATGTTAAATAAAAAAAAATGTAATTTTTTTTAATCTTCAGGAGAAAAATTAATATACATAGAAGCTCTAAAGTCTTCCTTCCACACCCCAGTGGACTACTAGTAAGCACCCCAGAAATACACACACATACATACACCCATGCGTGCTCTGGAGACCCCTGTCCTAAAGCACTTGAATGCCTGGACCCCTCACCCTGATGGGGAGGGTGATGCTGCCTTTCACTGTCATGCCACCCCCGCCCGAGTGCTGTGCAGTGTACAGAGCAAGGCGCCAGAGCCGGGCAGGCTGATGGGGGCGAGGCGCGGGAGGCCTCGGTAAGAACCACACCATCCTGAACGCTGCTGGGTCTGAGTCATCCCCAAAACCCTGACGGCCCCCGACTAGAGCATGAGTTTGAAAGTTCCTCAAAGGGGGCTGATGCTGAAGGAAATAAAACCTATATATGACTCTGTAATAAGGGTGATTCTCCCAACAGGTTAGGCTTATGACGGCCACTGGGACGATTATTTTCAAAGGATATGTAAAACTTACCTCCTAAGACTCATTATGTGGGTAAATGATCAAACTGGTCCATTCAAGGAGCTCAATCAGGTGGTTACAGTGGCCCAGGCCCTCCTCCTATATAACCTTGGAAAACCTTTCAACCTTTATTCATAGTTTCTCCCTAAACTCTATTCCTCATGAATAATTTCCCTTCCAAAAGGATGTATTATTAGAACAGGAAAACCAGACTACTGTGTGTGATACATTATCACTTTGTGTACTGAGATTTCCAAACAATAATATTAAATTTATTAAAGTCCCAGGTTCTAAAATCTATGGCATGAAACCATATAGAAGTTCCTTACAAAGTCATGTACACATGACTACCATATGACCAAGCCACTCCTACATACTTTCTAAAATGAAATGAAAACCTATGCTCACACAAAAGCCTACACACAAATGTTCACAGCAGACAAGCATAAATATCAAAAACTATAAACCACCCAAATGTCCTACAATTAAGTTGATAAACAAACTCGGGTACATCCATGTAACAGAATACTATCCATTAATAAAAATGAACCAGCTACTGATACATCCAACACCTTGGATGTTTCTCAAATTCATTATGCTGAATGAAAAACCAGATGCAGATGGTCTGAGGAGACATATTGTTTGATTCGATTCCTACAACATTCTGGAAAACACAAAGCCATGAGGATGAAGGATGAACCATCAGTTGTAAGAGGCTAAGGGCAAAGCGAGAGCATGACTAAAATGTGACAGGACCAGGGAATTTTGGGTGGGTGGGGGGTACTGGGAGAGAATTGTTCTGTATTTTAGTTGTGATGCAGTTAACATAACTAGGAGACCTGGGTTCGATCCCTGGGTTGGGAAGATTCCCTGGAGAAGGAAATGGCACCCCACTCCAGTACTCTTGCCTGGAAAATCCCATGGATGGAGGAGCCTCATAGGCTATAGCCCATGGGGTCGCAAAGAGTTGGACACGACTGAGTGATTTCACTTTAACGTAACTGAATTTGTCAAAACTCAGATCTATATACCAAAGAGTGTATTTTATTATATTTAAATTAAAAAATAAAATGGAAATCTACTTCCATAATTGATTATGTTTCATGGAAACATTTGAGCGCTGCTTCTATAAAAGATTTAGCCTTTTGCTGCCATCCGCCACAACTCCTTTCCAGATTCTTTATACAGCCTGCGAAAGACATACATGTTTGTGGCCACAAGCAGACGGTGGCAGAAGAAAGCTCCTCACCCCCAAGGATAACACTTAGATGGCAGATTTCCCCAGATCAAAGTCCTAACAAGGCAGAAAGAACAAAGAGTGGACACTGGCCAAAACATATTAACAATAGCTACATACACATGCCAAGTGATTAGTTCACCACCTTCAAAGGGTGATGGTAAAATGCCAGGACCAGAGGACACCGAGAAACTTGAAGTGAACAGGAAAGCAGAACCAAAGTCAGTAACAGAAACAGCAGTGCAATAGAGAAAGCAAGGACTCTGGGAGCAGCAGCTGTCATCAGCTGAGCCTTAATGCGTGCCAGGCATTGTATTATGAGTACTGCATCCATTTCATCCTCTTCTATAAAGCATGTATTATCTATTTTCTAGTTCACTGCTGAGAACACGGAGACCCACTGATTTAAGTAACATGCCCAAGAGCACACAGTTAGCAAGAGACAGAGAATGCAGTGAGGACCCAGGTCCACTCTGACAGGCAGAGCCCATGATTTCCACTCCACCAAGTTACCTCCAGAAAAAGGTACCTTATCCATAGATTATACAGACATACCTCAGATACAGCATAGGTTCAGTTCCAGGCCAACACACACAGGGTGCAATAAGGCGAGTTATATGAATTTTTTGGTTTCCTAATACACCATAAGTGATGTTTATACCACACTATAGTCTATTAAGTGTGCAATAGCACTATGCCTAAAAAAACATTGCACATACCCTAATCAAAAACACTTCATATTGTGGAAAATGCTATCCTCTAAGCCCTCAGCAAGTCATAACCTTTTTGCAACAGTAACATCAAAGATCACTGATCACAGATTTCCATAACAAATTTAACAATAATGCAAAAGCTTGAAATATTTCAGAAATTACCAAAACTTGTGACACAGGGACATGAGGTTAGCAAATACAGTTAGAAAAATGGTGCCAATAGATGCTTGAGGCAGGGTTGCCACAAACCTTCATTTTGTAAAAACTGCAGTTTTGCAAAATGTAAACAAGGTATATATATATATGGGTGTTTAATACACCTCAAATATGAAAACTTGGGTATTAAAGAGTACAAGTGTACTTCACACAGGAAACATGCTCTTCAAAATCTAATTTTTAACAAAAAAATTTATCAATACTCAGGAAGTTTTCTTATGAAAAGAGCCACGAAATAAATGTTTTAGTAAAGTAAAGAATCCCTTTGTGATATAACCAATCATCCCATGATCCTTGTGCTGCAAAAGTCTATTTTAATAAAATGGACTTAAAAGCAGGGCATACTTTCAACTTGCAGTTTTTTAAAAATCTATCTATATTAACTAGTCTCGAAAATCAGTAAATAAGATTAAGAAGTTTTATGGGATGAATAAATGAGTAAGTTCAGATAATTGTCTTTTATTGTATTTGTTGCTTCTAAAGAAACAAAAGGAAGAATGGAGAAAACTAAAATCGTTAACATTTCATCTCTGTAAGTTCTGGATCTCAGTAACACTAAAGGAAGCCACATGACCACTGTACCCATTCCCCAGCTTATTCAGTAACTGAGATCCACCTTGAACAGAAAGAGGGTTATCCAAAGATGTCAAGACCATAGGAAGTCAAAGAAATATTGACAGCATTCAATCCCCAAGATGCATTCACTAGCAAAATTAAATACTTAAATATTTGGGTTTTCACTATGATAAGCATGGTATAAGAACAGTGTTAATATTTAATTTTTTTCTGACTGCTAAAGATAGGGGATTAGGGGACAAAATTCTTAGTAATCAACTTTGTACAATATCTTGCCAGCTCCCACTTAAAAATGAATAGGATGAATCAATCTGTCCAAAAAACAGAGTCATTACACGGAAAAACACAATGATGCAAAACACACATTTCAGAATTGGCTCCTCTAAAGAGAAAACTTACATCAAACTAGCTCACGCAGCAAACAGTGCACAATGCCAAATAATCTATTTGTAAGAGAATGAAATGCAGAACTCCAGTGTTTGGAACTCCAGCGGTTCCAAAATATGATGAGAAACATATTAAACTAATACCCAAATCCAGCTCCAAAACATGGTGCTAAGGGCTCAAAAGGACATCCTAAAGCCCTGAAAAATCAGTGTCCAAAAACTAATCTGAAAAATATTTGCTTAAAATGTTCATAGAATCTTAATTAGATGGTGTATCTATAATAAGAACCCTATTTTTCACTTACTATCAGAACAATGACATCCCAAGCATCTGACATTGAACACATTTTCGGGAAATACGGCAAACATTTACTAGGCCTTCTGATAAGGATACAAGCCCCAAACTCATAGCCTTATGTGGCTCAAAGCAGAACACTTTTATGGCGCCTACAAGAGTGAACTCAACAAGGTTAGTAAAATTTAAAAAGAAAATTCTAAAGTTAAAATAGAATGTCAATTCATGTACTGTTAAGTTAATGTAAGTTAAAGCTAAAATGTAATGACAGTGATTTGGTAATTTTCAAAAATCTGTCCCCAAACTTTTGGAGACCAAGATGAAATGTTCAAATTTCCATTCTCTCTCTACACTAAACTCTCCAGCTTCTCTCTAACAACTACAACAAAAAAGTCCTTTAAGATATTTTCCAGTTACCTGGAACTAAAATACAAGCCTGCTATTTCAGAAACACCATTTCAGGGGCAGGTTAATTCGAATATATTGGCAGGGGGAAGAAACCACAACTTTTGAATTTGCAACATACCTTTTCTGGAAGCTGAGATTCAACTTCTTTCTTCAGTCTCCTCAGTAAGAAGGGTCTCAACACCTTATGCAGACGCCTGATGATCAATATAGTTTCTTCTTCATTTAAGTCCACCTGCAAGAGAACCTTAGATGAACTTGATCCTCTTTTTGTTAAGGTTCTTTTATGTAATAACTCTTTATACTATATTTATTATTGGTTTCAATACATGTCTGAAATTTTATATGCATTAAGGCCAGGTATATACCCGTTATATACACCTCAGAATTCTGTTCCCACCTGCCTACCAGGTGGTAACAGAACAGCCTCTAAATAGATGTCTTTTTCTGAATGCTGACTTCTACGGAAAAGATCCAGAGCCACCAGTTTCAGACTGGAAGTGTTAACAGCTCAGAATTTGATGGGATATGATTGTGATAAAGGCTGATTGAAGACTGAGGTTGAACACGAGTAAAAGGGTAATAGTTAATGTGTTCTTACTTAAAATTGAGGGCTTCCCTGGTAGCTCAGCTAGTAAAGAATCTGCCTGCAATGCAGGAGACTCAGCTTTGATTCCTAGATCGGGAAGATCCCCTGGAGGAGGGCATGGCTACCCACTCCAGTATTGTTGCCTGAAGAATCCTCATGGACACAGAAGCCTGACGGGCTACAGCCCATGGGGTCTCACAGAGTTGGACACCACTGACTGACTAAGCAGAGCACTTAAAATTGAAGCGGTAAGTTGTCTCAGATGCAGAAACATACCAATGACACAGAGCCTGAACATGAAAAGAACAAGGACAAACACAGTTTATGCTGGTGGGTTGCTAAGCCCCTCCACCTGATTCCCCTGCCCTGCTGTGGTTGAGTTCAAGCTCAGTCCTGTTTGTAGATTGTCTGCTTTCTCTCTCACCTTCCTCCACCAACCTCTAGGGGGCAGAGCTGATCGACATTACCTTCTTCAAATGGGCAAGCCAATGAATTCCTGACAAAAGTCAAGGGTACTTATAACATACCTCAAAATTAAAGGGCCAAATGGTTCCAACACAGATATCTGTAAAGCATTTTAAGTGCTTTTTCATTCTTATACTTAAGAAATCACTAATCAAAAGGACAGGTACCTGTTTCTAATAAATGAGTTTCTAAGAGAAGGCAGAGAAAGGAATAATAAGAAGAAGAAATTTGCAAATAGCTACCCCAAGGTTTGAGGAATATTTACACAAACACACAACTTAGATTAAACAAAACTTTAGATTCACACTAAAATCTGAAAATAATGCATACGGAAAATAATTATAAACTAGTTTGGCTTTACATACAAACTCTTAACGTGGAAATGGTTTAAGGGGAAGCCCAAGTTTATAACAAGAAAATATTTTTTTTCAAGGTTTACATTTGGTTGGTTGAGCTGTGGTTAAACAGACGGAACAAGTATCTCTGTATGTGTCCTCCCTGTGGTCCACGGCAGTTAAGCATTCCACCAGTCAGGAACACCCTCTGCTGGCCTAGTTACCACACTGGCGAAAGACAATGGGATTAGGACACCCTAGATCCTAGGATCACTTACCCATTACTGGATCCATTCTCTCAGGATGGAAAAATATCCCTGGAGTGAACACATACCCACCCACTGACTGGCTTCCTGATATTTTACAACACCGTAAACCACCTTGCGGTCTCAGCTTTAGGTCCTTTCATTTCTTTGTCATGCAGTGGGAAAAATAAATGTTAGGCCAGTACCCTCTCTCCAGTCATGGCAAAGGGTGCATTAAACCACTGCTCGAATGTGCTGCAGCTCTTAAAAATGGTGGGGAGGAGGAAGTTGAGGAGGGCCCAGAGTTCCGGGAGCTTGTTCTGCAGTGGGGTCCCGGTCAGGAGGATCCTTCTGGGGGCCACGTAGTGTGTGTTGAGGACCTGAGTCAGCTTGCAGTGGTGATTCTTCATCCGGTGGCCTTCGTCCACTATCATGTATTTCCACCGGATCTGTGATGCAAGAGGAAGGACCAACACATGGTGAGTGAGGGAAAACACAAGTATCCCCAAGCGGCAAGTGGTGATGCGGAAAACCACAGAGCCCACGCTTGGTCCAGGCTATGGCATGGTACTCCTCAGCATGAAAGACTCTCAACAGTCTATTTCCTATACCTGGCAGGTGAAGTCATGCACTGTGGAACAATGGGATGAAATAACAGAATGTGATCCCTAATTACCTTTTCACAAAGAAGGCAACTAGGGCCCAGAGAGAAACAGTTGGGCCAGGACTAGCTTCTGTGTCTCCCCATCCAACACCTCTTCTATCACTGCTATGTTATGACAGCCTGCCAGATTTAAAGGCTTCATAACCACTGCTCATGATGAGTACAGAATATAGTTCCCCACTTGAAGCAGAGGTTAATGACTGATTCCTCCAAGACAACATCAGTAAGTACCTATAGCAGAAGACCTCTGGCTTCATGCCCTTTTACTATCACCTTGGCTGACTCCTACCTTCAGGGCTTGGCTCCTGTTTTTTTCTTAATTTGAACTTAGTTGCTAAGATTTAAACGTTGGAATATTTCACCTAAAAATCTGGACATCCAGCTTCTTTTAAAACATTAAAAGATCTAGCAACCTGGACTCTCTTAGTTCACATGTATTCCTGACCTGCCAGGTCCATACCTGCCAGGTCCAGGACCCCAGTTTCAAGATGTCTAAAATGAAAGGACAAACTCACTGGCAGAGAGGGCAGTACTAAAATAGCATTCTTCTGTTTATGCCAAAACTTCAGAATTAAACACAATATATTCCTCCAGCATAACTGTCACTTCAAAAATAAAGAATGACCATATGATACAATCTCCCTTTCTAAGTCTACACACACTCCCCTTCCCCTCTCACATCTGACCCTTCAGCCCCCTCCAAGGTCACTGTTTCTCAAAGTGAGAACAATGAGGAATATCCCACAAAGCCTATCCAATCCCCACAAAACAGTGGCAATGGCCAAGAAGAGCATCTGGCGTTCAGATGTCCCTGGATCCCGCTACAAAGCGCTTAGAGAGGAGGGAGAAGCAAAGACTTCTATGAAGTCCTCACCTTCCTCAGTAGAAGCACCAGGAAAATCAGGGGAAAAGGAATAAAACATCACTCAGGAAGGGATGTCTGGGTAAAAGAAACTACCAGAGGTGTTTGGGTTCTCCCCCCCCAACTTGCTCCACCTACTCTAAGAAAATTCTTTAAGAATAATTAAAGTTGTACAATCAATTGTCCCAAACTTACGAATAAAAGAGGCCAGGAGATAAAAATGTACTTAATCAATATTCTAAATCCACCTTCCTGCCTAATTTCATTTAACCTATGAAATACTAAGGAATCAAAGGTCTATGCTTTTGCTATCGGATCTGCTGCTAATTAGGTCTTCCACTCAAAAAAAAAAAAAAACTACTACCCCTTTCTAGATCTTCATTTATCCAGAAACAAAGGCAATACATCTTGTTACCAGGCGTCTCCAATGAATTTTCAAATGCATATGCAGAACACACGATACAAATTTTCTTAAAAGGATCTCAAACATACACACATATCCCCACAGTTATACTGAAAACATGTCATTTTTGACACTGCCAAATTCATCTCAGAGTGTGAAGAAGATGAACACACAGCATTGTTGCTGGTGCCATCTCAATTATTAAACCTCCCCTGGGAGCACATTTCCTTTATGTATTTCCTAGGATGCCATGAAGGGAACTCTCCGTTCCCAGGGCACAGGTTTAATGCAGAGATTGAACAGACCCCAGAAATAGTGATTCTGTTCAGTTCTGGCCATAACTTAGTTTCAGATTATAGTGCTTTCAAAACACCACAGCGTAAAAGAAATTACTAAAGGAAAAAAAAATGAAGTTCTCCTACTTGCTCCATGACAGAAACTACTCCCATCATTCTACATGAATATATCAGGAGGCAAGATGACGTAAATGGAAAAAAAAATTCTATTTTTTGGCTAAAGGACAGTTTAGGACCTATAAAGTAGCAGATATGTAGGTCGCAGGTAGAAAACAACTCTTTGCTGGCTCTAAATATATAGTCATGGAAACAACCCAGAGTCATCCAAACAATAATAGCCCATTATTTCACTGGAAAAAAACATAAAACAGGGAGAGCACAAAAGCTACAGCTTGGATAAACGTTCATATGGAGAAGACCATATGGAGAGATGCCTGCTCATCTCTGGAGAGACAAAGACACAAGAGGCATGAAGTTCCACTGCTGACAATATCCCAGGGCAACAAAAACAATTATTTCTTCCACAAGCATGATGTTCAGAGCTGTTGGAGAGAAAAAGAGTTGCAGAAGGAACCCAGGTAAATTCTTTTAAGAGATGTAAACTCGTTAACCACAACAGGATAGGTAAGAGTCCCAGAATCACTGACACACAACAGAAAATAGCATTTTAAAATTAAAAACCTATGACCAAAATATATCTGACTCTAAAAGAGAGAGGGAGAGGGCAGTCATCTAATGAGCAAATTATAGTAGTGGGTATAATCTGAGGAATATTTTACATTCCAGTTGCGATGGTCCATAATTCAAGACAAAAGAATTTTTTTAAACATACCTTGGCAAGAATGTGCTTGTCTTTTATAATGTACTCATAAGTCGTCAGGAGGACGTTGAATTTGCCACTCCGCAGCTGGGGGACAAGAGAGCGACGCATGGCAGGGGTGCCCTGAACAGGAAGAAAATACAGATCTGTATTACCCCAGGGAAGGAGGCGCGCGCTGTCTCTCACTACTCATGGCTTAATGGAGCCCAGACACATGACCAAGGACTCACACACACGCAATTATCATACACAGATCCATTATCCAGGAGGAAAGTACTTGGCAAAATTGCCCACGTCTGGGTACTTTTCAGACTCTTGTGGAGAGGCTTTCCTACTGCAGACCAAGGGAGGGCAGGGAGAAAAAAGGAAATTATGGCGACCCCAAGGCAGCAGGAAACCTGCTGCTCTGCTGAAAGGCTCCATTTCTACAGGGGTGTCCAGCCGGTGCTCGGCTATCTGGGTAATTGCCTAACTTTGCAGGAACAGTGGGCATGGTGGTGGCACGCGGGATAGGCGATATTTGTCATTTGTATTACTCTCATCAGAAACCTCGCAATATGATAATTAACAATTTTCTTCTGCATTTCACTATCTGAAAGTAATTATGGTTTATTACAGTAATCTTCTCGGGATGATTAACTCTCACTGTTTAGTACATGATGTACATGACAAAACTTTACAACCAAATACAGTTCACAGATGTGCACATGGAATGAAGAAAATAGGGTCTATTTTTTGCTTTTCCACATTTATATATAAATACAGCATTCCAAACCTTGTAAGAAATTTTCACCACAGAAGGAGCCCATTTGTCAAATTCATACGTCCAGTTAGATAGAGTCCTGCAGAACAAAACAAAATACAGAGAGATGTTTGTATAAAAATCTGTGGTTAAGAGAATGTTCTCATTCACTTTCAGCTCACCTTGAAAGAGGACAGAGAATATAAAATATCTCAACTACACATTCATTTTAAAGGTGTGGAAATAAGAGATAAGTTAGAAACAAGTGCCACAAAGCGTGACAAGTTTGAGGATTCATAAGAATCTCATGAGAGGAAAAAAAAATTAAAGAATGCATGAACATAGAGGACAAAAAAATCTTATTTTTAATACTGAAAGACAGCAATTACCAGTGATTTGGGAACTCTAAAAATGGCCATATAAATTCAGAGAAATTTGAGTCAGGAAAAAAAATGATAAAAGCACATGAAAACACTTAATAAAATCTGTCAGGAGGGAGCAGGGGGAAAATAGTAAATGTCTCAAAAAAAATCCCCCAAACCATCAATGTAATCTATGAGTCAGAACATGCAAAATATAGACAAAAAGCAAAATACATGTTCAAGATGTAGATAACATGGAAAGGATGTCTAAGTACAATGGGTTCAAATAAAATGGATTTAAGAGGTCTGTGAAGAATTCTCATTTAGGCAAAATTTGAAGGAAACACTAAAACAGAATCTTTACTTTTTCTCAAGGTCCAAGTCTGCAATGAGCAGTGAGATCTAGAAGGGACCTCAGTGAACAGCACTGCAACCTCACACCACAGTCGATGCACTCCCATCCAAGGAAGGTGGTTTTGCACAGGAAGTCCTTCCTGCAGGTATGTCCACTCAAAACCCACAAGGAGCCCTGCAGTGGACGAGGCACTGGGAAGGTGATGGAAAACAGTGAAGACCTGTCCTGACAAAGTGGCAACACCACTGCAGATAAACTACAGTACTGAGGGCAATTTAATACAAAGTTCAGAGTCTGGATTTTCTGCTTTAAAGGGACCACTAAAGGAAGATTTAAGAATATACATTTTTTTGGAATATATGTAGCCTTTTAGAAATAGAAGAAAAAAATCGGAAATCTTAAAAAAAATCAAAACTTTCAGCTTCAAGAGCCACTTTAGGTGTGATAAAGAATGAGACCCACTGTGCGGCATGCGGGCTGTGTAGACTGCAACATGAAGGGCTGGAAAAAAAAATCACTTCATCTTGTGCTTATGTAGCCAATCAAAGAGGGCAGGGTGGGAGACAGTGGGAAATGAAAACATCTAAATCCAGATTATATGCTCTTGATAATCCCACTACAGGCTACAACTCTGCCTTAAATGACAAATGACAAATAGGGCAAGCTCCAACATAAAGAAAGATAACTGCAGAATAAATGGCTTTACTTACGAAAGGGGAACAATGATGAGATAGGGGCCATTGAGTCGTTTGTGCTCCATCAGATAAGTGATGAGTGCAATGGTCTGTATGGTCTTTCCCAGCCCCATTTCATCAGCTAAGATTCCGTTCAAATTGTTATTATACAGAGAAACCATCCATTCCAGGCCCTGGAGCTGAAATGAAGAGTAATTGCTTCAATTATCCAAGATCTGCACAGGTAATTAATACTAATACAACTCAAGTGGGGCTGCGACTTCTTAACTCCTCTGTGCTGTACGTCGGATTTCCCACAGTAGGAAAGTGGGGGAAGCACCAGCCCAAAACGAAATTCAAATGTGAGCCTGTAATCACCCCACTGCTTGGCAGGTGCTGAGTGCTAATCAGATTTAGAAGTGATGGGCTGGAGCATTCCGGGGGGATTTTAAGCAGCTTTACCGTTCATCCCTACTTAGCATTTCACAGTATATGGCATTCTAGAATTATTAGAGATGAAGAAAACCCAAACGAAAATCCTTTCTAACCACTCCAAAAACAAAAAGCCAATGTGAGAATTAAAGAAAAACAAGCCAGAAGGCAGGTTGGGCATGGAGATCACAGGTCATTAGAAACAGCCTTCTTGGTAATGAAGAGCCTGTCAGCCCCCCCGGGGGTGGGATCCCCTCAACTGAGGTAGCAGAGTGATCAGGGAGCCAGGGGCATCTGCTGGCAGAGAAAGCTCCCAGGCCTCACAGGGAAACTCCGCGATGCAGGTGCTCCCCAAGGGCAGCTGACCCCTGGAAACACCTTCAGCACAGTTAAGTACAAAACCCCAGCACCAGAGACACAGCTTTGGATTCCCACGTTAAACAGAAGAAAGAGTGGGTGAAATACAAAATTGTTCAACTTTCCTCTCCAACCACCAACTCCCTTCCACCACCATTATCACAGATGTCAGTTTAAATGAGAGGGTTAACTCTGTCTCTCTCTCTATATATATACATATGCATGTGTGCTCAGTCATGTCCAACTCTTTGCGACCCCATGTCACTGTAGTCACCAGGCTCCTCTGTGCATGAAATTCTCCAGGCAAGAATACTGGACCACTCCAGGGTCCAGTATTGCCTTTTCCTCCTCCAGGGCGTCTTCCTGACACGGGGATCAAACCTGCGTTTCCTGTGTCTCCTACACGGGCATGCAGACCCTTTACCACTGCACCACCTGTGTGAGTGTGTGTGTGATTGCTACAGTCAATTTAGCTTGCTAATGAAGTTATGCTTAGGGAAACGTTAATTTTAATTTCTTTCATGTAAAAACAAGACAAGTGATTCTTCCATTTTCAATGTTTATTAAGTGGTGATTCTGTGAAAAGGACCATGCAAGGAACTACAGCACATGGATATCTACATATGTAAGATGCGCGCCTCCCTTCTGAAGTTTACAAAGAAGACCAAAGTTACATGCACCAAGTTACAAAGTTCATGCACCAAGAAGCAGTTGGCAGTGCAAATGTCATAAAATGTTATAAAACTGTATAGACCAGAATTTTTCTTGGGAAGAGCAATTACAATGGTTTGAAGAAGTACTTGGATAAGCTTCTTGGGGTGCCTTGTACCATGCAAGACTCTGAATCATCCTAAAGGTTTTCGCACAACAGCAGTAAAACCAAGAGATGAGAAGAACAGAAAGAGGCCCTCAGGGGATGTGCAAAAGAGAGCAGGGGCAGAGGAGGAATGGTGGGAACCCAGAGTGCTCTGTGAGAGGAGCTGCACACTTGCAATGTGACCCCGAGACCACCAGGCCTTTAGGAGTCAGCTAAAGGCCAGACACATTTGGACACTCAAAGGGAGTGGATTTCTTCCTTTACTTTTTAATGAAAATTAGCAAAGGGGCTCAATTTTTCATCTGTTTTAATCCCAGATAAAACAGAAGGTGGACATGGGTTGTTAGAGTCCAGGAATAAGAAACTTTATGAAGCAAAAAAAACCCCAGTAGATTTCTTTCTTTATTTTTTTAATGAAATTGGCAAAGGGGCTGAATTTTGCATCTGTTTTAATCCCAGATAAAACAGAAGGTGGACATGGGTAATCTGAGTCCAGGAATAAGAAACTTCATGAAGCAAAAAAAAAAAAAAAAAAACAAACCCAGAGGAAGGGCAGAGTGAGGCATGTTCAGGAAATCTAACAGCGGTCAGCAGAGGAAGAAGGCCATAAAATTCCTATAGGGAAAGAGGAGGAGATAGGTTTGAAAAGACAGTGATGGAGAATGCTTAAAAAGTTCTCAGATGGCAGGAGGAAATCAATGTGGCTTTAAAAGTTATTTATGCATAATCTAAAGAATGCACTTTCCACACACAGACATACAGGAGGTCATCAGAACCATCTCCAAGTTCCTATCTACATCAGGTAGGCCAAATCAGATGGCAACAACTTTGAACTTCATGAAAGTAGCATGGTCTTTGGAGAGAACGTGACCTCACTACAGCCAGAGCACTGGTTCTCAAATTGTGCTCCAGGGACTCTTGAGGGTCTCCAGACCCTTCTGAGGAGATCACAAAATCAAAATTATTTTCTTATTAACACTAAGGCTGATCTGCCTTTTTTATTGCATTGACATTTGCATTGATGACGCAAAAGCAGTAGTGGGTATAAACTGCTGGCGCTTCAACACAAATCAAAGCAGTACTGAGGCCGCAGCAGCTGTATTCTTCACCTCCACACAATGGCAGGCAACACAGTGCCGCGTTCTGAGTTCAGTGGACCCTGGACCCAAGTTCCAGAAGTTTGAGACCTATTGGCCTAAAGTGCATATTGGGTTGGCCAAAGAGCTTGTTTAAGTTTTTCCATAAGATGTTATGGAAAAACCTGAATGAAGTCTTGACCAAATCAGTACTTCCCAGAGTGTATTCCAAAGGACCCTAATTTTACAGGATATGAATAAGAATATGATATATGAAAAGAAAGTTTGGTGACTAGAGAACTTTTGGCAATATAAAGCTAAACTCATTTCACTGTAGGATGCTGATACGCAATTACGGATGGCACATTTATTTTTGCAGAGTCATGAGCTGCTGATGCACAGCAGGGGCTCACAAGAGGGTCACTCCTAGGGTGCTCAGACGTCTGATTGGCTCTGGAAGTCCTGGGTGACACCTCTGATCAATTATGAGGGCCTCTATTCATTCTCATACATCTCCAACTTTGGAATAGGTTCCAGCTGATAGTATTTCCCATATTTATTAATATTTAACCACAGAACCCATTTCCCCCATTCCTTTTGGGGTCTATCTCACAGGACAAATGTTGCAAGGAACATACCATGAAGTGGAAGGAGGTAAAAGACAGGCGCTGACCTCATTACAGACAAGTCAAAAGAAACATCCGTTATGTTTACAGCCTAGTTTTCATCAAAGCATGGATGCTCACACCTTTATTGTGTCTTAAGAAAAAAAAAGCATGTAAATGTTGCAGACAGCAATTCTTAAGTGGCTACATTCATAGTGTTAAACTATAGCCACCACTGAAAGTTCTGAAGAAATGTACTTCATTTACTTCAAAAAGGGAGACAGATGTTCCCTGTACTGGTAGAAAGTGGCTGGGTTTTCCATTCTGAAGAGATCCATGGGTAAAAGAGTTGCAAAGGTTAAGTCAGGATTTCTGAAAACAATTCATCCCAAAACCATAAAAGGGAAAATGGGTAAATGCCCTAGTGAAGAAGGGAAAATGGAATGCTCTAAAAGAAGAATTATAGGCACAGCAGAGAAAATTCCTAAATTAGAAGCGATGTGAGGACTTCCCTGGTGGTCCAGTGGTTAAGACTCCACAATTTCACTGCAGAGGGACATGGGTTTGATTCCTGGTCTGGGGAACTAAGATCCCACATGCCACAAAGTATGGCCAAAAATGAAAAAAGAAAGAATGTAACCCTAGACGCCTGCCATCATTGACTCTCTTGATCAATTAGCATGTACACAACATATCCAATCAAAATTAGGTAACGGATTGCAACTTGCTAAGAATACACAGTCACCACATGAGTTACCTGATAATGCTTCAGGGTTCCGTTAATGAGGAGGGCTGACTGCTTCTCCACCCTCTCGGAGATGGCGTGGGCCACTGTGTAGTAGGACTGGGAGCCTCTGGCGCTGTATTGCATGCTGTACTCATCGTCCACATCTTGCTTCGCCGTCCTGGGGCAGAGAGAGTGGAGAGTCATGCACAGGGAAGTTGTGCATGAATGGAGAGCCAAAAAACGGCCGCAGTGAGTAGAGCTTTATTTATCACCTCCTTCACGTGTGCACGCTCAGTCATATCCACCTCTTTGGGACTCTACAGACTGCAGCCCACCAGGCTCCTCTGTCCATGGGATTCTCCAGGCAAGAATACTGGAGTGAGTTGCCATGCCCTCCTCCAGGGGATCTTCCCGACATAGGGATCAAACCTGAGTCTCTTACATCTCCTGCATTGGCAGGCAGATTCTTAACCTCTAGCACCACCTGGGAAGCCCCTACACCTACTTCATGCCCAGCAGGTAAAACATATTATCTGTAATCCTTGCAAAAAAGCAAGCAAGGTAGACGTCACTATTACCTTCACAGAACTTCAGACTGAGATAAGTTCATGAATTCATGAATTTGCCCAGGTCACGTGAAAGATGGTGGCATTAGGATTTGAACACAGGCCTTCCTGACTTCAAATGACTGCTATGAGCATGAAGTATACATCTGCAGGTTCACACTTGGCCAGTGAAGTTGTCCTAGGCCCTTGAAAATCAAAGATAAATCCTACCCACAGAACACTGCCCAAAGCTCGGAAGACAGGTAAGAGGGGGAAGAAGGTGACATTAAAGACATGGGAAAGAGAAGAGGTAGAAAACAGAATGTTTTCTGTACCAGATTAACCAACTACTGTGTCACTCTAGGAAGGGGCATGCGAGTGTGTGTGCTAAGTTGCTTCATTCATGTTGGACTCCTTGCAACCCTATGGACTGTCCATGGGATTCTCCAGGCAACAATACTGGAGTATGTTGCCATGCTCCCCACCTCCAAGGGATCTTCCTGACCTAGGGATCGAACCTACATCCTGTGGTTCCTGCATTGCAGGTGGATGCTTTACCACTGAGCCACCAGGGAAGCCTCCTATGGAGGTGGGCTCCTAAAACATTCAGTGAAGAAGGGGGCAGATGGATAAAGGAAAGATTACTGAAGCGGGCACAGAGCCCTGGAATAAAAGGAGAAAATATCAGAATGTCTATTTCTGCTTTGTTTTTTTAAAATCTCATCACTTTAAAGTGTTCTCTTTTGCAGATTGTTTCACCGCAACTTTTCTTTTAACACTAGAGTGATACAGACAAAGAGCTGTGTAGTCCACTGGTGTAGAGGATGGCTGGGGTGAGGTGAAGAGCTGGGTGCTCAGGTTGCGGGAAGGACTCTGAGGTGTTTCAGAGACTGGACTGGGGAATCAGGGGCTGACCGCCTGCAGCAGTGAGGACAGAGAGGGGAAGGGCACATCCCCCGTGGGTTTCTGGAGGAGTGTTGATGCCAGTAAGGGAGGTGGGAAAGGCTGCCGGGTGGAGGGGCAAATTTCATCTGGGATGGAAGTACATATGACACGAGAAACCCAGGAATGAGGGAGTCAGGAAGGAGAAGAGGACGGAAGGAAGGGGCTGAGCAGTGGGACACGCTGGTGACCCCTGATGGTGGCATTTCAAGGGGAGTCTGGGCATAAAGTCAGCTTCCATCCTTAAAGACAAAATTCTCTAAAAGAAAATTCATAGAGGATAACCCTCACAAAATGCATATGCCAGAGACGACACTCTGAGAGAAACATACTCAATGATCTGCTTGGCGTCCTTCTCCGAAACCTCCTCACTGTTTGGATCCAGAAGTATTTTCTCTTCAGTCTCCTGCCTGCTGGACTCTTCCTCCTCATCCTGGGAAAGGAACAAAGATTCCACTTTAAAATAAAGAGGGAATCCCTAGGATTGGCATTTCCTGGAAAGAGAGTGAACAGTATTCAACTTCACAAGTGAAGTGAACACAACCAAGGGGAGGACATAAATTTAACCCTTACCTATGCCAGGCAAATCCTACCACTCCATCGCTGTTTAAATCACTGAATGAAGGACCAGAAGGAACCCTCTAGGGATCCCCTGGAACCCTTGCTCCCCAAGAATACATACAGAAAAACCATGTCAGAAAGATGGATATATATGAATATTTGGTCATCAGAGAGTCTTGCAGATCAGGGGACCCTAATCCTCGGGTCAAGGATGGGTACCCTTCCATGGCCTGTTAGGAACAGGGCTGCACAGCAGGACGTAAGCAGCAAGCAATTGAGTGAAGCTTCATCTCTGTTTACAGCTGCTCCCTATTGCCCGTATCCTCACGGTCTGTGGGAAAACTCTTCCACAAAACTGGTCCCTGGTGCCAAAAAGGTTGGGGACTGCTGCTGTGGACCACATTTGCTCTTGATAACTTAGTGACCTTCTACACCTTTCTCTTCCAAAGCCAGTTGAAGAGATCTTAGTATTGTCTTTTTGATGATGCCAGTGGACCCTTCCACATGCCTTCAGGGTGGAGGGACTGGAGCTTGTAAGCATGTGGCCTTCTGTGTGCGTGTTCTGTGGCTACTTCATATTTCTGGATATGTAGATAAACACTGTCAATAACATGGCAAAGGATTCATCACCTCCCCACCTCTGAACCGTGTAATTGGTTCTGCTGGCCTGTTGGAAAGCTTTACTAAATATCCATAATATCCACTACTACCCACTTGGTGTTGAGAGTTAAATCTTTTCAGATAACCTAGAAGAATTCCCTTTAAAAGGAGGCTTAAAGAGAATGATGCTTTTCCATCACTTTTGAATGAAACAATGAGGACTGACAATGACAGTAATGCTGAACATTAAATCTATGATCACAGATCACTGAACTGTAAGGGGTAAAATGAGGAGTGGGTACAGCTCCTTCATGTCCAGGTGAGCACCAAGAGGGGGCATGACTGGCCACAAGATGAGGACCCAGTCTCTGGACCCCCAGGTCAGAGTTCATTCTGGCCCCAGTTGTCTGGAGTTGCCTGCAGCTGTCACTCTTAGGAGGGCACCCTTGGGTTCGGCAGCCTTCTTTACCTCATCTCTGTCCCTCCCTGGCTCTCAGACTCAATGAGAAGATTCTTCCAATGGATCATTTATGGGCCCATTCATCCAAGTAAACAAGCGATATTTTAAAAAATTGATTTTGTAAGTTTCAAATACCTCAGAGAAAGAGTGGCCTATAAAAAAAATAGCATGCCTCCAAAAGTATTTGCTTGTTAATAGTATGCTTTAAAAAATAATAATAACTTTTATTATCTTTCATTTTTAATCCATGGTAGATTAATTTAGGAAACACAGGTCCACAAAACAGAAGAAACTAAAAACAGTCTTAAAATTCTGGTGAGCTGTCATTGGTAAGGCTGCTCTGCTCTGACCACGGTATTCTTTGAACCAAGATTCCTCTAAACTGGTAAACATCAGATTTAATGACTACACACTAGCAATGCTCTAATAAAGGAGATAAAAATCTTCATTTATTTCTTCTATTTGTAATTGTTAAGCAATTTAAAGTTGACCTAGAAATACCTTGATTATTCTTTCATTTCTATTAAAAGTGTACCATTTTAGGTTCTAGATACAGTGTGTATTCCTTCCAAGGGACTGAGAAAGGTGGATAACAAGTATATCCAAAGTACTAAAACAAGAATCCAATTAAAAAAAAAAAGAGGATCAATAAACTCATTAAACCAAGTACATGTTGCCCTTTTTTGTCCAAATTTCAATACTTACAGCTTCAAACAGGCCTAAGCACTAAAGGACTTCAGGCATTTTTAGGCTCTTAACCCTCAGTGTAAACCACTTAGAAGCATGGAATTGCTTTTCCCAAAGTAATCCATCTCCAATTTTCCTCCAAAGACCTTTCTACCACCTCCGATTTAATGCAAGCTTCTCTTTTCTTGGTTTCAAATAAATTGAGAATTCACCAAGTTTCCCCGCTGGCCAGGAGGAGCCCCTGAGAAGTCACTGTGAAACTAGGCATGAACCAGCAAAGCTCTGGCAAACTCTCTAGGCCAGCTGTCACCCGCTGGCCAACAGTGGGGGACGAAGAGACAGAAGGACCCAGGTATTTTCCGAGAACTTTCCAGCCAGTGAACTCCAAACAGAGATACAAACATACCTCCTCCTCATAATCAGAATCACTCTCTTCACTGTCCGATCTAGGGGCAACTTCGTAACTACAAGAAAAAGAGCAGGGAGGAGAGCAAGTTTAGCTTTTTAAATTATAAAACTATGTGTGTGTATGTGTATACACAAATACATATGTCCCATTCTATGTACAAATGACAAATGCAAGTAATAACTTCAGTTCAGCAATGGTCAGGTTGTTTTAGTTCCCAGATTTTACAAGGACCACAAAAATCTAAAAAGCCAAAGGACACCAATAATTCTGCTTTCATGCCTTACCCAGGATTCATTTCCAACCAGGCGTCCAGCTGACTTGCTTTGGGTGCTTCTGGGCCAAACAGGACCTTGCCAGTTTCTGTGTGAGTCACTTTGACGGGGAGGTCACTCATCTGGCTGCTCTCATCTATGGGCTAGACAGAAGACAAAACACGGCATTGCTTACTGTTATGATATTCTCCCAGTTCTGTGCTAGAGTTTGTGGCTATCCAGCATGTGAAACCCCTTTCTGTGGCTAGAAATTTCATCACCTGGTGAGTCCCAGGTGGGATGTTGGAGGTCACTTTCCACTAAAGAAATGGGAAACATTGGCCTTCCTTGCAGCTAAGGTATTGGCACAAGACCTAAGCTCTGCAACTGGGCACATTCACCAAGGCTCTGAATTGGGACCTAGAAGAAAGTGAGGGCCAATGGGCACACTGGCAGGAGAGCAGACAACAGTGGCAACATTGCCAGTGCAATGGTATTGGCCATGCCAACTCCCAAGGCCAGCTGTGTCTTCACTAACCAGGTGTAGAGTACACCACAGTAACATATAACTGAAATAACAGCATAGCCCCAGTCAGGGTATTGCCTTCAGGAGATCTGATGACCCATGCAATATCCTGTTAACATGTTGCCTTCTTACTTAAATCAAGCAGAGTTGATTCTTGCCATTTTCAACTAAGAATCCTTAAACCACCAAATATTAATTTGCTGTTGTTCAGTCACTAAGTCATGTCCAACTCTTAGGGACATGAGTCCTGGCTGGACTGCAGCACGCCAGGCTTCCCTGTCCTTCACTGTCTCCCAGAGAATGCTCAAACTCATGTCTATTATGTTGATGATGCCATCCAACCATCTCATCCTCTGTTTCCCCTTTCTACTCATGCCCTCAGTCTTTTCCAGCATCAGGGTTTCTTCCAATGAGTCAGCTCTTCGCATCAGGTGGCCAAAGTATTGGAGCTTCAGGTTCAGCCTCAGTCCTTTCAATGAATATTCAGGATACTTCCCCCAGATAAAGACTACTACCAACTCATGGTTTCAGAGAGAATCATGGAAAAAAGAAAGAGGTATTGTCACTTGTGTCATCTCTTAATGGCCAGTGTGGCTTCTGCAGAAACAATGTCATTTTATCCAAAATCAAACCATCAGGTACCTAGCCGAACCATGGGGACCTACAATAAAGCAAAAGGCTCTGCTCATTGGAAACCTGGCAAATCGACCGCGTTTGAGCTGAAATTCGTCATTAGACTCTCAATGAAAAATAGTTTGCTCAGAAAATTAAGAGAATAAGTGACATTGCAGAGGCTGTGTTTAACCTACTTCAGAGAACAAACTGTTTAAAAAGGTCTAAAACTGCAGTCATCCTATGCAAATGAATGCTCCTGATTACAGGGTGACTGTGCATCTAGGAGCAGACCCCCAGGCGAGATGTCTGTTTGGAAACGCTTCATCTGTGAGTAATTCAAGTTATCTATTTCCTTAAAAGTGATAAAATTCAAACATTTAGGCCATTCATTCATTCCGAAAAGTTGTTTCTAAATTGTTATTTGGAGTTA
Organism: Odocoileus virginianus; assembly: GCF_023699985.2. Taxonomy (NCBI): domain Eukaryota; kingdom Metazoa; phylum Chordata; class Mammalia; order Artiodactyla; family Cervidae; genus Odocoileus; species Odocoileus virginianus. The sequence goes on along the minus strand of NC_069691.1, from coordinate 19,251,255 downwards.
AAATGGAAAAGCAGTGTACCGTAGGTTATCTTCTGTATCTAATTGGAAATGACCACATTCCCCCTCCCCCTCAAAACCGGTTCTTTCTCCCTTCTTCCTCAACAAAGCACTGTCAGAATAAGAAACAACATATTAGCAATTATCCACAAAAATAACCTTAAAAAATAAAAAGAGAAGGCTTACTCCAGACTTTCTTTCCTTTTATGTGTACTGAAGCAATGGTTGTGGACGCTGTTATTTTGCATTTCAAGACAATGCTTCTTCCTCACTAATGTAGAAGGTCATCTATACGTTCATGTGATAACTAGGACATCTACATAAGTGGGAAATGCTACCATTTCCCTTGGAAGAATCATATTCCACTATCTTGACCTATTATACTCCAGCTTGTTTTATGGCTTGTGTCATACCTCAGAGAAAACTGAGAATCACTATAGTTGAAATTAGAACTTTGGCAGAAATACCAAGTGAACACACCAGAGTGTAATCAGAACATTATTTCAAAACAAACCAGGTAAGATGAAGACTGCCCACTATAGCAAGCAGAACATACCATGTGCTATGATTTAAAAAAAAAAAAAAAAGGTGCATGAGCTAATTTTCCCAGGGGATAATATGAGATAAGAGAGCTACCACACTAACACCTTAAATCTCTCCCTGTGTGATTGTTAATTACAGACCCATGTGAGGCATGCTCTGGTAAGGCTGGGCTTTTACAAATTAGAGCTCTTCCTAAGTGCCCTAATATACAGTATTCTTCCCCTATAATAGCCCACTGAGTGTTTCTCACACATTAGACATTTATCCCGATCTTTTCTTTCCTTGTGATGAATTATAGTGGTTAAGTAACATTTATTGTTCAAGAGGTTTCTGCATAGAATAGTGGTTTCAACCTTTTACCTGCCACTGGGCTGTTCACATTCATAATATGACTCATGTGAACGGTGATTCTGGAAACGAAAGAGGCAACCCTCCACCCACCCCAATCTTCCAGGAAGATTTGTCAGTCTGTGAGAGGAGAAGGCAGTTTGAAACAAATGCCCTTCCCATCCCACTCTGGGGGACACCTGCTCGTGTGAATCACTGGCACAGAACTCTTGAGTTTTCAGAGAAAAAAAAAATCCAATAAATCAATCACTGTATTCTGGTGATGCAGGAGAATATCAGAAATAACAGAAATAAAATTTAGAAATATACTGATGAATCTATGAATAGAAGCTATAGGGTAAGCTTACAGAAAATCCAAAAAAATAGGCTACCAAATACGTAAATTGTTTGGCTTATGGAGTTGTGAAATTTCAAAGTAAATGAAAGAAACTGGGTCATATTTTATGCTTCTGCATCATTGACAGGGAAAATGTAATTATAGAATCACTTAAGATTTTTCCACATTCTGTATATTCATAAACACATGCTTATATGTGCACAGAAAATTTCTGGAATGGTACACAAGAAACTTAATATCAGTTGACTGGCAGTCTGAGATGGAAGATTACTGTTTAGTGTATTTCTTTTATGCTATTTTAATTTTCTGCTATGCTAATGGACTACTCTTTTTACTTAAAAATGAATAGCGGAGTGAAAAATACAATTAGTATACATAGAGAATGGCAGGGCATCATTCAGCAGAGTACAGTAAAAATGGATGCAAAATCCCTTACCTCTCCATCTGGTCCCAGGGCAGACTCTCCTCCTTCAGCGTTCTCTTCAGCCTTCTGCAAAACAATGTCAAATGTTAGGTATAAACCCAGAAGGTGGGTACAGGAAGGACCTCATGGTAACTCAGTGGTACAATAGCATTTCATTACTGCTTGTCATCATCCAAGAGAGCTTAAGAACTAATGCCTTTTATGTGTGTTTCTCTTCACTCTCTGAGACAGAGTGTGTATTTTATTGGCAACTGGCAGGGAGTGACTGAAGCTAGATGCGACTCAGGGTTGGCCCATTAGAGAGGGGCGGACTATGTCTTCTAGGATGCAAAGAGCTTAAGATGTGGCAGCATTAGGATTGAGGTCACAATCTGAAATGTAGTTGTATTTGGCACTAGGAAGACACATCCTGAATCAGTTCAACTTGCCCATTCCCTTAGCAAGTTTTCTAAAACATGTCCTCTCAAGAATGAACTCTGAACCACTCGGGTTATAAAAATACAAAATCATTCAAAATCCTGTACATTCTTGGAATTTTTTTCATTCTACCTAATTGGCTTTCATAATAGCATTTCTACATGGGTATATGGGGAAATTTGATGCAGATTCTGTAGTCTCATGAAAAATTCTGTCATCCTCCATTTCTTAAATATTCCAATATCTTAGCCCATTAACCTCTATGTGCCTCAAAGACAGCTTAAATGAAAAGCTAGAATTATGTCACATTTTGTACATACCTGATAGAGCCTCATCTGCAATAAACACAACATAGTATGAAATTTCTTACATTTATAACAATCTCTTTGACAAGTGAAATCTTTAACACCACCTTCACAGAATCCTTATTTTAAAGTTATTCTGTGTAGTGCAATGAGGAGGAAAAAAAACCAACTTCAGTCATTTCCTTTATCAAGACATTTAAGAAAATGAGCTTTCCTCCCCTGGGCCCTTTAGTTAATTAAAAATATACATAATGATACAGAATCAATATTAACTCCACTTTGTTTACTTAAGGCATTGATTGTATAATACATTTTTTGCTTCCTGTGAAAATAACTCAATTGTCTCTTGACAAAACAGCTTTTACAGAAAATGTCTAGGGTTGAAAATCCAGTCTTTGTACTGAAGAAGGGCAGTTCCCATAAATGTCAGAAATTTCTGAAGTTCTTTTATAATTTTCTTATAAAACGTACACGTATACATGTATGCCAAAGCACAACGCATAAAAAATGTAGCACTTCTACCAAATGAAATGCTCCCTTTGGTTATGATTTCCCACGAATTTGGTTTTCTATTTCTGCAACCCCAAAGTGAAAATATTTCCAAGTTCAAAAGGAATGACCATTATGCAAAAGCACTGGGCCCTATGTCTGAGCTATGGATTCAGAGAACAATGGCAGAAAGTCTCAGAAAAGGAACTGTCCCTGTTCCAGTTCCTCTGAAAAGTCCACTTGTGGAATTCTCAGGCACTATATTCAGGTGACTCTTTCAATTAATTGCAGAAAGTCAATTACTCCCACCATTCTCTCCATACAAATCAGAAATTAGCTACAAATTTGGCAAACAAAGAATAGCAAATGAGACAATGAATAAGCCAATTTCCAGTATCTAGCTGGTGGAAATGGATCACCGTTTCAATGAATAGCACATTAAAAAGTCTGAAGGACCATAAATAACAGAATCAAAACTATTATGAAGAACACTCTTCTATGAATATGCTATCGACCAGATAGGGTGTTATCTAAAAACTGCCTCATCAGCAGGACTTTCTGTTACTTAAAATCCTCTAAACTAATTTTTAAATTTCCATCTAGTATCAAATCTGAGAGGCAATGTAATATCAGGCTTAGGAAACTTGGTTCTGGAATTAGATGAACTGCATTTGAATCCCAGCTCTGTCACTAACTGCACGAGTACTCGGCCAATGTGATCTTGAGCAAATCTCTTGAATCTTGGTTCCCTCCTCTGGGAAAGTAGCAGTTCTCACCTCACGGGGCTGTTGCAGGACCGGATCACCATGTCAATACAGATAATTCAAGGTTACATGTAATATACATTGAGAGTGTCATTTTCCACAATGTGAAAGAATCAATGACAGTCTGAGGGCTATTTATATAAGACTGGCTACAGCCATGTCTGAAAATTGCTTCCTAACATTACAAAGTCAGGGATTTCTGTCTGTTTTGTTCACACATGTATTTCCATACCTTACAAGGGGTCCTGGCACTCAAAAGACACTCAATAAATATGGCGAACGAAGGAATGAATGAAAACAGCAAGAACAAAGCTTTCCACTGTAGCACACACTCAGTGAATTATCACCGTTGTGATTAGGTGCCAATATATTTGCAAATCATAAAAGAGCTAAGAATGCACACACAGTTCCCTCACTGAACTGGCGTTCTATAATGCTTCCCATGTTTGCCCTGTATTTACACCCAGCTCGGCTGTGCTATTCTACAAGGTGGAAGCCAGATGGCAGTCTGCTCTATGGCAGGAGATGTCAAGTTCTCCCATCATGCTTTGAATTTCTTCAGTTTGAGGACAATCTCTGGCGGGTATGCTTTCATAAATCCACATTCTCACATTAAACTCGTGCTAAACCCTCTACTCCCCTCCCCTCCCAAAAAAAAAATTCCTGTTTTTTCTTTTGTTCATGGTCAACTCCAAACAGACTGTGACTGGTGCTACCATTAGAGCTAACTTTGGACAGACTCCGAGCTCCTCGTGAAACAGCCTGATGCTCCCGTGGCAGCAGCTGCCCGAGGAAGTTCTGTATCAGTGAATCTGCAGCGTGTGACGAAATACATCCTATCAGTGTCACTGGCTGATGCTTCAGCTTATTTCCACTGATTAAAACAAAAACAAAACCCACTTCAGTTCAGCCACTAATCAGGGCTGAAGGAACTTTGTACTGGCTTCTTCTGACCTGCAAAAAGTTGGTAAGTAACTACCCTCACGGGTGGAGGGTGGGACCTAATTACAGAAGAGGATGTGACACAAATTATGAAAGACAATTGGGCTTCCTGATTTCCAAGGCCAATGTGAATTCAAACACTCTTTTTAGGAATGTTCATGAACAAAGCTTTGTATTCAGGTACCCTAGGCTGTATAAAATAATCAGTGACGAGGTAAGACGAGAAAGGAAACCCCAAATGTGAAAACCCTGAGGAAGCTGAACTCAAGAAAATGGGCTTCGGGCTTGACTTGGTGTGCCCAATGCAGGGGGCACGGGTGTGATCCCTGGTCAGGGAACTAGATCCCACATGCCGCAACTAAAGATTCCTCATGCTGTAACTAAGACCTCAGCCTGGCTAAGTAAATGAATAAATGTTCAAAGGAAAGAATATTTTTCTTTGAGTAAATAAAAGAAAAAGGGTATTTTACACAGATTACCACAACACACGCCACAAACAGCCTCACTTTGTAAAGAAACAGTTTTATATCAACTATCTTACAAACTATATTATACAGTGAACACATTTTATCCCCCAGCAGGTGTTGTTACAATATACCGAAATATCATTCAAATGTGCTGGCGTCTTAAAGACTCATTCTGCTCTGAGGGAAATCGGAGATTGTCAGGAACCACTTGGTTATTTTTACTGTCACTTAAGAGGACCTGTGAGCATTAAGATAGGTGAACAGGCAATAAAAAATACCTAAGAATATCAAGTTAACAAGCAATTGCACATGACTTCAGTAGTGCCTTGCAGGGAAAACCAGCTCCAACATTTTGACTCAAGTAACTGGTCAATCCAGTTAAGCAAGACTTTGATCCAAACTTCTGGTTTCATCCATTTTGACACTAAACTTATCAAATAAATCTAATCATTGTGTCACTGCATTCACTTACCTTTACAATAGTCACTATACTCAAATGCCCAAAATTGCCTTAGAATATTTCTTTCACCTACAAAAATCTCCTTGTGGAAGAAAACTGCAATAAACTAATAGTCTCTGGGGAAAAGAGATAAAAGAACTGAGAAAGACTGGAGAGTAAATTGAATATAAAATGTCTCAATAAGATTACAGCTTTTCATCTGATGCTGTTTTCATCATTATACCAAGAGGTTTTTTAAAATTGTTTGCTATCTAAAAGAAAAACACATTTTTCATCTCTATATTGATCATACACTAGTGTCAGAAAGGTTCCCCCTCCAAAACATCACAGATCTGAGATTCACATATAACAGTGTATATAATACTGTTTGATGAGAGGGAAAGAAAGAGAACCAAAGGCCACAATGAAAAAGAGACTTGGCACAGTGCTCCCCCAAGGATTCTCTGAGTATGTTCCCATTAGTATCATGAGTTTCCAAGAAATGTCACAATAAACACCAAGGGTATAGCTGTGCTGGTGCACACCCCAGTGAGAGATTTGGGAAGAGGGAATTAAATACTTTAATTTTGGCCTGAAGTCAATAGCTGGAGAAGCTGAACCTCTGAAGTGATCAGACTTCTCAGCAGTAGATTCAGGGACAGGGGGCTGGCATGGGGCTCCTGACCACAGCCCAAGGAAAAACATACCCTAAATCTATGTAAGAAATGTCTCATTATTACCAGGAGGCATCAGAGAGCAGAGGTCAAATAATTAGAAAATTCTCTTTGTAGGAGCTGGGGAGGCAAGGGAAGCAGTCTGCCCAAAATAAGACATCCTCATTTTCCACTGCAGGCCACAACAGCCAAGGGGCCTGTCACTGTCCCAAAAGATACCCGACTTAGTAATAGCTAATTGAGCTTCACCTAGGAAAAAAAATGGTGGCCATTTATTTTCTCAACATCACAGAGAATATGCAATAAGTGGAAAAAGAAGATTTCCTTTTCAGAGAAACCTATAACCATATTTGGACTCTGACTATCCTGCATTTATACTACAGAACTTCTTGGTAAGAAAACCAGTATTTACTGAGCACTTACTATGTCCCTGGGAGCATTCAAAGTGTTTTAGATAAACTTGGGCTTCCCAGGTGGCTCAGTAGTAAAGAATCCGCATGCCAGTGCAGGAGACGCAGGAGACTCAGGTCTCATCCCTGTGTCGGGAAGATCCCATGGAGGAGGAAATGGCAACCCACTCCAGTATTCTTGCCTGGAAAATTCCTCGGACAGAGGAGCCTAGCGGGCTACAGTCTATGAAGTGGCAGAGTCAGACACAACTGAGTGCGCACGCATGCATATAACCTATGTAATCTTTACAACAAATGCAGGCTGCAGGTCCTGTTCCCATCACCTTCTAACAGATTAAGAGACTAAAGAGTTGGGTTATAGATCTCTTAATGAAATATCCTACAAGGGAACAAGAACAATTAGTATTCTATGCTTTCTGACACAGTTATGAATTTAAAAGACAGTGTATTAATGTGATTTAGATAATGATCCAAGTCACAAGTGAGCATGTTCAATCCTATTTGTACACACCCCCATTTCAGACTTGGGTCCCTCCAGCAGATAGGCGAGAACTCTCACGGCAGAGGAAGCAGACCTCCAAGGGCACGCTAAGCACACATTAACACTGTGTTCATGCTGCCCCACATGTAGAAGCTGGTGCCACATAATTATCTATTTCAATACTTAAAAATGATTCCTCCTCTAACATTCAAGTAGATACACATAGTTTACTTCTTCTTCCACTTCAAAAGCATTAATGGAAGACCAGGTTGAGAGAGAGAGAAGTTTCAGAATGACTTATAAATGTATACTTCATAGAAGTGGCTCTAATCATGAGAAGAGAAAAATTAAGCAAGTCATGTGAGGTTAAAGGAAACCCACTTGATTATTCACTAATACCAAGTCACCAGAATCAACTCCCCAAGAAAGAAAGAGGCCTTCTCTGTTACACCGGGGTAACTCTTAAAAAATGACAAAAAGTAACAAAGTTGCCCCTTTCCAATTAAATTACAAGGTCCATCATACTCCTCTTTGATGGCATAGTTCTTGGAGTGACCTGTATCTTATCCTACAAGTGTTGCCACTAGTTCAGTGCTATTAGTTCACTGGGTAAAGAAGCTCTTTTCAAAACAAAGATTTAGGGATGCCTTACTTAGTAAGGCGATAACCCTGCAGATAGGTGCAGCGTGATATTACTTTTACAGGAAATGCTGAAAGGGATAGCATAGAATTAAACACCCCCATGCAGCCTCCCTCCCCGACAGAGAAGCTGGAACAAACAACTCTCAATCATTCACTCTAATGGAGGGGAGAAGAATTCCAGATAATCCAAAGTGTCAAATAATCAGCTTTTGAAAGCATCCATTTTCTTTGCACTTGAATTAAGGTACATCTGAAATTGGGTGACTCACTTTGAACTAAGTCTTAAGACCCTGTGAGACAGTCTTCAGGAAGGACTAGAAAGGAGCCCAGGGTCTTGCCGTCCTTTATCCAGTGTCTCCAAACAAGATGGTTGGGAAGGAAATTGAGCCTGATCTCCTTGGTTCTGCTCAGGGCAGGGAGTGCTCAGGTGCGAGGTATCCTGATAGCATGCTAGGCAAGAGGAGAAGGGCTGATAATAAGGTAATAATTCTGCATATTTCATCATGTGAGCTCATCAATGGAAGATGCCCGGAGAGAGACGCCAGGTAGACCGGAGTTACTTGGGGTACCTATGACTTGTTTGCCAAGAAATCAGATCGTAGTCTGGCTCCCTGCCTTCCTTCATAGCATTTGTTACAGTTTATACTTACATACTCAGGTGCATATTTGATTAATGTCTGTCTGTCTCCTTCTTTGGTTTAATTAGGAGGGCAGGGGAAATTTTCCTCACCTCTGTACTCTCTCCCACAGAATCTAACATGCTGCCTAGATCACAGTAAGAGTTCAGTTAATATTTGCTGAACAACTGCATGGAATAGAAAAAATAAGTGCTATTAGCAAATATGAAAGCAAGAATTTGGAAGCAGAGAGTCAATCTACAGATGATGCAGAGTTGCAAGCACCATGAAAAATACCAACAGGTTCCTGCTCTGTAAAGACTAACACAGAAACAAAGGCATAATCATTACTACTCAATTATGTATCTTTCTTTGCCTATGATGGTATAGCAATCTAATACTGTGACTGTTTGCTATTTCATTGCTAAGTCGTGTCCAACTCTTGCAACCCCATGGACTGTAGCCCACCAGGCTCCTCTGTCCATGGGATTTCCCAGTCAAGAATATTTGAGAGGGTTGCCATTTCCTTCTCCAGGGGATTTTCCCAGCCCAGGAATTGAATCCACATCTTCTGCATTGGCAGGTAGATTCTTCACAACTGAACCATCTGGGAAGCCCTCAGTACTACGGCAACAATCCATTCATTAAAAGCCAGAAGCTCAAATTTGAGTCATTAGCTTTTAATAACAAACAAACATAGAATATGAACTGCAGTGTTAAAAATACTAACAGTGACCTTTTTGTTACAGCCTCCACAGAATAAACTTAAGGATTAGGAAAAACTAAAACTGCTATTTCATGAGTCTACCTATGGAATACAAGCTTACCAGGTAATGCTAGTGGTAAAGAACCTGCCTGCCAATTGCAGGAGACATAAGTGACACTGGTTCCATCCCTGGGTTGAGAAGATAACCTGGAGGAGGGCATGGCAACCCACTCCAGTATTCTTGCCTGGAGAATCCGATGGACAGAGGGGTCTGGTGGGCCCCAGTCCATAGGGTTGCAAGGAGTTGAACACAACTGAAGTTACTTAGCATGCACCTACTGAATATTACAGAATTGTATCTGTTTGCCATGTGTCAACTTTAAGTCAGAAATTGGGAGCTGGAATTTTGCAAAGTCTATAATGCGACCTTGACAAGAAAATTTGCTATTTCTCACCAAGGAAATGTCGAAATGCAAACCCTGACTCATCCCTCATTCACCTTCACAATAAGGGGAGCTATCTTATACTAAAGAAATCAGGTGCAGAAGGCACCTTCTCAATCATTTATTCCTCCTCCTTAATTATGAAACAGGTATGAGAACTCAGGAGCCATGAAATTAATTATTTTTCGAAAAACATTTTGTTCCATTATTCCGTGCAGAGAAAAAATGATTAAATGCTACCAGTCCTCAATCTTCACAATTTTAAAGCCTTCCTGCTGATGTCTGTACCCAAACCAATCAGGACTGACCATGAAAATAGAACAGCCACCAAGAACTATATTACCAGACTACCGAAGCTTCAAAGAGGATCTAATATATTCACAGGTCTACACAGGGAAGCAGGTTACCCCTGAAGTGAGATATACGATCTGCAGAACAGAGATTGTAAATCTTACCCTCATTTCTCATGATAATTTAGATTATTTTACATAGGACTATTGTTTTCTGTAATGACCCAAAACTCTGACCTGAACATTTACCTTACTGTAACACCAGGACAGCTGAACTGAATGAACAATCTTGGCAATAGCTGTCTGTCCAAACAGGCTGAAATACGTTACTAAAAGTATCTCAAAGCTCTCTCTTCCATCTTCCTCTGGCTCCTTTCAATCTGAACAAGGCATTTTGGTTTTCATTTTTCATTCCAGTTTCCTAACTCAGCAGCCCCCTGCCTACGCATTGCACTTGAGTAAACCCTTCTTTGGGCCACGTTTTTCCCTTTCCTATTGACTGTGTGTACTTAGTTTTTTAATACTGTGTAAAACAGTGGAAATAGGAATCGAATATACATTCTGTCCATCTCCAGTATGCTGTCCAATATGCCTCATCAACCCATTTATGTCAGCAGTGTTTGCAGTAAAACCATCTAAGTCTCCCATTAGGGTAGTTAAGGAGTACTCACTATAGGGCAAGCCAGGCCTAAAACTGGTCCCCAAACACACATCCCCAGCTCAGCCCCAGGCCTCAGAGTACTCACCTTCTTCTTCCTCCTTCTCTTCTTCTTCTCTTTGGCCGCCTGGGCTTGCTTGTGCTCCCAAACCAGGTTAGTCAGATTGGCCACATACTCATCAGTCTGCTGCAAGAGGTATGCTAAACGCCTGTCTTTCTTTTGATCGATCAGTTTTCTATAGCCCTCTTCATCTTCAGCCTATTAAGGAAAGAAGAGTGTGATGAAAACATAGTAAAAGTTTGTGGACAACACCTTTTCCTACACATCCCTCCCCTGACAGTCTGAACTTTAGTGATGTGTACAGCAAACTGAATGATTCCAGCCGCCCGAGTCCTCGAACCCTAGCGGGGACTGGGGAGCACAGGGCAGTGAGATGCCTACATCCCAAGAATGGGGGATCAGGGTCAGATCAACACATATAACTACACAACTTGTGTGGTGTGATCAAGCATTTCGAGCCAACTTTCCACTCTTCTTTGTTTAAACTGCACAAAAAGTGTTACAATTTGATGATTCACCATCTGAAGCTTATCCTTAACTGTGTATTGGAAATTGTCAAACATAATCAAAAGCAGAGAAAGTAGTAAACTCACTCATATAACCAACAGCAACAATTAACTCGTGATGACGTGATGACTCAGTTCACTGCTGCCCTTCCCCCAACTCTGCCCTGTAATTCCGAACTGAACGGTCCTGAAGCAAATTCCATAATAGCTTTTCATTCGTTAAGTATTTCCATAAGTACTTCCAGAGGCAAGGAACTGAATAGGTTTTGAACAAATAATTTCTGATACTTCAAAGCATAACAGACACTGCGGTTGATAGTAAAGGTCAAGTTGTGCGGATTTGGTCCCAGATCAGCATTGCATGGTGCGCCCAGGTGACTGGAGACAACTCATTTAGCACCTGAAGCCTGAGAGTGCTGAGCCAGAAAACAGACACAGTACTTCCCACCTCACCTCCCCATTAAGCAACATTATGAGGTTAAATGGAATAAAAACTCTGATGTACTCTGGGTTGTTTCAAGAGAAACCTTTTTTTTAACATCCCAATAAAAGGACATCTCCAAAATATTTTCTTCACGTGATGCAGGATAAAAGGAACACACGGCAAAATCTTTAGGAGGCAGCTCCATTATAGAGGAGCTTGGGTTTTTCAGTCCAAGGGTGTCCCTCCGGCACTTGCCGGAGCGACAGCAGCTTCATCACTCCTCCTGGCTGCTGTCTGCCCCGTGGATGAACATGAACCTTGAATGCTATTATAACTCTAATTGCTTTTGGTTATGGTTGATCTCACTTGAAGAAAGAATGATAAAAAAACTTCAGTTTCTCTGTTATCTGTATATTCCATCATTTAATTGCAAAAATTAATGATTTGCAAATGCCTAATCATTAGTGTCAAACCAATCTGTTACTGAAGTTCTAATATAGTCTCACTTCAGTTGAATCAGACAAATTTGATTGCTTACTGCTCAGATGACTATAAAATGGTCTCCCCAGCTAGTTAGCAATCTCTGAGACAGCCCCTCCCATTCAAAAAAGGAGTGGGAGGCAGGAAAAGATGACAAGATTTAGTAGTACCTGGACACAGAGCATTTTAAAATATGTTGTTTACTCTCTAATATCCAAAGAAAAATTAATGACTAAAAAATGCAAACTATAATACCAGCCAGGAAGACTGTGTCACTTGGAATTTTTCAGGGATGTAATTACAGGTTGAGGCTAATGATTCTATCTTCATCCAATACTCACACATTACGTCCCACAAAGAATATGCAGGTCTGCTATCAATATATATCACACACACTTTTCTAAAATCCACAGTGTGCTCTGAGATTTGATTCCAAAAATAAGTGGCCAATAAAAGCAAATATGTAGGCCTGTGATATAAACCAATTCCTTCTGTGTTTATATATCCATTAAAAAGTAATGGTAGAAATGGAATGACCCATGAATAGAATTCCACAATAACACAGCTATAACAAAAAAGCAGTATTTCAAAATTAACTGAAAAATCACTTTTTAAACTGTTAGAGAAACATTTCTGCCATTTAAAAAAAAAAAGACAAGCATAAGCATCAGAGACTTAAAAAAAAAAAAAGATATTCCTAGATTCCAAGACACAACTTAATGAGATATTAATTCAAAACAACTTGTGTCATTAGTCTCAAAGAAGCACTATTTTTAAAAGCACTTTTAAAATACTATGCTGTATTTTCTTTGCTAATATATCATTTAAGATTTTTTCATTAATGTTAGTCTTTTTTTCTCACTGGAATCTTCCACAGTGCTTTAGTATTGATATTATACTTGCTTTAAAAGACGATTTTAGGAGTTTTCTTCTTTTTCTATTCCATGAAACAATTTAATTTAGGCCCTCCATATCTGCGGTTTCTGCATCTGCATCTACAGATGCAGAAGGCTCACTGTCCTATGCCATTTCGTATAAGAGACGAGCATCACAGATTTTGGTATCTGGTGGGGGTCCAGGGACCAATCTGCTGTGGATACCAAGGGATGACTGTATGGTAGGGTGATCATCTTAAAGATTTGGCAGAAATCACAATGAAATATCCTGGGCTTTCTGCTTTGGGCAATGGGAGAAAAGGAGAGAATGAGAGAAAAGAGGCACTACTTTAAAAAGAACTGCCACTTCCATCCTTCCAGGTCTGGTTATCAAAACTCCTAAAAAATAGAGAACCTATCTTCATGTGAGAAGCTATCATCCTAGACATGGAAACATTGTACTCATCAGTGCTAGCCCTTGACTACTGGCATCCTGCTGTCTAGGGAAAAGAAGGTATTTTCACCTTATCCCTGCGAAGTTCAAAGGAATGGATTAGTATACTTGATAAACAGCTTTTACTTTCTCCTTCTACGGAGGCCTGTGTGACATGCCCAGCACAGAGGGCTGCGAGCAAAGTGTCTCCCCGGACTCCCGCAGGCAGGTCCTTACCATCAGCCTCCTCATCCTCTCCTTCTCAATCCGCTCCGTCTCTTTCTTCTGCTCCCGTTCTGTGTTGGCATGCCAGGTGGCCACTGCTTTGGAAAGCTTCTGGATCTTGCCAGCCACAGACCGATGATACTCCTTAAAGTCTTTTGCATGTTGCAAAATACTGTTCAGGTATTCCTAAAGGAACCACAGCAGGAGAAGAGAAGGCTGAACATCCAGTTCCCAGTTAAAGGTTCAACACAGTCCAGGAGAGCTCTCAGTGTGTATGGAACAGCAACGGGGGACTGGCGCCTATTTGGGATGGGCGCCCCGGTGTGTCCCCGCAGCCGAGGTGCGGGCTACAGGGCGGTGGGAGAGGTGACCTCTCCAAGTTTGTTTCAGTGCCAGCCTGCAGAAAAGAAGCCTCCCAGGTCCTGAGGGTGTGGCCACATGAAAACGGAAAGATCAGAGGTTGAGAGGGACCTACAAGATGGTGATGATGACATTTAAAGCAAATCACTCTCGAATAAACCCCAGGGAAACAGGTATTATACTGAGAGGACAAACAGTTGGATCACGTTATGCAAGTTAGTGCTCTCACTTAAATACCTTAGAGTTGTCACTCAAAATGAGTTTTATAGGAAGCTAACATGGCCACACATCATTTGTATCCAGTTCTTAAATAAAGAAGGGGAAACGCATAAACTTATTTACACTCAAGTCCAACACTTTGCAAAACAAAACCAAGCAAGGCACTAAATTAAGCTCAGAAAAACAAAATTTATAGGATTATGACACGAGAATCAAACCCTACATCAAAATATTTCCAAATCTCTGGAAAGGAATGTTTTAAAATATCTGCCCCTGTGAAACCTCCAACTGGGCCCTTGAAAAGCCCAGGATACTATATTTACATTTGCTATAAAAATAACTGTTTGCCCTCTTCTTTCCAAGCTCCCTCTCCCCTAGGATTTTGTCCTAGGAAACCTTCCTGTGCCCACCTCCTCAGCAGCATCCCATGGGGTTATGACTACGACACTGGACTGGAATTCAGAGAGCAGCGCCCTCCCCGCTCACCCCGTACGGATGTTGCCGTGTCCTTGGGGAGGCCACCTCTCTGCTGGGCCTGAGTTTTCTCATCTATGAGACGGTGTGGTCAGGCCACCTAAGCTCCGGGATCCTCTCTGTGATGTCCCCACCACCCGCAGGGGTCCACCTCTCAGGGGCTCTGACTCTGCCCGCGCACCTGGTGCTTCTGCCTTCGCTTCCGCTCCTGCTCGATCTTCTGCTGCTTCTCCAGCTTCTCCGTCATGCGGGCTTCTCTCAGGGTCTGGCGCTTGCTCCGCTTGTACGCCTTGGAGTTGAGGGCCGTCTCCAGCGTCGTGTCGCGTCGCATGCAGGCCACCACCTCCTGTCGCAGCTGTCGAGAGGGGAGTGGTTGGAACATCTCCCCCGACGGCCAGACCCCTGTCCCCCTGCCCTCCGTTCGGTGGAGCCGAAAAGGGACTCCCGAGTTTCTCCATCACAGCTGGCCTTCTAGTAAACAAAGGGACTCATCATGCCAAGGCTATAGGGTCTGTTCAGAGATGCTCAAAGTCTCCTTTCCAAAAAAGTCAGATAAGAAGCCAAGTACAACACTGTCTACAGTAAGTAAGTAGAGAATGTCTTGGTTTTTAAACAAATCGATTCATTCTAATTATTTTAACGATATTAATTAGTTAATAAGCTTTAAAAACAATTTTACTTCATTTTAAGTGCCATGCTAACATTCTCTTTGTGTTTAAAGATTAATGTTGATGACGTGGGGCAAAAAGAATAGAACTACTTCCTGTTTACATGAAGTAGCTGTAGATACTCTATGTTAATTCACTGTCTCATATAAAAATGGGAAATACTAGTTTTGGCTTCCTCTCACTCCTAACAATGGTCTTTGAAAGGTATTTACTTATTTATTTTTACTATATCATGGACTTCTCTCAGATTATCATAAATATCATGTGTTATATGGTGGTAGAAAGTGAGGGCTTGGAAACACGCATTGAAATAATAATTTGATTGAATCTGAAATCAGCATCCATTATAGTTAATATCATTGGAAAACTTCATAGATAACAGATTTTTCAATAAAATGAAGCAAAAATGAGAAGCCAATCAGAATCCAGCATAGCAAAGCTAATTTGAATGTAGTCTTATTCCTGAAAATATAGTTGATTGATACTCATTTAATAAAATTGTATTAAATGGCTTATAAAGTTACCTACAAGAAACAAATGGAATGCACAGTTTTTTGTTTTTGTTTTTTTAATTAAGCTCTAATCTACTCACATACCTACAGCCAAGTAGCTGCCAGCCACCATGATGCCCTCTTATACCTACAGCCAAGTAGCTGCCAGCCACCATGATGCCCTCTTATGATATTATAACCAACAACCCAAATGTATTTCCAGGTTCACATGATGACAGCAAGCGGGTTGGCCGTGGAATTTTATTCACATCCTCCAAAAGACCACGTCATGCAATTCAATCCTTCCAAACTACTTTCGCTCATTAATAATTCATTTTGCATGCCTGAGTCCTTCCCCAAACAAGCCCATCTGACTGGCCAGGAAGCATTCCTTTTCCCCTTTGGCTAAATGAGGCTGTTTGACAATTAGGGGACCTGTAGCTTTGGGGTCAGCAAGGCAAAACTCACCAAAGTGAACCTTGGCTCTACTTCATCCCCCTAGTCTCCTACAGATTTAGCAATTGTAAAATAGATCGCTATGCTTGCCTTTATTAATCAGTGACTTCTAAGACCATAGCAAGAACAGTAGCTACAAAATCACTGATGAGTCAGTGCTGGGGTCTGACGTGATCAGATGCTGCAAAAGTAGGTGTTGATGAATAATCTGCAGTTACAAAACATAGTTTTATGTATTTGTATAAACAATGAGCTACTAATTTAGTTAAGGGCCTTTCATATTTGTTAAGATAATTTGCATAGTCAGAGTTAAGGGTTTTATATTTCTCTTTACAAAGAAGCTCTGATCTATTACCTTCCTGTTTTCCTTTCAAATCATAAAGACAAACATGAGCTACTCCATCTGTTCTCAAGGTTTCATCTACAGTAACAAAATGCCATAAGTCAGACTTTGGAAACCATAATATGGAAGAGAAAAAAATGTCTCTGATGTACAGAAGAGAAAAATAGAATAATAAGCAGTTCATCTTCATTACTTTTCAGTTCTGTGCTGCTGGTCGAAAAGATACACTCTTTTCACTAAATTTATATCTTTTTAACAATATTGAACAGACTTAAGGAAACGCACAGATCACACTCTGGAACAATTACATTCATTTCCTGTACCTCAGATGTGCTGGGGAAAAGTTATTACCTGACGTTGGAAATTGAGTAACCGAAGTGCTTTCAGTTCCACGGTTGCTTTGGTTCGTAAGTCTGGTGGCAAAGAGCCAGGCAGATTTTCCAGCTCCTGTATCCTATGGGCTATGCGAGCCTGGAGTCTAAAGGAGATGATAAAATGGGGGAGGGGGAGGGGGAGGGGAAAATATATGTTACAGCCTGGTCTTTACTGAGAGACAACAGTCTCAGGTTTATGTTCATGGCAGAACACCTTGCAGATACTGATGGCAAATTTCTGACACCCAAACAGGTTATCTGATGTTAAGCAGAGAAAAGCTCCCTTTGCACTAACGCACACAGGTGCTATATTACTTAACACTTTTGGCCTTCTTCACAACCTGTCTCTAATAGCCAGGAAGGAAGGCTCGGGGTACATGTAGGAGCAAAGTCAAAGTCCCATGTCTCCCTCTGCAGAGAGAGAGAAAGTGACAGACAGGAAAAATCTGACTTGCTCCCAGCCAGAGCGCAGAGCTGAGACAACAGAGTTCTCTTTCTAACTGCTAGTTCTGTCCTAAGGCAGCGGGGCCACCGCCCTCCCTTCCGAGATGCTGATGATGACAGGCTTCAATGCCGAGTGAATGAGGACAGTTTTAGGTGCTGAGGCCACAGAAATCAGCCAACCCAAAACTTTCAAAGAGAAAAAAAGCCCTGCAAACCACAACCATTTCCTCTGTGAGCAATGCTTGCTTGAGAAAAGAAAAGAAAAGAAAAGGCAAATCAGGCATCAAAAAAAAAAAAAAAAATCTGGTTTGGGGCGGCACTAAATAGTAAACAGTATGTCAAAACTAAGAGTTTCTAGAAAAGGACTGCCAGGCAATCTCAGTCTGGACATCATTAAAAAAACAGAAACAAAACAGAGTTGTAGGTACTTCCTCATAATAGAGGTAGAACAGAAAATAAAAGACATCCCACTTAATTTATTTGCAATACTGTTACTGTAAGTCACAGAAACTGATTTTAGAGTTCACCTGGGTCCTATGCTTACAAATAATGATCTGCCATTTAAACCTATTTTTAGAATCACCTTCCCTCAAATTTGGGGGCAAAATTGTCTTGGAATAGATTTTGACAAAGAAAGAACAGTAAATGGTAGTAAGTTAAACTAAACTAACAGTAACTGCACCAAGGTGCATTTAAAGTGAAAATGAAAGTCGCTCAGTTGTGTCTGACTCTTTGTGATGCTATGGAATATACAGTCCTTGGAATTCTCCAGCCCAGAATACTGGATTGGGTAGCCTTTCTGTTCTCCAGGGGATTTTCCCAGCCCAGGTCTCCCGCATTGCAGGCGGATTATTTACCAGCTGAGCCACAAGGGAAGCCCAAGAATACTGGAGTGGGTAGCCTATCCCTTCTCCAGCGGATCTTCCCGACCCAGGAATCAAACCAGAGTCTCCTGCATTGCAGGTGTATTTAAAGCACAATTTTCTCTCTCTCTCTCTCTCTCTCTCTCTCTCTCTCTCTCTCTCTCTCCCACACACACATATACATCTATAAGGTAAGTCTATAACAGCACCATGTTATTGATGAGAAAACTGAAGTTCAGAGACATTAAGAAACATGTGGACTTCACAGAGCCAGTAAAGGAGAGAGCCAAGATGAGAATCCTCACTGGCTTGACACCAGTACCAGTGCACCACCACCACAGATAATCAGAATAGACTTTACAACTGCAAGCTCTCGTGGAATTCAGCTATAAAAGTTGATAAGTAAACATTCTGTTTAAAATGAGTTTCATGATTTTGTCAACCTTTATGATGCCATATATTGATATGAAAAAGAAAACCTTCTGTGACTTGGACACTGCAAAACATCTTAATAGTTCATATAGCCCAAGTATCAAAATGCATGCATGTGTGTGTATGTGCTCGCTAAGTTGCTTCAGTCGTGTCCAACTCTTTGCAACCGTATGGACTGTAGCCCAACAAGCTCCTCTGCCCATGGGGATTCTCCAGGCAGCAATACTGGAGTGGGCTGTCATGCCCTGCTCCAGGGGATCTTCCCAACCCAGGGATGGAACCTGCGTCTCCTGCATTGGAAGGTGGCTTCTTTACCACTAGTGCCACCTGGGAAGCCCAAGTATCAAAATGGGCTTTTTTCTTTTAACAAAAATTAGAGCTGTTTGCTTTGATAGGGAAATTTCAAAACTTTAAAAATAACAGTAGGGAAATGTGTCATTTTTTTCCTGATCTCACTTGGTTGCTCAGACAGTAAAGGATCTGCCTGCAATGCAGCAAACCCAGGTTCGATCCTGGGGTCTAGAAGATCCCGTGGAGAAGGGAATGGCTACTCACGCCAGTATTTTTGTCTGGAGAACTCCATGGACAGAGGAGCCTCGTGGGCTCCTTCAGTCCACAGGGTTACAGAGTCTGACATGACTGAACAATGAACACTTTCATAAAAATAATATTATGATAGATTCCTCTTTTATTTCATATATATGTTATTCTGATTTACTGAATGATTTATTATCACGTGTTACTACTAGTATCATCATTGTTAGTGTTATTTCAATAATGCATACCAACATAAACAATAGTACTTGTAAACGGTTTTACCATGCAACCGACTAAAAATGTATTAGGTTCAAACAATAACAATAAACATTCATCAATTTACTCTCGATCAAATTGTTCAAACTCTCCCAACCTTATTCCACATTCCTTTTACTATTGATAGTCATGGGATTCTAATCATGGTTTTTAACTTTTCTCTGTATGAAACAAACATCTACTTCCTTTATCCAATTCAATTTCTTAAACATGCACACAGCCAAAAATTCCCCAATACAGCAACAGGTGATGCATCTTAACAATTAAGATATTAAGAGAAAAATCTATTACAGAGTTTTTTCAAATATGTAATTTAAAGGGGGGAAAAATGAAACTGAAACAATTCTACCTATGTAGAGTTAAGGCCATACTAAGGGAAATTTAAATAGTGTAGTGGGGTGAGATAAAGGCCAATGATATGGTTATTCTACCTCTTTGGTTCTATATTTATTGCAGTCTTATTTCATCTGAATAACCCAGAATTCAAACTATCCCTTGGTATCGTGTTTTACTTTCCTTGACAAAGTGGGTCAGGTGCTGTATTAGAGGAATGGGTGCTTTTTCCTTAATCATCTAAATGACTGTGGAACTGGGGCTAAACAAATAATCTTAGGACAACTGGCCTGACTGTGTAGAGATTAAATCACACTGGACCAGGAGGGCGGGAGTCGGAGAGTGGAGAGAAGAAGCAGGGAGGTGAGAAGTTGGGGAGTGGGGTAGGTGGAGCAAGGGGTCACCTGGATGTGGGAGTCGGTGGGGAGCTGGGAAGGGGTGCCCTTCTTGCACCCCTGAAATGATGGCTTCTCCAAAGGACCTAGTAATTTGTCAGTGAACCTCAGATTCTCCAGCACAAAAGACTCTTTCTTTTATGGAAGGGAGGCAAGAGGGACAGAGTGCAAACTATAGGAGAAGAGGAAAGGTAGATTCCGAAGTAAAATTATATGCATCCAATTCAGCTCATGGGGAGAGGGAGTAGCACAGAGACAGGACGGGCTTCTTTTACATAAAGAATTTTATCTTTGTGTGGTGGTGGTTGTTAATAGGAATCTTCATTTTAAATAATGCTCCTCTCCAGACAATTTCATCTTCCCATCAATGGGATTCAGCAGGTAGTCCGATAAAGAGATTCAGGATTCTAAACTTCCCGAAACAACAACAGATGTAATACTGCATAACTGCAGGAGACTCATTTAGTGTCCTCACGGGTACAGAAAATTGAAGCAGAATTAGGTCACTCAGGTTTTTCATACAGATTGAACAGTAAATCAAGAGGGGTTACTGTTCTGGCAAGAAAAAGAGTTCCATTAAAGGCGACAGATATTTGTTCAGGTCCAGAGGAGAAGTTTATGATTCCTGTAGGAGAGTTATTTGAACAGAAAATGACACTGGTACATTTTGTTCCTTCCAGGAGCTGAGTGGCACTTTTTAAAAGAAAGAGAGAGGGGGACTGACTTTTGGTAACTCTGCTGATGAAGCGGCTCTTGGTAATTTTTGAGAAGGAATTTTCAGGGTTGTAATGGAGGCCAGGGCAGTACAAAAAACACTAGGCCGGCTTCCTGAAGCCGGGGGGCCAGTGTGCTGATTTCATACTAAATTCTGACTTGATACCAAAGAGGGCTCACATCATTCAAAAAGGCTCTTCTCAAATAAATCCCTTTCAATGTGAAATATATTTCTTTCTCATGTAACATTTGTAGAATTTACATGCTAACATTATAATTCCTGGAGCACTTCTGATCAACCCTCTAACTCTAGGTGGAAGAACTGAAGTGAAGCATATTGACAGGGGCAAAGAAAGTATGCCAAAACACCAAAGGAAAAAAAAAAGAGGTATTGACACTACAGAGAAAAAAAGGATCCAATTTAAATGAGAATAAAATGTTTTTAACTGAAGAGCTTACATAGATCTGAGGCGGGGTATTCACATGCAGAAACTTATGTGTGCTATTACTGAAAAAGGAAAGTTAATTTTGTCAAAATTCTGATTTCAAGATGAACAGGAAAAGCAGCCAGGTGACTTAAAAGTTAAAAAAAACAAAAGTTCAGATTCTGACAATTCCCTTTCACTTTTCATAGACAAGGTAAGTGATATTACAACAAAGAAATGAACATCTGGTTAAAGAATTTCTGACAAATGATTTTTGCTCAAACCAAGTTTATAAAATTATAAAAGAGACTTTAAAAAAAAAAAAGACCTTGCTCAAATCCTCAATCAGAAGAGAAAGTTACACTGGACTCTTCCTATCAGTGCTAATGGGTAGTAAGTAAGCCATTCTCTCAGAGAGGGAAAGGGGATTTTTAGCTGTCTTTTACAAGGGCCTAAGGGACTTAATCTAACCGTTTTTAAGGAATACATTTAACTAATTTCTGCAATTGGATAATTTATCTTCATATAGGCAGAAGTCAGCTCCTGCTCTGTAACTAAAGAAGATAAAAGACAGCCCTGTAAAACCCCTACCAGTATAAACCTAAGCTTCTCAAAACAGCCATGGGAGATTTCAAGCCAAAACACCCATCAGCTTTCTGAACCAGGGTTGCCAGATCGGTCACTTCAAAAGCCAGGCAGCTTAACAGAAGAGGAGACATGTTATCAAGTAATAAGAATAACATGACAATTAGCCATTCCACCACCTTCTGCAATGCTTACAATTCAGAAAATACTGATGGACACATGTTTTTAACTTGACACAGGTATGGAGGACAAAACCTTTCCACATTCTGGAATAGGCTAAACAGTAATAATTAATACTGTGTACTTTGGGAGACCATCCATTACGATCATTTCCCAAAAAAAGTGTTAAAATGAGCTCGTTACAAGAACACCCTGAAAATACAGTTCTGGTAAAAATGACAAAATTTAGGACTCAATAAGCACATACACAAACACACACCCCATAATATAGGCTGAAGAAGGAAAAAAATATGAAGAATTAATGCATTTGAACTGTGGTGCTGGAGAAGATTCTTGAGAGTCCCTTGGACAGCAAGATCAAACTAGTCAATCCAGAAGGAAATCAGTCCTGAATATTCATTGGAAGGACTGATGCTGAAGCTGAAGCTCCAATACTTTGGCCACCTGATATGAAGAACTGACTCACTGGAAAAGACCCTGATACTGGGAAAGACAGAAGGCAGGAGGGGAAGGGGACGACAGAGGATGAGATGGTTGGATGACTCACTGACTCGATGGACATGAGTTTCAACAAGCTCCAGGAGTTGGTGATGGACAGGGAAGCCTGGCATGCTGTAGTCAGTGGGGTCACAAAGAGCTGGACACAACTGAGCAACTGAACTGAACTGAAGGAAAAAAAAAAACCCAGATGCATTTCTAGGTGCAGTGTCTGTGTTATAAGGCATTCATGTGATCCAACAAAGGGACGGGTAGCTCTGTATGGTCAAGGTAGGGAAAAAATGTTAGCACTTAGGAAGTCAGAATTTTAAACAATATCCCACTATCCCATTTATTGTCTTTTAAAACGGCTTTTGGCTTTTTTATTCAATGGCAACATAAAGGACTGAATATGAATATAGTTTTTCTGCCCCAAATGAGTATACAGTGCTGATATTTGACTTTAATACCACACAGAAATTATTCACCCAACAGAATCTGTCTATCAGCACTGAAACATCAATTGATGATGAGTATCTAGCTCTCTAGGGATACATGAAAAGCTGGAAACAGCAATATAAAAGCTCTTAATTGAGGATTAGTAATAGCAGTGAGAATAAAATTATACTCTTCATCCAAAAAGCTATACACATTTAATGGCAAGTTATTGTGATTTCTTTCAGAGTAACTCTCAAAGCTGATAAATTAGTATTTTAATATAATAATAGACAAGTAGTCATGTGTTTTACAATAAAGAGTAAGGTAACGTTTTTAAAGGGATCCTAGACATTTTTTGCTTGGGCTCCAAAATCACTGCAGATGGTGACTGAAGCCACAAAATTAAAAGACGCTTGCTCCTTGGAAGAAAAGCTATGACAAACCTAGACAGCATATTAAAAAGCAGAGACATTACTTTGCCAACAAAGGTCCATCTAGTCAAAGTCATGGTTTTGCCAGTAACCATGTATGGATGTGACAGCTAGACCATAAAGAAGGCTGAATGCCAAAGAATTGATGCTTTTGAACTGTGGTGTTAGAGAAGACTCTTGAGAGTCCACTGGACTGCAAGGAGATCAAACCAGTCAATCCTGAATATTCATTAGGAGGACTGATGCTAAAGCTGAAGCTCCCAATACTTGGGCCACTTGATTCGAAGAGCCGACTCATTAGAAAAGACCCTGATGCTAGGAAAGATTGAAGGTGGGGGGACAAGGGGACGAGAGAGCACAAGATGGTTGGATGGCATCACTGACTCAATGGACATGAGTTTGAGCCAGCTCCAGGAGATGGTGAAGGACAGGGAAGACTGGTGTGCTGCAGTCCATGGGTCAAAGAGTAGGACACAACCGAGTGACTGAACAACAAAGACATTATTTTGGGCTTCCAGGTGGCACCAGTGGTAAAGAACCTGCCTGCCAATGCTGGAGACGAGAGAGACTCTTGTTAGATGCCTGGGTCAGGAAGATCCCCTGGGGACGGGCCTGGCAACCCACTCCAGCATTCTTGCCTAGAGAATTCCCATGGACAGAAGACCCTGGCGGACTACAGTCCATAGGGTTGCAAAGAGTTGGACATAACTAAAATGACTTAGCACAAAAGCACAGACATCCTCTGTAATGTTTAACCCCTAATTTTCTTAAGTTAAATCATACTTGGGAAATAATAATAACAGCTAAAATGTATTGAAAGTCTTTGTATAATTTTATCTTCTCCCTATAAAAGATAATATTGTATAATGCCTTCTTTTAACATAAGGGGAAACTGAGTCACAGAAAACAGATGTGACTTGAGGAAGGCAACCCAGACACTTTGTGGTAGAGCACACTTTTTGGCTAACTCTTGAAACCAGGGCTTCCCTGGTGGCTTAGCTGGTAAAGAAGCCGCCTGCAATGTGGAAGACCTGGGTTTGATCCCTGGGTTGGGAAGATCCCCTGGAGAAGCAAAAGGCTTACCTACTCCAGTATTCTGGCCTGGAGAACTCCATAAACTGTATAGTTCATGAGGTCGCAAAGAGTTGGACACGACTGAGTGCCTTTCACACATACACACACGCGAATCCATTATCTTAGCTTCATTTTATCCTGACTCAGTTCTTCCTGGACTCTTTTTTTTTTTAATTGAAATTAACCATTTAGGATCTACTAACTACAGTCTGCGGGCCAAACCCTGTCTGTAGCTTGTTCTTATAAATAAAGTCTCACA
The DNA here is from genome assembly GCF_023699985.2 of Odocoileus virginianus. NCBI lineage: Eukaryota > Metazoa > Chordata > Mammalia > Artiodactyla > Cervidae > Odocoileus > Odocoileus virginianus. The sequence goes on along the minus strand of NC_069691.1, from coordinate 19,226,610 downwards.
GGAACACAGCCAGCCCATTATTGCCTAGCTGTGCTCACACCGTAATGGTAGAGCTGAGTAGTTCTGACAGAGGCTCTAAGGCCCTTTAGAGAAAAGTTTTGTCAATCCCTGATTCAGATAAATGTGCCAAATGAAGCTTCTGGAGTAAGAGTTAAACTAAGGACCACATACAGAGACATTTAAGTGGGGCCTACCCCAAAAGTGAGACCAGGCCATTAACCAACAAGTGCATGAACTGAAACACAGAATATATTATTTCCTTATAATACAGCTTCTGAAGGACGGGCTTTGGCATCAGGAGATGTCAAGCCAGCAGACACACTCAACAGAGGAGCCACTGACAGTCATCATTCAAGGACATACTGACAGACCAGAACAAGATACTGCACAGTCTGAGTGAGCTGACCACTTTCTTGTATCTTTAAGAACTCTGGGCTGAGCGTTTGATCTTGGCGTGTCATCGGAATGGATGAAAGTTTTCCGACTGCAAGAGTGAAAATCAGGCCTTCAGACCCAGAAGCCCTGGAGGGTCCCTGCCCCAGGCTCCAGTGGCAGAGAAACTCTTCTCTGAGACTTTGTTGGAAAATCACTCTCAAGCCTGAGTCTTGGCTTCTGCAGTTCCCCTTAGGCCTTTCCCGGGTCCCACAAAGAATGGCCATCACGCAGGGAGACCCCAGGCCCTCCAGGCTGGGTGGTACTTGCAAGCACCATCGCCTTACGCGCGGGACAGGTGCATTACCTGTACTCCCGCTCCTGCAGAATCTCCACGGGGTCCAGGCCTTGGGGTTTCTGGACCGGGCTGATCCGGCTCTGCTTCTGCTGCAGCTGCAGGATGGGCGAGGGCTGCCCCGGGGCCGGCTGCGGTACGGAGGGTCCGGGCACGGCAGCCGCGGGCGGTGGCGCTGCAGCGGGGGGCGCGGGCGAGGGCCGGCCGCTGGGCGCGGGCACCGGCAGCTTCTGCGGGGGGCTCGGGCCGCTCAGCTCTGCCCCCGGGCCTGCGAGACAAGAGCGACACGGGCAGCGGGGGAGGGAAGGTGCCCTGTGCCCACACCCCGCCTGCCCGCCGACCCCCTCCCGGGGGGGAGGGTCTGGGGATGGGGACAACGGAAGGTCTCAAGAGAAGAAAACAGGAGGGAAAGGAGGAAGATGGGGAAAGCCAGAAAGAGAAAGGGGGAAAGGGTTAAAAGAAAGGAAAAAGAAAAAAAGAAGCTGGCATCTATCCCATCCCAAAGGGAAATGGCCCTAAAATGACTCTTAAGTAATAAACTGATTAAGGAATAGCCAGTTTTTAGTGGAGGTCTGCAGTGGGTTTTTAAAAATAATTACAGGTGCATTTAGGGTTCTGAAAAAGCAAGGGAGTCCACTCAGTGGTCAGATGCAATCTGGGTGTGGTCCCCAAATCACATTCTGCGGACGACACCACAAGCCCCCTCCGGCCCAATCTGGAACGGTTCGCTGTAAAACCTATGCTTTACGTAATACAGGCAGGAGCCCGCCAGTATGCTGATGTGAACTGAAAGAAGCACGCATTTTTCCTTAATGACCTATAAAGTATATTTATATTTATAGGCTTTATATTTATAGGCTTTATCGGTACATCTAGGGAACTTAAATTTCTTATTCCATGTTAGAAAATATTTCTAAAAGCATTCAGTGCAAGGGAAATAAAGAATCTGCTCATTCCACCTAAGAAAACCCAGCAAGAATTAAGATTCAAGACAGCATTTTTCTCATCTTATTAGACTAAAGGGCTACGTAATCATTAAGTTTATTAAAATGTACTTGATTAGTTAATTTAAAGCAATTTCCCACATTAAACTTTAGGAGTCTCAACTAAAATAAGAAGTGTTCCATCTCTCCTCCAGGTGAATTTTTACTTATTTCGAAGTTATAAATAAAACGAGTGATGCTACCAGACGAGTTTAGTAAATTAAAAAAAAATCTCAGTAAGCAGATGTTAAAACCTCAAATAGGCATTCTTCCAAGTATTTTCTGTATCTGTTCAGAGAAATATTAAAATTATTAAACAGTAACAAAAATAATCACCTCTATACTTCAGAGTGACTTATTAATGTACCATACAAAGACATACATTATGAAAAATTAGACATTTCAGTTTTCAGCAAACACCAGTGAGAAGTGGGCTTAAATGACAACCCAAGGATAGCAAACATTCTGACAAGAGGAGTGGGAAGAATTAGAACAAAGTGCCGGGAAACTACAGTGTGTGTGAGTGTGTGTGTGTCTGTGAGCATGAGCGTGTGTAGTGGTGATGGTCTTTCGTTCCCCTCCTTCTGAAATTAGGTAAAACTTTCCCAGAGACTTAGGGCTGGATGAGACTTCCTGAGGTCATCTGTAGCCCTGTCCTAGGATTGATGACAAGTTCTGGAGGGGAAAATGCACTTCTTGTTTGTTTGTTTTGTTTTAGGCACTATAGATGTACTATCATAGTAAAGAGATCCTTCTCAGCTAAGCACATTCTGATTCTTTTTCTGAACGGGAGGTCTTTTACATAATGCAAAGCTTTTCACAATATTTCAGATTTAGAATTCCTTCCGTTCATATGGAAGAAACTGGTTTATAAACATTAACTCTCAGGGTTGTTAACCATTGGAATAAGTTATGGAGGGACACTTTTGATTATTTTTTCCCTCACGGTCTTTAAAACAGGGGAGATTTTTTTTTTTTAATCTGAGTTGTTTAGAGCCAAAGAAGAGGAGATACAAATTTCTAACAGTTACTTTAATAGTGTGATCCTATGAATTTCCCTAATAAGCTCAAGAAACTGGTAGAGTTAAATATATTTGAAGACTTGGTATAATAAGCATACTAAATAAATAAATGTAACACATTGAAGCCCTCTAAAAATCCACCACCTTTAATAAAAAGAAAATCTGTGTCCTATTGATAACATCATACTAATTATCCTAAATTCAGTTTTCAGAGTGCTTTTCCTCCTTTCAAAATTTGAGTAAGTTATCAAACAAAGCCATAATAGTGCAAGAGTGCACATATTTCACTTACTCTGGATGCTTTCTTCCTTTAGCCTGATGGCTTGTAAATACCTCTGTAGAGTCATGCCGACTCCTCAAGGTATATTCAAGTCACTATTTTTAAAAACACACAATCAAAGGGAGGTATCCAGAGCATGTCTGATATCTCTGGTTCCAAATCTAGTCATTTTCAGCCTGTGACTTGAAACTAGATCTGACACATGCACAGCTAGGCTTCTTTAATCCATAAATACAGAGACATTCTTATCTGGTTGAAGGACCCTTAAAGTTAAGACGTAGGTAGAGACAGACCCAAACACAGACTTAAATATTCAAATCTCCAATCTAAAAAGTATTCCAGCTTGCTGTGAACTGAAATAGGTACGTCTAAAGCACCCTGTGTCTTTCTAAAAGAACTGGTAAGTCATACCAATCAGTTGTGGGAGCCTAAGCAAGTTACTTAAGCCCTGGTGCCTCAGTCTCCTCATCAGTAGAATGGAGATAATACCAGTGCCTTCCCCCTGCAATGGGGAAGTGAGGATTCAATGAGACAGCATGATTGCATGCTCAACCCGCAGCTCTGGTCATTTTTTATTGCCATCAAGGACACCAAAGTAAAGAAGCCTAATTTAATCTCTCAGCTTTTCAGAAAAACTCTACGGCAAAAGAAAGGTTTTCAAGGAAATTTGGTACTGTATTAGCTAGAAGCTTTGAAAGAACGCTCTTCAAGAGCAAACTTGAAAATGTTTCCACCGTTTAATACAATTCAGCACAGATACTCAGATAAGTCGACCTGCCATGTGCTTCCTGCTAAGTACCCATCAGAGTCGCTTACAAGCAAATTCCTTTCTAATTAAACACTGCCAGTTCATTTACCGCCTGGGTCTATTTTCTCCTCTGGCCAACAGGTTATACAAAAAATTCTCCCTACAGAGGCTAAGGGACTGAACGCAGCTGCCTGTCATTAGACACGCCCAGAACACACCTACTTAACCATGAGGTGTTCTGCTTGTCTTTGTCTTTCAGGAGTTGAGCTGCCTGAATGGGTTTGCTCTGTATCAACAGAAAGCATCTCTCAACCAGCACACTCGTGGTCTGCAGAATGATAAGAACTCACATCTTGGTATCTTTAGATCGAAGACAAATTACGTCCTTTAGCTATCTCCTACTCTCTCACCAATATCAACAATTTAGGCTTAACTGTCTGAGGTACAAAAATATGTCTTCCTGTCCTCACTTTAGAAGTCAAGGTAGATATATGCCCTGACATCTTGAGGGGTGTCGTCCCATTGCAGCTAAGGGAGGGGAGGAGTCTTCATTAGATGTCTGAATCTAAGAAACAGGTAAATAAACTTAAATTACCTAAGTCTCACATGTACAGAATTTCTGTACAGAATTCCCACTTTACCTTCTAGTACAGAGGATGTTTATGCAAATAACTGTCTGTGCATTAGACAAGGATTTAAGTGGATTCCAGAGGTTGAAAAGATCAATGTAATAATGAGGCTTAAATGAAGCATACTAAGAAATTTTAGATGAGAAAAGGAAAAAAAAAAAACAAAAAAACAAAAACGAGAGGGGCAAGGAGGAGAGTGACAAGCACTGAAAAAAATCAGCAATAAAACTCTTGCTTTCTAGCACAAAGGCTTCCCTGCCCACCGCAAAAAAAAAAAAAAGAAAGAAAGAAAACCTTTTCAGTTCCTATTTTGAAATTTGCTTTGGTCTCCAAAAAGAATAATGAATCAGAATTGGAAGAAGAATGATGGATTCGATTTGAGAGGAGCCCACAGCAGGCAAGAACTAGAGTCACTCATCTGTTCAGTGCACACTTCCTCTGGTTAAACTGCAGCTCTTGGGTGGTGGCTCTGGCGGTATCGCTTTTGGTGAATTCTAACTTTGGAGTGGGTTTGAGGCAGATCACCCCAGCCAAAAAAGCTCTCTTTGCACATGAGTGACACCAGCAAATGGGACGAAAGGAAAATCACAGCTACCACCAGGAAAGTAGACACACTTAAACTGATTTTTTTTTTTCCCTGAAATATTGACAGAGGTATTTATAAGCAATTATGCTGCTTTATTAATTTTTCTAAAAGGAGAGGGATAAACAATTAATAAAAGTGATGTTCTCTTAAATAAAGAAAAACTTCTTTTGGCCTTACTTGAATTTGTTCAAAATGTCATTGCCAAAAAAAAAACCAAAAAGCCATTTTCAAGGAAGGTAATCATTTCCTTATGACATCTGAGATTTGGGGGACAAGATCAGAAAAGTAACCTCCCTCCTGGTGGCAGGAAGGGGTCTGCTCTATTTGAGGAAAGTGTCTTCTTTTCTCCTTTGTCCGCAGTCTCTTTGCCTGCTCTGGCATATTGGCCCGAGTAGTTTCATTTCTAATGCAGCCTGATGGCTGGAGATACAAAAAACACAGTGAGTAATAAAACGAGTTTCCCCCCTAATGCCAGGAGCCTGGCGAGGGAAGATGTAGGCATCAGGTAAAGGGAAAAAAAGTAATAATAATAAAATGGAGCCCTCTCTTTTGGAAATGATCCAGAAAATACACCCAGGATTGTGTTGGTTGGACGTGGAGGATTTGCTATGTTCAAGTATCCAGGTAACTGAAACTCTATCCTCAAAGTTTTACTTCATCATGAAGTCTCATTCTTGTGACTTTGGAGGAAATGAATCATTTAGCTTTCTGCCTTCTTAAATAATACCCTGGCATCTTTTCCTGCTGTGCCTAGGTCATTGTTAAAAATAACAAACCTCACTAAGGTCCGTGATGAGGGGCTACCCTAGGGACCAGCTGCAATGCTCGAGGAAGTGTGCCTCTGTGACAAGGTCCCACAGTGGCCTTTCAGGAGGCACAGACTTTGCTGCCTCCTCTTAAGGTACCAACTCTCCAACTGTGACCACTAAGCCTCTACTGGGGACTCCTTTAGTTAATAACGCTCCTTGGATACTGAGACGCGGGCTATCAGGGTCATCAGTGTTGGTGACATTGTGTCCAGAATATGAATAAAAGGCTCTCAGTAAGGAGCTGAGATCCTTTTCCTTTCTACCCACAGGCGTGCAATGCCTGCACGTGGTGCACAGACCTTGGGACAGTGCCTTTCCCTGGTGATGAGCCTTCTGGTCATGAGGGTGCCAGGGCGGGGCAGAATATGAGGCCCCTGGCATTGAATCCTGAGTCTCCGTGCTCCAGATGTGTGCCACACGCCCCATGCTTATTAGTGAGCATGGAGCACAAGGTTTGCTGGCAGGCCCTCAGGAGGTACAAACTACACATATACACAGACGTACACTTCTGATTCTCTCTGGCGGCATTCCTAAGAGCTAGAGTTTTTGCAATTTTAAAGCCTCTACACACATTGAGTGTTCAAACTACCACCGAATGCGCAGCTTTCCTGTACAACCTTTACAGTCACTGATGTTTGGTCCCGTGGGGTCCTCCACCTACCAGAGCATCGCAGCCCACACAGAGAAGTCTGGAGATGACATGGTACTTTTGTGCTCTTTTGAAAATCATTTCTAAGGCTCCATCTACAATTAACAAGATGAGTTTACCCTTTCAGTAGGCAACTCAGGGTTTCCTCTACCAGGAAAGAAACATCTACCAACTCAGAAGGAATCATCTGAACTCTTTCCCAATGTCTAAGTCCCAAAACCTAAGAAGAAGACTAATAATCCCAAACCAGTAGCAATGATCAGATGTTAGGGCTGACCCAAATGAGAGGGATCCACTCACAGGAAAGGACGTCAGTGACAAGGAGGGACTCTGGAACTCAAATTCCCTGAGATTCAAATTCTCTGGAATTCAAAGCTCTAGTAGAACAGAACCATAAACCTTGTGCTTATCCATCGGCTAACAAAAATCCTCCCAGAGAAAATAACATTCATGGAAGCTCATCCCATAGCTCCTTGGAGCTCTGAATTCTCTCAGCCGGATCAAGCAGACCACAAGCCCATTACCAAAGACTATCGCATCTCAGCTCCTTACAGAATGTCAGCCTCAGCTCTGATGCCGGGGTCTAGAGGAAATAGGCCATGTGGATTCTGTTACTCTATTATGAACAAATGTTACTGATGCCTCTATCATGCAGTATTCCTTACAATAATAATAATTAAAAAATTAATCCCGCCTGGCAAAGTTACTTTATACTCTCATGCTAGAAAAGATTCTGTGTCCTCTGAGAAACTGGTCAGCAACTTCCTTCTGAGTGGCGAGGACCAGGCACCTGACCCTATCCCCTTTCCTGACCACCAGGCAGCTCCAGTCACCTTGGAAGCGCAGATGCAGGCTTCACAAGAGCTCCTGGGCCCCCACCCCCATGGCTGATCTCCCAACTTTGATTTCTACTTCCCTCTGTTTCTGAATTTTCTACTTGATAATTTCTTTACCATGGGTATGCTTTCTTGCAAGCCTCCTCAAATGCGTTTTCACAACCAAAAGGATAGAAATAAATAAATCAACAGACACAAAATAGCTCAAGGAGAGGAGATCCGAGACGTGCCTGCTGGCAACGGAACACACCACGTGCAGGGGTTCCTAACCTGGCAGCGGGTAAGGTGGATGGGCTTCCAACAAACCTTGAAGCCCTTGAAAGGGAATGCAAAGTCACAGGGGACTGTGCTTTTTGTTTAGAACCACAGCTCGTCACCCGAGTCTCCAAAGGTTTAAGAAGCACCCCTCTAGGACCCACGGCAGAGGAGACCAAGAATCTTGGCCAACTAAGCAAAGTAGACAAGGGAGCCAGCAAGGTGCGGCAGAAGGTGGCCCTGGGCTGACAGCAGCCCAGCCGTCCTTCTCTGAGCTGGACCTTCGCATTACTCACTGGGTTGCATATTAACCTACCAGATGGTCTGTTGTAGTTAACAAGGGCCTGCTGCTGCGGCTGTGGCTGCTGCGGCTGAGGCTGGGGTTGGGGCTGTGGCGGCGGCTGCTGCTGCATGCCAGGCAACGTCCTTTTCCCCTGGACTGCAAGCTGCAGTGTTTCGGGGAGGGGCTGGCCCCGGGCCAGCATCTTGTAAGCTAAAATCTGGGCTCGGAGCTGATGCAGCTGGACTGGACTAAAAGGAGAGGGACCCCTGCTGGGTTGGTTCATCGCCTGGGGGTCGCCTGGGATGAGGGGTCCTGGCTGGCTTGCTGTCATCTGTGGTGGGGTCGGGCCGCCTCCTGATATAGGGCTGGACACATGCTCGGGGGCTCCCAGCGGAGATGGGTGTGGCGACATGTAACCTGGAATAAAACACAAGGGGAGAGGTCACAGGCTGCCCCCCATGACCCTGAGAGAGAAACATTCCTGGAGATCCTGATGATTTTCCACAACAGCATTGACTGATAGAAATTTAAAGCATATGTAACTTAGTAAGTATGGGATTATATATAATTTTAAATTTATGTGTATCAAATATATATGTAATTTAAAGAAACAGACAAAAGTAATTGCAATAATATATAATTTAAACCAACATATCCCTAATATTATCATTTCAAAAAATAAGAATTATTAGAGATTTTACATTTTTGTTTCTGTATTAAGTTACTGTACATCTCCACTGGGACTAGTCACATTTCAAGTAGTGGATAGCCTGATGTGTCCTAGAGGTGTCCCTGATAGCTCAGCTGGTAAAGAATCTGCCTATAATGTGGGAGACCCTGGTTCAATTCCTGGGTCGGGAAGATCCACTGGAGAACGGATACCCATTCCAGTATTCTTGGGCTTCCCTTGTGGCTCAGCGGGTAAAGAATCCACCTGCAAGGCGGGAGACCTGGGTTGGGGAGATCCCCTGGAGAACAGAAAGGCTACCCAATCCAGTATTCTGGTCTGGAGAATTTCATGGACTGTATAGTCCATGGGGTCACAAAGAGTCAGGCACGACTGAGTGGCTTTCACTTTCATGTGTCCTAGGTGGTGAACTAGCAGTGGCTGTTGCACACCTAGAGGAGGGCACAGGGGAGAGTGCTATACATCAAAAGGAGCTCCAACCTAGAGACCAGAACCCGAGGGTGTCCACTATACTGCAGTGCGGAACGAGGACTCTCTCATGGGGACATTATTTGGTTTACTATTATGCACTTAATGGATAATTTGCCATTACTGAGGGCCTCCATGGTTGCGGGCACTAAGCCAGGCATTGTGCATGCTATTTCAGCCGAGTTTTCCCTGGAAACAGAGCCTGATGGAAAGACTGAGTGCGGCCAATTTATCTGAAAGGTGCAGGGACACTGACAGGAGTGTGGAAAGGTAAAATAAGGAAGGGGTGGAAGCCAACAATGAGTGCATGGTTAAGTCAGTAGATGTAGTGCATGCCTGAAGATTAACCTCATGCACAAAAGCTCTGGGATAAAGTACGTAACTTGCCTCCCTATTATCCCAGGGAAGGAGCTGGGGTATTTATACTCCATCACTGGTCACCGGTTATGACTCTGGGGATCATTAGTCCCCAGGGACTTTGCCGTGAGTTTGTAAGGTGGATGCCAGTAAACCAAAAGCAAGATGGCGGTCTGGCCAGTAGATATAAGGATGATGGGAGCACAGAAATGGTAAGAAGAGTTAGTGGGATGTCAGCAGAATGGAGCATACATTTATTTTTCTACAATCCTCACAACACCCCCAGAAGATATGTGCTGTCACCTCATTTTTTAAAATGAGGAAAATAAGCACGTTACACCATGTCACACAATTAGATCTTGGTAACCAAGATTCACCTGATTCCAAGGCATATGTTCTTTCCATGGTCTAATATTAATTTTTTTGTATTAATATAAAAATAAGTTAAAGGCTTGAAAGCTTCCAAAATCTTCTAGAGCTGTTAATGTGCTGCAAGCTAAGTCACTTCAGGTGTGTCCAACTCTTTGTTACCCCCATGGACTGTAGCCCACCAGGCTCCTCTGTCTGTGGGATTGTCCAGGCAAGAATACTGGAGTGGGTTGCCATGTCCTCCTCCAGGGGATCTTCCCAACTCAGGGATCAAACCTATGTCTCTTACGTCTCCTGCATTGGCAGATGGGTTCTTTACCACTGCGGCCACCTGGAAAGCCCAGAACCATTTACAATGTAATATAAAAATGAGAGTGATCTGTTTGGGTGATAAAGAGACTTAAATGGAAAACTTAAGAATACTTAAGAAAGAAAAGTCAAAATGCAAGAAAATTTTCAAGAGACTTATTTCAAGAGATGAACTGTAGAGTCTGGCCAAAGAATTCCTAGAAAAATATAGGACTGCACATTGCTGAAGGGAGATCCAAGAGGAAGGAGAGGACAAAGTGGTCTGCTGTACCCCAAAACATTGTCTTCCATTCAAACTGAGGGCTAACTCATCAACTCAAAGGCATTCTAAGACACAATGTAAAATATTATATTAAAGGTCTTTGCCATTAATAAATCCACCGGCATCACAATTATTTTAAAGGTCATCACATAGGTGTTTATTAGGCATCTGCTGTGTGTTTCAACACTTAATCAAGTTTGAGCTGAAGCTGCTCTCTGTATCCGTGTGGAATTACAGAGGCTCAGCAATATCTGACCCACGCTGCCTGGGGACTCACCATCATCATTTGAAAGACTAGAGAAAATAAAGGATACAGTTCCTTTTATCTCAAATTGCCATTTGGAGAGGGAAACAAATTTAGCCTGATCCCCTAAGACAAGAGTAGGTTTTGTTCTATCAATTGGTAAGAGGTAGAACTCCATTCAGAGTAATCCTGCCCTGAAGAGAAATGGAAAAACCACTAACTCACATTCCCGCAATCCCTACTCTATAATCGAGCACAAAAATCATGCAGGCATTAGGGTTCTACTTGATCATAGAAGTTAGCCTGAGAAAATGCCCCTGCAATCAGCCTGCAAGATGAGCAGAAATTCAAATCCCAGGATGTTATTTATAACAATAAACATTTTCAAAGAGTATCAATAACATACACTTAACTTCATCATTAACATTTTTCCTTCTTAATGAGGTTAAAATTCACTCCAAATTGTAATGCTGGTGCAAAATGGTAGTTTGTTCATTATGAAAGCACCCCCCTAACACCTTTTTGCCAACCTTGCATCTATCACTGTAAGGAAAACTTCCTACTATAGCTACTGACATTTCATGGGAGAAGGGATACAACCAGGTGTTAAAATGGGTCACGTCTCCTGCCTTCTGGACTGTCCTCTTTCCTAAGGTCGTCACCAATTATAGCTTACCCGTGATAAATCACAGGATGCCTAATACAACTGACCAAAACATTAGACAATCTAATCTAAATGTAACTGTGTAACACTGTTCATCAAATCGTTCTTTTGAACTATGACTCCTGGCATGGCAAAATTATAAAGATGAGACACTTAGTTGCACTAAGTACAATAATTCATTTTACCTCAAATTTGCTAAGAAAGAAACTAAGAGTGAAATAAAAATCATTTTCCAGAATTAATCGATACAACAAAATCTTCCCTTAAATGTGGTAAGAAAAAAACTGGGAGGGTGGGAAAAATTGTTTCCTAGAATTTACAGGAGATGCTAATATAATCATTCTATCACTGTATGACATTAAAAATGTGACAGTGTTTCAGTTAAAGAGAGAGAGATTTCTTTTTATTTTTTGACATGACTAGCATTCCATAAAACTTCAGGAAAAATCAGAAAAAAATCTAAATAATAAAACAAAATAACATATTTGCATAATTACCTTTGGTTGAGAAAATGGTGAAGAAATTGCCTGAGAGTAAATATACCTTTGTCTGTAGGATGACAGTGTTGATGCAGAATCTGCTCTTTTTGAAATCTGGTTTAATTTGCTCATTTAAAAGTCGTCAAAAAATGGCAGTTTTCCTTCCCTCAGCTTCAAGGGCATTATCTCCCAGTTTCATCTTTTTTGCAGAGAGAGAGGCAATCAGCCTTTCTCCTTTTAATAAACTCGAGTTTTCAAGTGCCAATTTTATATGAGTTTTCTCTTTACACACACACACACACAACATTAAATATTATATACTTTTCTTTGAAGGCTTTCTCTATCCAGTGGACTAAAAATAAACAATGTTATCATCGGGACCATAAGGTACACAATTTAGTATTTATTGAAGGAAATGGTTTTGCTTCTCAACCAATACCTTAAAATAACCTAATAGGTTGCTAGGTAGTTAAAGCTGGCAGTTTTCTGATCAATACCACACCTCTTTGGACCTGTGTGTTTATAAACGGCTTTCTACAATGGAGTTTTTAAAGATACATGCTATTAAGCAGTCTAAATTCTTTTTAGCTCATTATATAGAATAATACTGCATTATACCAATACTACCTTATTCAAAAGCATATTTTAAATAACGAATTCCCCAGCTTACAAGGCACTTTACTCTTCGAGAGAAAAATATTACATTCTAATTCCAATTCCATTTAATTAATGCAGACTTCTGCATTTCAAAGTAATTATAACTTATTGAAATTATATAAAAATTAAGATCTATTTAAAAGTGTTTTTTGAATACACAAAGTTCACTTCTCTACCTAATTGAAAAAAAGTTTACTAAATATCCAGTTATGTGCTAGACATTGTGCCAAGTGTTGGAAATTCCAAGAAATATCATCATTCTAGAAGTCCAAGAAAGGAACCAAGCAATGAAAGAAATTTTAAGATACATAAAAGTAAAATGCCTCACTTATGATTCATGCATTTAAGTGTTTTCCTTTGGCATTGTCCCAGAGCCCCACTATTAGAAGTACTGCAAAGCCAGGAGCAGACAGAGCCAGCATCTGGCTTTGAGAATCACTGAATATAACTCATCTACACCTCCCAGGTATTAAAAATGAGATCTACTTTAGCTCTGTAAAGGCACCTGGCTCTTCAGAATTTAAATGATAAACCTGAAAGTATTGTCTTAATACATTCTTACCCCTGAATGGCTCAGATTCTTTTCTTCTGTACCTGAAAAAATCCCAATTACTCAGTCTGCTTTTCTCTAACATGGTCAGGATTTTACGAGTCATTTGTCACACTTACATCTGCCTACCATCAAATTTCAGATCAGAGTCTAGGATCTTCAAAAACCTGCTGGAATATTAGTGAAGATGTACTCCTATGCCTCCATGAGTTGCTTTTATAGATACATATGTATGTATGTATTTAAGAGCAAATACAGGGAGATCTCTGGCAGTCCAGTGGTTAAGACTTCACCTTGATTGTAGGGTTTTCATCTTTGGTCAGGGAGCTAAGATCCCATATGCCTCATGGCCGAAACACCAAAAACATAAAACAGAAGAATACTGTAACATCTTCAATAAAGACTTTAAAAGTGGTCCACATGAAAAAATAAATAAATAAAAGTGAATACATGTCTCTCCACCTCCACAGTCAAAACCTTCCCTCAGGTGAATGGACCTCTAATCAAGGATGGAGGAAAAAACTCATATACATTAAATAACAAAAATGTATATACAACAACACATAAAGCATACACTTTGAATTAGAATATCAACACATTAGGTTAATTAGTGTTGGATTAATCACGCCCCTGACATGCTGAAATGAAGTGCCCATATAGTGATTCTGAAAAGAGGTTACATTATATCTTTGGATATACTTTCCACTATCTTCAATATGCCCTCAACAGTGAGAGGGAAAAGCACCAAGAGAAGAGAAAGCTGCCATATATTGATTTGGCCATTACTGTGAGTGGAACCCTGTCCTCTATGAAGCTATACTGAAGACATACCCCTCAGTGCCTGTTACTGTGACCCTACTTGGAAATAGGATCTTTGCAGATGTAATCGAGTAAAGATGAGGTCATACTGGATCAGGGTCGATTCTGATCCAGTGACTGGTGTCCTTATAGAAAGAGCGAAGTCTGGACACACATACAGACATGCAGGCTGAATGTCATGTGGGGACCAAGACAGAGACTGGAATGACAGATCTACAAGCCAAGGAATGTCAAAACAGCGCTGGTGACCACCACAAGCTAGGGAAGAGGCAAAGAAGGATTCTTCCCTAAAGACTTCAGAGCGACCACAGCCCTGCTAATATCCTGATTTCGGACTTCTGGCCTCTAGAACTTTGAGAGAATACATTTCTATTGTTTGAAGTCAACTGGCTTGTGGCAATTTGTTACAGTAGCCCTAAGACACTAAGCTAGCCATTCACCAATGACGACAGGCTATTCCACTGCCAGAAAAAGCCACCTTATGAAGGAGGAATGTACAATTCAAGGGACATGGGTGGCTCATCCTGCTATCACCCATCCATGCCGGTGTTGGGAGGCAGACCTGGGTCCTCCTTCTAGAACTGTCACTTACTGGATGTGCAAGCTTACAGAAGCAAAGTAAACTTTCTGAGCTTTCGCTTCTCCACCTATAAAACTGGAGTGATACAATGTATCTTACAAGATCAGGGCAAAGATTCTGCATAAAGTACACAGTGTACTTTGCAGAGTCCTCAGACACAAGGTGGCCAATCAAACTGCTAGGATTTTGTAAAGAAAATTGCCCATATCAAACATAAAGTTGTGTTGGTGGGAGGTAAGGGGAGATTTCTACAGGGAAAAGAAACCTGCCGGACCCCATCCTTAGACAGGTTCTGCTCTTCTCAAGTCATAATTAAAATAACAATAGGAAAGATGAAAGACTATGATATAGAGCCCAAAGCAGGTAAGTAGCAGACACAAACCTTGGCTGTGCTGATCCATCGGGCTCTGAGGAGGGCCCATTCCTGGGTGAGGTGGTCGCATAGCAGTGCCTTTCATGGATCCACAATGGATATCTTCAACTCCCTTGTCGTGTATACCATCCATGGGCTGAAATATTTATAGGACATCAGTCAGGCACCTCTTTAAGGCACAATATTTCTATCCGGTGATTTAAGATACCATTCCACAAAGGCTTCAAAATTGTGGCCCAATCATCTATTATCCACGTGACAGCCATATATTTTTACATTTATATTATATATATTACTATATACTACATAGATTTCATAGATGGGGACAAAAAAATCAATAAAAAAGACTACACCAATAGGATCAGCAAAGCTACCTGTTAAGTCAAAAGTTAAAGGCTTTAAACAGTTGAAAGGTTTTTGGTTATGTCAAAACCTGCAAATAAAAATGAAGTCCTGTTGACAAGGCAGACAAATGTAAGCTATTCTTCTACACACTTTTTAGGTAAGTCCTGAAACCTGCTGTATGTTGAAGTGAGTCCAAAGTCTGAATGGAGGAAGAAAGACTCTTTGAAATGTCTGTGATGATCTATTTTTTGGGTAATTTTTGTTTTTCATCAGAGGGGAAGGAACCTATGGAAAGTTTAAAAGTTGAAACCAGAAAGTTCCATGGCAGTTGGGAAAAGAAAAACAGACGGGTAGAGCAGTGAATGGGGGTAAATACCAAAAGGGAAAAAGGCTGAAATAGACGAAGCTATACTACAGAGGGAGGAAGAAAGAAAAAAGGCGAAGGTTTGGAAAAGAAGAACACAGGGGCTGGAAAGAGGGCTTGAGGCCTTGTACGCAACAGACACACAAGAAACAGCCACTGAATGGACACTAATCCAATCCAGAATTGGGCAACGGAGCACGTGTTCGAGAAAGGAAAAGTCTATTCCTCCCCAAGCTGGAATAGCAATTTTCAAAACAGCCTGAAAGGAATATTTCCAGGAGTTTATAGAAACCAAATGACTTTGAGCAAGAAAGTATGAGTGTTTGCAGTTTTGGAGAAAGGAAAGTTAATTTCTGCAGAGTCAAAAGCATGCACTTGAAAAGAGGAGAAATTTACCATAAAGAGGATGTTCAGAAGAAAAATGGGAAGAATTTGGTATAAAGAGTGTCTCTGAGTCTGTTAAATAGTAATAATAGAGAGGAAATCAAAGCAACACAGCAGATGTATTTAGGCCACTTGTTTATTTATTTCCAGTAATGTTGAAAAGCAAAAAGCTGAAGCTCAGAGGGAGACGGAGGAGAAAAGACAAGGAATAAAGCTGCCTATAAAAAGATTTTCAGAAAGTGAAGCATCTGGTCAGCAGGTGTGAACTCCAGGCACTTCACCATGTCCTCACCCAGGGAATTATCTGAGGGTCTGTGGGCCGAAGAAAAGCAGGATGAGAAAATGCAAAACTTGCAGAATGAGAACAAAACAAAAAAGAGCATCGATGGGGGTAGAGAAGAGGAGAAAATGTGACAAAGATGCTAGGGAACAAAACAGAAGGGATCAGAAGATATAATTATAAATAAAAACAATTCAGAACATAACAATGACCTAACACTTATGAATAGGTTTAACTTTTCAATGCTTAAATAATAATAAAGGTGAGCTAAATATTTCCTTCAAATCTTATCTTTCATTTTGAAGGTGAAAGCATCCTTAAGCCCTCTCAAAATTATTTCACCTACCTGTACTAAGGTTTGCAATTGACAGATCCAGTCTATAATATAATCCCCCAATTAATACAATATGAACACAAGACAATGTAATGACTTTGATATGTCTATATATTCAATATGTCTCCTAATGAATAGGATATGGAAAATAAGCATTTCTTTACATACCTGACAAGCTAAAAACCTGTATTTAAAAGAACTAAAAAAAGCAGGGAGAGACCTTGGAGATATTATAGGGCTATCCATGATATAGTTAAATGAAAAAAGAAGTCTCAAAGTAATTAACAATGATGATATGACTCGATTATGGTAAAAGAAAAAAAATTTAAATATATCACCTGAATATGCAAATCTATGCTTAGATGGTATTTTTGTTGAAGCTGGAGAAACGTAAGGTGCAAAAAACGTATATACAGTGCTCACTTCAGCAGCACATGTACTAGAATTGGAGTGATACAAAGATTAGCAGGGCACATAAATTCATGGAGTGTTCCATATTTCTTACAAAAAGAAACGCATTTGAGTCAGTTCTAATAAGGTGGATGAACCTGGAGCCTATTATACAGAGTGAAGTAAGTCAGAAAGAAAAAGACAAATACTGTATATTAACACATATATAAGGAATCTAGAAAGATGGTACCGACAATCCTATGTGCAGAGCAGCAAAGGAGACACGTGAAAAACAGACATTTGGACTCAGCGAGAGAAGGCAAGGGCGGGATGATTTGAGAGAAGACCATTAAAATGTGTACATTACCATATATAAAATAGATGGCCAGTGCAAGTTTGGTGCATGAAGCAGTGCTCTGGGAAAACCCAGAGGGACAGGGTGGGGAGGGAGGCCGAAGGGGGGTTCCAGATGGGGGGATACACATGTATACCTGTAGCTGACTCATCTTGCTATATGGCAAAAACCATCACAATATTGTAAAGTAATTATTCTCCAATTAAAATTAATTAATTAATTAAAAAATACATCATACAGTCTTAGTCAAAATTTAAGGAAAAAAAGTATGTACAATAAGCTGTTACCTGGGGTGAACCACTTATTTAGATCAATATGGTTTTACTTTTCAAAATAAGCATATATTAATTTTTTTATTTGAAAACTGTCAAATAACAAAAATTTGTGAAAAATGGATTTTCCCTTCCTGGGCTGCAATGCGTTACCTTAAAACTGACTCCAGTCCTACCAATTAAAGAAAAGACTTGCACTTTTTTGCAGTAACCTCCCTGTTTCAAACCAGTATCTTCCATGATTCACCTATTTAACATCAAGAAGCATCCTCACTACTTTATCTACCTGTGATATCATCCAAAAAAGATGTAAAACAGCCATACATCTCATCAGGCCTAACCTTCAGGTAACATACAGAATGTTACTCCTATGCTTCAACACAAATTGTCACAGATTTTGTTTGCTTTCTCAAAAGGCCATTCTTTTTCACATCTCCTACAAAGCCATAATATCAAAGTCATACTGTTATGATCATCCCCACAGCAACAACCTGAATCTCACAAATGGCAGATTATTATAATCTTAATAACAACTGGGCCTGGGCTCTACAAAATCAGAGCCCTCTTCCAAAACCAGAAGAAAGCCACTTCACAGGCAGAGAGCAAAGTGCATTTTCAAGGATTCCCTAGAAAATATTTTATTTCTATCAAGGCTTTTCTGAAAATATGCTTTAGGAAAAGACTTACTTTCCCTTTTCCTCTTTGGGACCTATGAGATCTTTTCAGGGAAGGATAATTTTCAGTATGTTACTCATAGATGGTATAAGTTACTTAACAGACATAGTTGGGGGAAAAAAGTAAGACTTACTCCTACTTCTTCACCAAGTCAAAATATCTGCAACCCCCAATCCACAGAATCTGTCAAAGCTGCATATTATAGCTAACACTTTTTTAAAAGCCAAGATCAAATCTTCCTGACTGGTGTAACATCTGTACCATAAAAGAGCCTAATAATGTATATTTTTAATAAGGTACAAGATAAGAAAAAAACCTAGCTGATGCTCTTGTTAACCATAGTAGAAAAAAAGAGTGGGGGGGGGGTTGGTTATCAGGGATTATTAGCCATCCGTGACTCAGAAGTCAAGGCTGGGAAGGGGAATGAACTCACCTTGTGCATCTGATGCATGCCTTCCTGAGGGAAGTCAGCAGACCCCATAGACGGCATAGGGTGTGAGACGCTAGGAGGCCCAGGACTTGGCCCCATCATACTGTGGACGGAACCGGGGGATGGTCCGGGTCCTGGACTGGGCCCAAGAATGGGTCCAGGAGAGGGTCCCGGCCCTGGCGAAGGCCCCGGGTGGGGCATCGCGCCAGGGTCTGTGGGCGTGGACATCTACTTCTCCTGTCTCTGCCAGTCGGTACAGTGATACTGAGTTGGAAAGAAGAAAAGAGAAAGGGATGTTTTAAACATGATGTTAAGATCAGAATAAAACAGTTGTTAGTATTTGGTGGTGCCATTTCTGTAACGAACATCAAACAGAACTCCCCTGTCTGGTCCAGATGCTTCAGAGGGTGTGATATACATATCCATATCCATCTGCCCTCCTCTTTATGAAGACCACTTGTTTAAAAGAAAAAACAACTCTAAATGATTCTCCAGAAAGATATAAATCATCTAAGATGCAAAAAAAAGGCTCACTGGAGAAACTAAAATTTACACATAAGCAGAATTCTAAACAAGCTTGAAATTTATTACTGAATTCAACAGATGCTCTCCATTACTTGGGCACCTTACAAGTCATTAACCACTCCCCCCTCCCCCCCACCCCAAAGCCATTAAAATATAAAATTCCTAAAGACGTACCCAACCAAGACCCACTTGCATAAGTCAATGGGCATTCAAGCTTCTCAGAGAATTCTAGATAGTCAAAAGGGGGGGGGGGGAAGTACAATTCCATAAATTGAGAATGAAAGGGAATTGCCAATCATGGGAAAAGCAGAGGTTATGGGAGTTGGACAAATATGGGTTCAAATATCCACGTATACAATTACGCACTGAGACTAAAATGCAATAGTACACGTAAAACCACAGCTCTGCATCTGGCACAACAAGCAGTTACCCTTACTGAGCATCATTCCCCACCCCTGCCACCTCCACTGCAGCAGAAATGACTAGGAGGGACAGGTTAAGATGTCTCCGCCCACCAGTTAATGGATAGAAGACCACATGTACAGTTGAGGCCAGAGATTCATCCCAGCCCTCTGTGGGGTCCAAGAGTCACAATAGAAGTCATCTCTGACTCCTGGATTTCTACACATTGATGAGGTGTGGAAATTTCAGTTCTCCAGCAAAGCAATATACCATCTCCTACGCACCAAGACTTCCTGGCATCCCCACTGGGGAACTGCCTCATGGAGTGGGTATGACTGACTCTTGGATATGAGCCAAAATGACGAAATAAGCTGTTTTTTGAATTCTGATGTCTCCATGGTCCAGAATGATCCCAGGATAGTCATGATGATTTATTATGTCACCTGGGGCACACACCTGTATGCACAAAATTCTGATGCCAAACTCACAAAATCCTAAATGAATTTGTGTGCCCACTAATGAAAGGCAGGGTTGAAATTAGACCATAGGTGCTTGGTCACCCACAGCAGGGCTCTGTCCACAGAGAAATGACAGGTTAGAGGGAAAACTAAAACACACACACACATTACTTCCATTCTTAGCTAACTACCGTCACCTCTCGAGGAATCTCTAGAATGTGAGGGCCGTGAGGGCAAGGACTTGCTCTTCCTTGCTCCTATTTCCCCAGCACGTCCAACCAGTGTGAAGTTAAAAAAAAAAAAAAAAAAAATTGAATGAACTGTAGACAAAACTGCATGGACAAACTATTAATAGAGTCAATTATTAAAATATAAAAAATTAGGAGAGCAGTCAGTGTTCAAGGTACGCTCAAACAAAGAAATCTTAACAACGGAGGCAAGAATTTGGGCCAATCTGATAAATGAATTAGGGCTAAAACAGGAAGCGATGAAAGGCTGCTTTGGAATGATTTCGAGCAAGGGATCACTCAAACTGTTTTGCTGATACAAGGGGGGACTAAGAGAACCCCGTTCAAGTGGTTTCTAAAACAACAGGGAAGCTTGGATGGTGAGTTATAGCCTTGAATTCACTAGAGAGCCAAATGTTATTATTTTTTCTTTGTGATTAACAAAGCAGGCAGAAGTAACCTTCTTTTTGGCATCCCACCCCCTCACGTACACACACACACACACACACACACACACACACACACACACGTACACACACACATGTTCAGTCAGCATTTTAAATTTAGGAAGCTGACGTCAATTCAGGGGTACTCCAAGTTTAAATGTTCTTTCATGTATATCAGCAAACTAATAAACCCCTTTATTTTTTAGTGAATAAAAGGAAATTGCTTACTTCCTGTTATGGTTTACCTTGAAACTGGCTTCAGTGGCTATGATGGTAAGATACCAGAAGTTTGAACAATGAAGATACAAATGCTCAGTCAGCCTGGTAGTCCTACTTTTCAGGTTTTATATTTTAATATCTAATGATTTTCTGCATATATAATGATTTTCACCCGGGAATCTCATAGAAGGTTGTAATTAATGGTATACAGTCCCATAAAAATGCTCCTCATTTTTTTGTTATAGGAAACTACTGAAAACTTCTTAGGGGAAAACATATGTGACGGGAAGTAGAAAAGTATGGGTATATAGAGGAATGTTAACATGTCACATGGGAAACTTTTTCTTAAGACGAGAATCTTTAGAAGCATGTCCTTAATGCATGTGTCCATGAAACAGCATAGATGAGCACACACACAAGAACATAAGAAGTTAGCTCAGAGGAACAGCAAAGTCTAACAAATGAGCAAATGTGCCTCATGCAGCCCAGCTAGGGGATCTGGACTATTGAGCATCTTGCATGTGACTCTCTGGCTTCTGACTGGGAGCCCAGAGACCTTGGGTTCCTGTCTGCCGATCTCAGGGCCGCCACCAACCCTCAGGGTTCTGGGCAAAGCGCCTTTCTTCTGGGGCTTCTCAATTTCGCCGGAGCTTGGAATTGGAGCGTCTAAGGCTCCCTGCATCTGCCAATCCATGACTTGCAGCATCTCCTGATTCCTGCAGTCTTCTGTGTGGGGGCATTCATCGGTGACCCTCCCAGCAGGATTCGTGCTGACCCACCAAAGAGAAGCACCTTTCAGAGGTGAGGATGTCGTCCTCGCCTCCTTTTCCTTCCTTGTCGTTTCTGATGAGAGCAACTTCATGGTTCAGCTCCAAGGCATAATCAGACTTTCTCATAGCGTAAAACAACTGGGTGCTGTAGATTACAAAGAGGGGCGAGTCTTGAGCAGAGGCGCAGGGCATTACTAAGTCCCTGTGGTGAAGGTTGAAAGTCCAGAACTGGTCAAGCCATCTTCTCCCTCACCCATCCTCCTCCCCTCTCTGCCCAGAAATCCAAAGCCTTTTCTTCTTTCTTCCAAGCACTGATGAAGTGAGGTAGAAGGGGTGGTGATGGTGGGGCTGGGGGCAGGATGGATGGGGGAGAGGCTATAGCTCTGGTCACCTTGATGGGGCAGGAGCTCTTGGTCTCTCCACAAAGTTAACACTCAAAATCTATTTTTGTCTGGTGGTGGAGGGGGAGGGGGTGAGTTTTACATAGCCACCAAAAAGAATGACCTGTTCCACAATATGGGGCCAACATAATAAAGAAAATGTGTGTGTGTGAGGAGGTAAAACACACAGACAAGGCCGTCCACTGGCATTGCCAGCGCCACCCCTGCCGCCTCCATCCTCCCTGCAACACTTCCCTCCACCTCACACCAGCACTCCCCGAGGGCCAGGCCGCTGTGTTCTTAGCCAAGAATTTTTCAGCAGTACACCCTGTCTTTTTTCGTCCTGACCCTGCCTTTACAACCGTGGAGTGTGTGCTTTTAAAAATAAAAGTCGTTGGTGCTTCCTACAACTCCAACCTCTGCAATAATCTTCCCTCTGCCTGAATCTCCTTCCTCTCCCCTTTGCAGAAAGCCCCAAAGCCCGGGCACATCCATCTGCATATTAAAAGGAGTTCAACTTCATGGAATTTTAAGGGTCACCAGTCCAACCAAGACAACCAGCGACAAAACATCTACCTTTGTGGTTTACTCCAATCAGCTGAAAAACCCCTATGCCTGCAGTAATACTTAACAACACACCCCTATGGGTTGAATCATTTTAGTGACTTGACTTGAGGACGCATCTTGTCATGTCCCCGTTTAACAGAGGAGAGCACAAAGGGACCACAGAGCTTGTGCAAAGTCACATCTGTGGGTGACTTTGTCTCTTGACTCCGGACCCATGACCAAGTCAGGGCAACATCAGGCAAGCCAGGCCATCCACCAGCCTGGAGAGCTGTCACTCAGGTTGAGCAAAGATGCGCAGGGTGCAGAAACAAAGATGGAAACATCGGGAGGTGTCACAATGGGATTAGGGTGTGGCTGTGATCGCATGTTAATGTATGAAGGGACAGAGAAGTGAAGAGAAGCCCTTGAAAAAATATGAGGCAGAGACAAAAGTTATGAACTTAAGAGGATGGTGACATTTAATCAAAGAACCAGAAGACCTGTTTTACTGATCTATTCTCAAATGTCCTGACTCTTTCCCAGGGCAGAAGGCATGAAGGATGTACAAGAATGACCAGAGGGCTTACCCCAAGGCTCGGCAAGTCTGATGGAGAAACGAGACTTATCCATATATAGCAGTGAGAAAAAAGAAACAAACAAACATGCAAGACCAAAAGGGGTTGAGCTGGAGTGTCCATTGCAGTCATGGGCAGAATTACATCTCAGAGGGCAGAGGCAAGAGCAGGGAATTAAGGTAGGCTTCATGGATAAGGTGATGTTTCAGTGAGGGCTTGAAGTAGATAATAAACATGCGTTTACTAGAAACTGTGGTTTTCTAGTCACAGAAAAAGTTTGGGGAAACAAAGCCACCTTGACTAGACAATGCTTCTTAAATAACTATTCGCCGAACACAATAAGGAAGCGTGGGGGGACGTGGGCTCTCCAGCAGACCTTTATCACTGCTGTGTTTACAGAAAGACATACTGGCAAGAGCCAAAGGCGGAATATTAGAAGTAAAAGTTAGGCCCAGTTCACTACCCTAAAAATCACTCTTTTAAAAGTTTTTTGGCTGTTAAGGAGAATGATAAGGCTCAGGAGAGAGTTAAGATAAGAGTCCTTTTTATGTCTGTTTGCTGATTCAGACCATCTCCCCCGACCCTGAAGAATTTCTTGTTTTCTCTGTAACCTTCTCTACAAATGAATTGATAATCCCCCCCACAAGAAGTAACAACTTCCCTGGAGCTGGAACACAAGTGTTGCTGTTCTTGATGGGTGAGCGGAGAGTTGGTAAAAATAGCGAGGAAGATAAAAGAAATAAACCCATCTGAAGTTTCGTTTTTAGAGGCCAAGGCTGTCTGGATAGGTGGTGAAATATCCCCAAAGCTCTCATGCTTCTTGGCCTGAGACGTGCAACTTTAAACAGTGCATGATATGATTTGTGCCACAGATAAAAACCACACTGGGCTTAGAGTATTCTACGTGGCTGGCCCGAAACTCTAGAGAAGCTCGAAAAACAGCTTTCTCGTTGTCATTCCATTTCAAGTCAGTTTACCATTCAAAGTTGAGGTTTTAAAAAGTGGTTGGGTGAAAAGTGTGCTGTGTTTTCTGGGCTTCTGTGAACTCTTCATCGTTGAGTCAAGGGGACAAATCAGGATGTGAGCTGCCGCCCTTACTTGGAATAAAAAGCCCTGGGACCGTCCTTGCCCGGAGTCAGAACTGGCAAGGGCCCCGAGGCAGATCTGTGCAGGACAAGACAGAACAACCAACTTCAAGGGCTAATTACAGCCCCATGAGCCCCAGGCGCTGCCTCACCAAGAGCTGGGCTCTTGACTCTACCACCCTGGACATACCACGAGCTGCCTTCTCAGAAGCATCTACCTGTGATGCAATTCGATGATCTCTTCGGTGAGGAGAGCCAGTGTTTCCACAAAGGAAAGATTCTTTTAAGCAGGGTATTTATGAGAAAACCCAAAGTACTAGAAGCCCCTCAACAACAAAGCCCTCCAGCAGAGAGCACCTGTCTAACCCCCAATCTTGTGGCCACAGGTAATCACATATAACTATCACTTCTCAAATTCAGCCCAACCCACACTGCTAGGCAACTGGTCAAAACCCCAAAAGACAAACCAACGAGCTAGTAGCAAAGCGTGACACGCCTGAAATCTAATTTGTGTACACACACACCCATCCTTCCTAGGTTCTGTTAGGACCCTTTGCAAGGCAACCTCACCTGGGATGCCAATAAGAATCAATGATAGCCACTTCCTTCTCTGTTAGCTAAGATAATTTTATTTATACACTAAACACGTATATATTTTAAAAACTTTTTCTGGTTGACATGGCACACGCTGACCGAGCAGTAAAACTTGACCATTATATGCTGAACGAAACTTGGTTATGTGATAGACTAGCTTTGATATGCCCAACTTTCACAGCAGAAACAAAAATTCAAGCACAAACCCTTCAAGTTCATTGCAGTTAAAATGAAAAATGGCCATTTACAGTGTTAATAATTAATGCTATTAAAAAATAAATCACAGAGTAGTTTATTTGACCTCTGAATTTCAAATTCTCTTACAAAACAGGAGTAACAGCAGTCAGCTACAACATCAATTTTGATACGAAGCAAATAAAATATTCCACATGAAAACACTGTGAGCTATCGCAGAAAAATGTACATCATCACGCGGATCCTTCTAAAGGCTTCAATTTCCAACCTCGACTTGAATTCACAATCTGCTAAATAACTCTACTTTTTGTTCATGAATTCTGTTGCTCCAAACTTCTGAGAGAAGACTCCAAACCATGCCGGATAAAAAATTCATGCTTCCCCGTGGAAAGCAAGTCTTTCTACCTTATCCAACTTTATCTTTTGAAAATTCTTCCAACTGGAACCTCTTGCTCTGGGCAAGCAGGTCAAAACTGGTACATTGGTCTTCTCACAGTTTTTTTTAGGCTCGGTGCCTGTGATCTCAGGACTTCTTCCGATCTCAGATGATCAGTTCCCAGCGCCTTCACCTCTGGCCTCCTCTGGCCACAATCCTATCCCATCACGAAGAATATCTGCCCTGTGGACTCAAGAGAGCTCACCCAGATCTCTCCCTGTATCACGTGATCTGTGTGGTTTACAATTCACTATTCATACATGTTCAGGCATGTTCTTTAAAAGACATAAATACTCAATTGCAGATCATTCATTTTTTATGGAATTAAAGACTTCACTTAATAGCATTTTAGTACATGTAGGAATACAGCACAACAGAAAACTGCCAAACAGTTGCAAATATTTTCAATGTTATTACTTGCCCAGCTTTCCTCATGGACATTAAAGTTCCAAGTTCAATGACTTAACTCCTAGTAGGATGGTAAAAATTGGGCAATACAATCTCAAGTAGGTAAAGAAATATACAGTTACCCTAAACAAGAAAACACAATCCTAACATAAACTGATATAGAATTTCCCTTAGACTTCTGTTCACCTGTAAAATAACATACCCCAATGTTTTCTGGTCAGAGGTTTTTTTTTTTTTTTTTCTATTTTTAAGTAATTTTAATCCCCCAATTCTGAATTCAGTTTAAACAAAATGACAAAAGGAGAGGGGACTTATTATTTAATAGTTTCTAAACCTCAAATTTATTTCAACTTCTATCAACTTCATTCATCTATCTATAAAAGGGTCACCCCATATTTAAATTAGGTCAGTTTCTAAAACATTTTTAAAATATTAGTGCTTGCAGAGAGGTAAATGATACATAGGTGGAAGACTGATGCCTACACACTTAACACTACATAGAATACTGTGTTATTTTTAAAGGTATAAAATTCTACAGGCGTATTTCCTAATTGATAACTGTTTGAATGTTCTGAAAATCTCATATCTAATAAAACATCACAATTCACAGTAGGCTTCAGTTACATAATAATGTATAATGAAGTCCAGAAGGCCACCACTTATGTTAATATTTCAGTCAAAAATCCTGTATTTCATATCTAAAGCATCACTCTAAATGAGTGAATTAATGACTTGTTCTCTCATAATTAAAATTAAATAATGTTTATATCCAACAATCAAAAAATTCAGCTATGTAGCTCCTGAATTTCATCAGTTGTGCTATATGTTTTTCTAAGTATAAGTATTCAAGTATCTTTGACTGTATATTTAAAATTTCTAATATATCTAAATACTCTCAAAGAAAAGGGCTATATTAATATGAAGGGGAAAAGTAAAAATAAACAGTAATTAAGTTGCAAAACTTTCCAAACCCTGGTTGCAAGATCCCACTTAACTAGGTGATAAATATCTTTTAGGCAAATAAATATGCTATGTTTCATACTGACTCTGGCAGAACTAAGTTCTAAGACTTCTATATTCCCTGGTATAGTCATGATTTTCTATGTAGAAAAAGTAAACATCCCAGGCCTTCCTAAATACTCTACCAAATAACTGGCCACCACCTGTATTTTCTATTTTCAACTACTCAGAGAATGATCCATGACTTTATTAACTGGCTCGAGATTAAAGTTCCATAAACAAACACTTCCAAAGATGACAGAAAATTCAGCATCCACTATTGTCCAAAACCACCTACAGAATATGTTTAAGAAAAAGGAACAATTCAGATGATCATTCTTTTATAGAAAAAAAAATGAACAGGAAAAAATTCAGAAGCAGCTCCCGAAAAACAGCTTTTCACATTAGGGAATTTTTTTCATCTGTTCACCAGAAATACTGCAGAAAAGTGACTCATTTATATAAAGTTTCTAAGGCCACTCGTGTTAAGCAACAAATTGTCCCTGACTTCTCTAAAATCATCCTGACCAGAAACAGTGAAAATCAAAACTTTCGGTGACTAAATCAGGTCTGACCAATCTCAATATGCTAGTGTAGGGAAACACTCCTTAGCATTATATTTATGACAATTCATTTTTCATGGCACCATGTCAAGATGTCAAAAACAGTGATTTATTATTTCTCTGGAGTATCAAAAAGCTGCTGACCTAGGAGAGTTTGACAAAGGCCTTGTTTACAAAGGAAGACTTCTAAAGGAAAAAAAAAAACTCAACACGAAAACACTGGAGGATGGCACCACTTTTATAATATATGAAAGTCTTCTCTTTTATGGTCTTGTTTCAATATATAATAAGCCCTTAAAATGAAATGTCAAAATATTACCGGAATATAAAGGGTACCACAATGATCTCTGAGAAAAGCATGAGATGTGCTTTTATGTTATCTTAAACTTCATCAAAGAAAAAAGTTTTAAATAATTATTTCTTTGCCGAAGTGTTCCCTTCTAGTTATAGCGCCAGAAATATTTTAAACAGAATCTAAACATTAACAATGTAACAGAAGCAAAGGCATTTTTGGGTTTTTTTGGTCAATTCCAAGCCTCAGGTGTTGGTCAAAGCACTTTTTAAGAAACTTGATGAGAAATGCTCAAAAACCACTTAAAAAAACTGAACAAAAGAAAAGATCTAAGGCTGCTTTGAACACACTTTGGCAGTGAATATTTTCTGTGAAACCCCACAGGGCAGCTAGTCCCCGAGTTGGGGTGTAACTGATAGGAGAAAAAAGCTTCATGGAAGGAGGCACCCTCTCACCTCTGCCAATTTTTTAAAGGTTCAGATACCCCAAATTCCTCTGATTTATTTTACAATGTTCTCCACCAATACGACTTTTCTCTTTAATGCCCCCAACAAGGTAGAGCAGTGGTTGTATACAGGTTTGCTTTTCTACTTTAAGTCACATCCATAAATATCTTATGAACCTAATGGGTATCTCCAAATCTCTTCCCACCAGCAAACATTCAAGTTGTTAGGGAGCTTAAAAAAAAAAATGTCTAGGAGAATAAAAGGGCAATTAGATTCCTAAAAGAGAAAAGTGTGTTTTCTTTGCATAACAATTCACCAGCTTGGATTCAAACCTGCCACACCTCTTAACAATTCACCAGGAAGCTAGAGGTAAGCTAGAAGCCTAGCACGTCTAGTATAGGCAAACAAGCCTTGGGCAGTGGTCCTGCAAATAAAATAATACTGAAACATTTGAATGTGCCAATGTAAGTATATACACACAACAACACTGGGCATGGCTTTTCTTTCAGTGCAGTTCTCACTGCACTGAATCTTACTTACACGGTTAGATAGAAATTTTCTTCCATTCAGTAACGAAAACAGCAATCTTTCTGTGCCAACAAGCATGGCACATCCAGGTGTAAATTAAAAAGTCCTTTGACGTGGAAGTTGAAATTTTAACCCTGCTACTGATGTACAGAGACGTTAAAAATAACCACTCAGTGCAGTAGACAAACGTGTATCCTGGATGTCTTCCTTATGCTCTAACATCACACACAGTTAGGGACACAGTCTGCATAATAACCAGGAGATTAAGGAGAGCACCTCTCAATAATATACTGACCCAGGTCGCTTTACTTTTTCAAATGCACCAAGCTCCATTAGGTCGACAACGGAAAGAAGAAAAAGGAAAGGGGGGGGGGGGGTGGACCTTGCAAAACTCTCCCAAAAGTTATATAAACAAAGGAGGGGAGAAGCCCAGTATGGGCTTTGCACCCGTGTGCTACTAAAATTACATAACACCCGCTGCAGACATTAAAGAAGGAATGGATACTGCACTTCTGCACAACCCTCCCACCCCCTCGACTCCCATGCCTGCCTTCTGCTCTTCAAAAACCCAAACGCCTGGCAGGACCAAGCGGACAAATTCGAATATTTAATTTCTGGAGTAAATCCGGCGAAAGCTGGAGGCACGTTTAGGCCTGAAGTTTGAGCATGCCACAGCCCCGGGGCACAGCGACTCCACTCTCCGGACCCGGAGGAGAAAGAACTGACAACGGACAGCAGCCAGCAAGGCCTTCTTCCCTCTGCGGCGCCTCCCGCTGGAAAGTTTTCCACGCGATCGATCGGAGGGCCGGGAGCCGGCTTCCCCCGCCCGCCTGACTTTGCAAGAAAGCCTGACCGGGAGACCGGAGGGGGCCGGGAGGGAAAGAACTGGAAAGCTCCGCACCCGGCGGGCGGCGGAGGCTCAGGCTCCTTACCTGGGGGACTCGGAACAAAAAGAGGCGCGGGGCTCGCCTAGCCTGCTGTGGCGGCCCTGCCGGCGGCCCGGAGCGGGTCTCCCCGCCCAAGCCCTAGGCCGGCGCTGGAGCCCGCGGCCCGGCCCCCGCAGCCGCTGCCGCTTCCTCCCTCGCGCGCGTCATGTCACGGCGATCAAACATGTCTGTGTGCGCTTCGCTGCTGTGACTTCCTGATTCTCCGCTGCTCGCGCGCGCACACTCACAGCCACACGCACACGCCACCCCCACCACTCCTCCACCACCAAACCTCGCCTTGTCCTCCCTCGGCTCCCGGGCAGGGCACGAGCAGGAGCAGCTGCCCTCACCGCTGCTGGCGACGCACCGGCCCCAGCGCGCACAACACAGACTCACACTCACGCGCAGACACACTCGCGCCTGCCCCGAGGGCGCCGAGACGCGAGCTGCGGGAGCTCGCCGCCCCCTCCCACCCTCCCTCCTTCCTTAGTCTCCCTGCCAAACTTTTTTTTTCCTGCCTGATCCACGTCCAACTTCCCTCCACCCGCCACCCCCCCCAACCCCCCACCAGCAGTCCGGCCAGCCCCGGGCTCACCAGGATCTCGGCTGCAAACTGCAACCAGGATAAAAATAATAATGCAATCCAGGCGGTGGAGGCGGGGGCGAGTGCGCAGACACTGGCGGGAGGCGATTTCCCCGCGTGTGCCGGAAACCGGTCCGAGTGTCGGGACCCAGGAGCGGTTGTCCCCCTGGAGCCCGCACTGCTGCACCCCGCCCCGCGCGGTGCAACTGCGCCCAGGCTGCGAGGCCTGGTGCAGGGCACCCAGGGCGCCCCACTTGGTGTGCGCCCGCAGACGGGAGGGTGACTACGGGCTGGCGCGCCGGACTGGTTATTTGGGGAAGTGCATCGCGACACCTTGCAGATGGCATGGCCGTGTTTTGCAACGCAACCGGGAGGAGGGAACACGGCGAGATGGAGGGGGAAAGCAGAGGAAGGAGTAAACCAGGTTAGGATGGGAATAAAGCAAACTCGAAAGCAGGGAACAAGAAGGAAGCGGTGCGTGTCATCTCTGGGGGCAGGCTCCCTCCCGGTCTCCCCGCCTCCTGCCCTCACCAGCCTCCCCATTCGCCCCCCACCCCCTACCCCGTGCCAGCCCTTCCCTTCTACAGCGAACGCCACAGCACAGGGTGCGCGCGGGTCCTGTTTGTGACAGTCAGGCAGAGAGGATTATCCGGATCATGGCCTCCCCGGCCCGCAGCCGCCGTGGCTCTCCCGGGCCCGGGTGCTCCCCTAGCATCTGGATGATCGCCGGCGCCCCACGCCCGAGGTTCCGGCAGCCCAAGCTAGGGGAAGATGCAGAGCAAAAGAAAACAAACCCAAGAAGGCGGAGGGCAGGGTAACAGCCCAATGGGCACCTCCGACCTCCTTCTTCAGGACCTCCTCCCTCCTTCCCTCCCTCCCAGCAGTGTGGTGGGGCTGCACACCCCGAACTTCCACACCCGAGCCCGCGCGGCCACCAGGTACCAGGGGCAGGGTCGTCCGCAGTGCCCCGGGTGCAGACCCCCAGCAGCCCCTTTGCCTAAAGGTCTGCCTACCGGTCAGCATACCCATCCCTGCTCGCAAAGTGGGTGACACCTCCGATCCCGCACGCAGCGGCCCCGCAGCGGTGGCTGCCACCGCCTCGGCAAGCCAGCTCCGGCTTCGCCCACCGCGACCAGCTCTCGTCTCCGCAGCCGGAGCCCTTTAAACAAGTCCCGGGGAAGCTGGTGGCAGCCGCGTTCGTTGGCGCCCACCCGTCAGCCCGGGCTCCTCGCCCTCTCCTCCCGCTCCCCTTCCAACTCTTCTGGGGAGGACTGCTCTGGTAGAACCGTAGCGTTTCCATACTCTTCTCGGTCCTCCTGCCACCTCCTCCCCCAACCCCAGCTTTTAAAGGACTGAGGGGATTGCAACCTTGCCGTGTGTGTGTGTGTGTGTGTGTGTGTGTGTGTGTGCATGTTGCAACCTTCCGTTGGCAGAGCATCACTGATTGCCTACCTAGGGTCAAGGCTGTGGTTTGTTGGGATTTCCCTCCCCTTGCCTCCTTGAAGTAGTAATTATTACTATTATTATTAGAACAGCAAGCTTCGGTTGAAACTTTCGTGTTTCTTCCACTGCCGCCGGGAGCTGTCGTTAAGAGCATTCCACCTGAGGCCCGCGGGGCAGGAGGCGGGCTTTTTTTGTTGATGTTGCTGTGGCGGTTGGCCCGCCTGCTTGTTTTGGTCTCCGTGCATGCACAATAAATAATAATTAGGTTAATAATGAATAATCCCCGGCGAAGGCGGCTTTGAAGGAGGGGTTTGTGCGGCGGCTGCAGCCGGGAGGCCGGAGGGAGGGGAAAGAGGAGAAAGGAGTTGTAAGTTATATTTACCTTGCTCGCGAGGAGTGTGCTGGCTGAATCTCTTCCCTCTCTGAGTCACCCAGAGTACAGAAACAGAGGGAGAGAGGACTAGATTATGAATATGACTTCATTGATGACAGCCATCCCCTCCTCTTCCTAAACTCCGGCTCCGCCCCGCGTCCCACCCTCACCGCCTCCGCGGGCGCCGGAAGACGCGCCGCAGTTGGCCCAGCGCGCCGCTCCTCCCTGCCCGCCCGGGCGCGGGTTGGCGGGAAGCGCCTGTCACTCGCCCCGCTCGGCGACTCCCGGAGCTCCGGGAGGGAGGAGGGGGCGGTGTGCAAGAATGTGGATCCAGACAGCTCTACGGTGTGCGTGGATCTGTGTGTGTCTGCAAGGCGCCGGCTCTCTGGCCGGGTTTGTGCCTGGAGCAGAAAAACTGCGCAGGACGCTGAAAGCCCCAAGCGCAGATGGAGGGAGTTGGGCGCCCGTTATCCTTCCCCGGCACTGTGCCGGGGCCCCTGCCGGCCCCCTGGCGGGAGGCTGGGAAGCGGAGGCGGCTAAGTGAAAGGGCGGGCAGCCGTAGTAATAGCGCGTAGTTTAGGGGTATGGGAAGAAGGTGCTGGAATTTAACTGTGCCTCTGCCTGCCAGAGCGAGCCTGCGGAGGTGAAGGGAGGGGACGGGAGGAGGAAGGCTCCAAGTGGCACCCAAGCTGTTTGTAGCACAGTGTTGACCATGAAAAAGAAAAACAAACAGGCATCGACGTGCTGCCCGAAACTTTTTCTCCCCCACCCCGCCCCCCACCCAAGGCTGTAATTATAAATCTGTTCCTTTTCTCCCCCGTAAAAAGGAAGGCGGGCACAAAGAACATTCCTGCCAAATCTGTCTCTTTTCTAAAGGACTGCAAGCTCCCAAATGCCACTGAGGGAAAAACAGCTGAGAGGCTGAACGCCTTAGAAATAAACAAACCCGCCCTAACCCCCGTGTTGACTCTGTGGACCAGACACAGCACTTTAACCTTCCCTCACCTGTCATCTTCCCGTAAGATATATACCAAAAAAAAAAAAAAAAAAAGGGTGGGGGGGACAACCTCGTGGGGGCGGGCGGGCGATAGGGGGTAGTTAAAGCATGGAATCTGCTTTTGATTTAAGATAGGTAATAAATCTCTTATTCTCTCCTGTCCAGTCTTCGCCCCCAGCCCACATTTAAGACCAGTTACGGTTGCAGACAGCACACTGCTGGCGCTTTGGTGGGTTTGAGACCTCTCCTTCCCATTTTCCTTGAAATACAGTACTTTGGCTGGATGAATAGGTCAGCGTTTGCTGAGAGAATTTTATTTTGTTTTATGAAGTGTGAAAGAATGTTAGGAGATTTTAAATCAGGGGCCTATTATTTTAGACTCAGATGAATGTAGGTGCTTGACTCAACATTAAAACTGTTCCTATATGGTAGTGTTATTAAAAGTATGACATAGCCCTTATTTTGTAATGTAACGCTTTAAATTAGTCATGCAAAGTGCACTGTGACTATTTGCTTCAAGATTTCTCCCCCCTAGAGTAAAATCCTCTTTTAACACCATTTTACTGTTGCAAAATTGGCTCTATTTGAGCAACTGGGTCTGAAATACAGTTCTAGGGTGCTTAAAATTGTGCAGTGGATAAGTTGAAGGCATGAAGCTGTGGAACAAACACTGCTGCAGCATGCTGCATGGGGTCATTAAATGGCAAGAATTGTTTATGTTGCTGGTCATTGCTGGTGGAGGAAGAATCCTCAAGGGCACCATTTTCAGGTGGCTGGGAGTGTCAAGGATCACGTACCCTGTAGTTTTCTAAGGCTTTGTTACTTGCTTGTTAACCTGAGCTTTATAATTTTCTATCTATCCCAAAGTGAAACTCAAGACAACAAAAGATAACACATATAAAAGAAGTAGAATATATTATGCCCTGAAGAATCTATTGTAAGAACTTGTTTTTCTGCCTGAAGTTATGCCAGTATAACTATTAACTAGGTGAGAAATCTTAAACAAAATTAGCAATGTAGTAAAAGTAGAACTTCCAATTGCCTAATAAATTTCAGCTACTACTATAGCCAGATAACCTAGCTGTCTATAAAAGGGCT
Source organism: Odocoileus virginianus (assembly GCF_023699985.2). Classification (NCBI taxonomy): domain Eukaryota; kingdom Metazoa; phylum Chordata; class Mammalia; order Artiodactyla; family Cervidae; genus Odocoileus; species Odocoileus virginianus. Next base: position 19,192,641 of record NC_069691.1, on the reverse strand, counting down.
TTAACCCAATGGTGATGCTTAATACATTAGGTAATATAAAGTTTTAATTTGGGCTGGAAGGGGGGGTGATCCATTTCCCTGGCATGCCAACCTTATATGCCAATTTTCAAACATTGATGACTTCATCTTAATTCCCTTGCAAGTGCCCTTTATCCCTTTTAAGAATCCACTTTCACCTGCTAGCCCAAGTTTCAAAGAGAGAAGAATCCTCTTAGTGAGATACTAGTGGAAGAGACTGGTCATTCCTTCTGGTGTTTTGTCAGATGGAGAGTAAAGAAGAAAACAACACTCCTTGTGTTACCTGTGTATATTCTTCAGTTCATGTAAAATTTTGATGCAGTACTTAGAGGGATTGGTATCTATGCATTATATGCACAATGATGGGGATGGAAAAATAAAATCTATCACTGGGAGCAGAGATTAAATATAGATATTGCATCTCCCTTTCCCTTCACATTGGTCTAAGAAAGCACCACCTTCTCCCTTCAAGTCTTTACTCTGAAGAATTGTCTTGTTTGTAGCTTGCACTGCAGCAAGTAGGAATTTTATAAAATAAGGCCTACACTCAGGAGAAATGAAAAGGCAGCACCTTTCACTCAGCATGAAAAGAAGATTGTGGAACATATAGCATGAATTTCATCTCCAAAGGAAGGTAAAATTTAACAACTGATATTAAGGAGGAAAATGATGGGATTATTTTGTTTTGCAGAAAATCACACAAAAGCAAATAGGGTTGGAGGCTAGAAGGACTCCTGGAGGCTGCACAGGATGCTAGGTTCACACAAAGCTTTTCCTTTTGGACTCTGATGAGTCATAATGTCTTCTCTGAACTTGCTTTTCTCTTTCTAGTTTGACATCAAGGAAGAGATGTCATTTTTTTTTTTCATGTCTGTATGGCTACATTCACTTGTTATGTAAGTCGGCCATGGTTGACATTGGGCCGACTGACATTTCAGACATTGGGTCTGAAAACTGACATCTAGCTACAACATCCTCTCTCTCTCTCTCTCTCTATAAATATATATATGCACAAAGTCAGGAAGCTTCAAGTTTCATCCAGCAAACTATTCATGCTGGCTGAAATGTGGTCTAGCTTCAAACAGGAGCAAGTAAGACCATTTAGGGAACAAGGACTTCATCTACAGTAATGGAAACTAAACTTTGACAAAGTGAATCAGATGACATTTAATTTAGTGAAGAGTTCAGAATTAGCAAGTGGATTTATTACAGAAATAAACACTCCTCTCCTTTTTTTCTAATCAACAGTCAATACATTTAGATTCTCCACAGCCAATCCTCCAAAATACCACCCCACTTCTCTTTGTGATCATACCATTCTCTAGCTCAAAAGCCTCTATTCCCAATCCATTCTGTGATGAGTTTCAGACCTCTTAGCTGTCAGCCACAGCTGTGCAAGGACAGATCTCTACTAGCCTTCTTGACCTCCTGAAAATATGTGAGCTCAAGAAGCCTGGTTGACCTCCTGGCAACTAAGGGGCCAGACTGGATATATTAGTTCACTCTCAATGAAATGCAGGTTCCCCAAGCACATCCTCCAAAGCTCAGCTACAGCCAAGATACCTTCCAAGGGTCCTCCTTGCCCTCTCTGCCCTCCCCAGGCGAAGGAAACCGTTAGTCCTCCTCTGCTCCCATAGCAACCGATCTGTACCATGATAGCACTTATCACTTTGATGCAATTATTTGTTTGGTATCCTCCAGTAGATGGTTAGTGCCTGGAGGGTGTAGAGCAAGTTCCATTCATCTTTGAAACTGCAACAATTAGCAGGATGCCTAGTACACTGTATGTTGTTTAAAAATTTTCTGTTGAATGAAAGGATGAGGGATATATATTAAAATTATCTGACATAGAGAATTTAGCAGGTCTTAGTTATTGAACAAGATTATTAAGTGTTCAGAATATGTTATTTTTCCAAGCTGAAAAGGCTGATGTGTTTTAGAGTTTGTTGTGTTTTGGGTGGTGGGAGTAGGTGGGAGGTGAGGAGAAGCTATGGCTTTTGCTATCATATAGACAGCATTGAGAGGAGGTTTTGTTTTGTTTTAAAATTACACTAGGAATAACATGAATACATACATGGCAACTGTGTAATAGAGTAATAATAATCATAATAGCAGCTCCCTTTTATTTCTCCTTTAAAACATATGCTGGTATCTGTGCAGAGACCTTTATGTATGCCATTTAATCCATTTAACCCTATGAGATATGTGATATTATCCCCATTTTACAGATAAAGAAACTGAGAGGCAATAAGTAATTTGCCTAAGATAGGCTTCTCCAAAGTGGAGTGAGCAATCTGGGAAGAACATTAGAAATTTTATTTCTTTTTCCTCTAATGATTAAAAAAATGTAAAGAGAAAAAGAAAAAAGATCTTTGTAAATACTATACTTATTTACCCTGGCAACTTTACATGGTTCCAAGTAAACCAGTCACATACCAATCAAACAGTGTATCTGAAGCTACTTAACAGAAGAGCAGCCCACAAGGCCTAGAGGGGAACAGTGGTGCTCCCTCTGGTCTTTTCACTTTTGAGAACTTGACATTGCCTGAAGTTAACAGTTTCCAAAGATTATGTTGGTGGCTGGCACTAGTGGCAAAGAACTCAGCTGCCAACACAGGACACATAAGAGATATGGGTTCAATCGCTGGGTCAGGAAGATACCCTGGAGGAAGGCATGGCAACCCACTCCAGAAATTCTTGCCTGGAGGATCCCCATGTACAGAGGAGCCTGGCAGGCTATAGTCCATAGGATGCCAAAGAGTGAGACACAACTGAAGCAACTTAGGACACATGCATGCACAGATTATGTTATCTAGTTTGAACCAATCACTTTGAAAAACAAGTGGCTTTAAAAGATTCCTTCAGGTCTTCCCTAGTGGTCCAGTGGTTGGGAGTCCACATGTTAATGCCTGTATCCCTGGTCCAGGAAGATTCCACATACCCCGGAATGACTAAGTCCACATGCCACAATTACTGAGCTCTCACTCCAGAGTCCATGAGCTGCAAGCGCTGAAGCCAGCATGCCCTAGAACCCTTCCCTTGTAAGGAGGGAAGCCACTGCGGTGAGAAGTCTGCTCACCACCACGAAGAGTGGCCCCCACCCGTGGTAGCTAGAGAAAAGCTTGCACAGCAACAGAGACACAGTACAGCTAAAAATAAATTATTTTTTTTTTTTGAGAAAAGATTCCTTCAAAGAACTTGAAGAGTGAGATAAATCTGACAATGCAAGGACAGGTCAAAGTTGGGATCAAATCTGCCACTTTAACCTCTGAGGGTTCTTCACCAGCCACATTGGGAAGCAACAATGCAGTCCAGTTAGATCTGGTAAGAAATAGGTTAATGTGTTCACAGTTATCCAAGACTACTTGAAATTTAAATATAGGTTGGCCATCACTTTTTTTTTTAAACCATCAATAATGATGAATTCTGACCCAAGCATATATTTTGCCTTGAGATATTAAAAAGCGATTCAATGGTAGACTCGTGATTAGCAAGCTGGGCTTCCCTTATGGTTCAGCTGGTAAAGAACCCAGCTACAAAGTGGGAGGCCTGGGTTTGATCCCTGGGCTAGGAAGATCCCCTGGAGAAGGGAAAGGCTACCCACTCCAGTATTCTTGCCTGGAGAATTCCATGGACTATATAGTCCATGGGGTCGCAAAGAGTCGGACACGACTGAGCGACTTTCACTTAAAATTTTTTTTTTATTATCTCAATCTTATACTGTTATAGCTTCTATTTTGTGTTTTATAATGCACTTGATACAGTAATACTGAATACATGTATTATGAATACATATACATAAATCATGCTCTATCTATTCTTCCCCCGCCCCTTTTTTAACAGCAAGAGGAATGTGATCAGACAACTTGAAGATGACTAAAGAATGAAGTCAGAATTTTTAAGCCAGCTTGGTAAAACTCCAGACTCAGACTGATCTGCGCTGTTCATGTAAAAATTGCCCAGCAATTTGTCATCAATACAGGTCTCTAACCCATTATGGGGTAGGAGAAAGCTGGAATCTAAATGATCTTCAGAACACTTGAGAATCCCTTGAAACTGTGTTCAAAATTCCGTGTTCATGTTAATGTGTATTTTCTGTGGAAGGAGTCCATACATTTTATCAGCTCCTCAAAGGGATATTTCACAAAGTGGGTAAAGATTACTGACATACAGGTACCAGCAGCATCAATAATCTAGAATACTTAATCTTTTTTCATAACTTTTATAAAATAGGTGTGCATATTTCATCTGTCCAAACATGTCTACCCCTAAAAAAAAACTTTAATAGAACTCAAAAATTTCTCCAGAAAGTTCAAATGCATCCTGACTGCCCAAAGGCAGGATAATTTCATCCTGAAGGATCTTCTCAATAATGTTCCATCTTATAATATTGACTAGACAAGACAGGATTTTACAAATGTCATCCTCAACATGTTTTTGAGGCTCTGACACATCTGACACATTGCGCAGTTGTACATTAAGAATCAGAACAGAGATTCAGGATCTGAAATTTTGTCATTGTCACAAATTGTTCAAAGATTTTACCTCTTGCTTGGCAGGCCCCTGTCCTCAATGGCTTTGATGGATACTGTGTTTCTCTGAGTGATAATGTGCTTCTGTACGAAGGTGACACTGTATCTCATCTCCTAGCCCCGCCACCAAGTGCCATGGTAGCAGAATATGCTGTATCCACCTCACACACTGTTTTATTAGATTTTATTACGGTCTCTTATGCTTAGACCACCTTCAGCTGCTACGGGACTTATCCTTTCAGTTACCATTGACTGCCTTTTTATTTGTGTGCAACCGTTTTCCTGCTTGACTTGAATTACGTCACCCACCAGATTCTTACTTCAAGTTCGGTACACAAAAGCACAATCTGCTGTTGTCTTATTTCAGTCACTTTTCTATACTTGAAGTTCTATATAAATTCAAGAGAGGAGTAGAAAATAAGCCAGGAACATATAAAAACAGAAATCACCACTAAAATTACCTTAGATGACTCTTTAAAGAACTTGAGATAAATAATCTGCTTTGGGCAAGAAAGAAAAAAAGTTGGTCTCCACATGTAGGGATAAAATAGATCCCACAACAATATGGTTTTATTTTAGTTTTCAATGGTTTTATCAGCTAGAAAGTGATGAATATATAAAACAAGTATAAAAAGTTTGGGGAAGGGGTTGTGAGCATCTGGATTCTACATGGGGCAAGGTTTAATGCTGGGCAGGAAGCTTTTATCTTCCTTCAGATAAAGTCAACTGAACAGTCAATGACTTCAGTGAGTGCTGGGTATAAAGGCAATGCTCATATTTGGTCTGGGATTGTGCATATTCAATTGCTTATCTTATCAGGGACATTGTGATGTCTGCTGGAATTTTACTATTTTGCTGACTATTAGCAGCCTTATGATAATAGACTATCCTTAAATACACTTTCCTTATTGATTCCCTTAAATAAATATGGGAGAAAATAAGGGATTTGCTGATAAAAAGAACATCATAATATATAACATATTTTTGTTTGTTTAATACTTAGGGTTTGGGGATGTGTCCGACTCTTAAAGACATTGATATTTCACACTTTACCTATATTTTGTTGAACTGCTTGAAAATTATATCCACCTATTGGGGACTTCTGTCTTTAAGTGATACTTCATTTTATGCTGTGATTTATTTACTGACATTAATAACTGTAACCACCATTACCTGATATTCTGCAGGTCTATGGCCCCTATCAATGTTGATTATTTTCCTGAGAGCTTAAGAATACTGAGCCACTATTTCCAATGCTCACATAATAATTACACATTGATTGAGGAAAGTAGATAGTGAAAACATAATTTAATAGTCTAGATAATCATTAGTAATTATTATTTAATATTAACTAATTAATTAAATATTAACATTATTCATTTAATAAATAATGACTATTCTTTCAAACGAAGTCTCAACCACAGAGCAGACGTGCTGCCTGGGACCCTTTCCCAGTGGGGACTCCAGATGTGCTGTGACATGGGACTTCCCAGTACTGTTTAAGTCTGGATGTTGGTCAAACACCTAATTTGGTGATCACTAGTCACATGAACTGTCACAAACTATATACCAATGTTTGGTGTAGACATGCTAACACTGAAATTTCTTACAGTAGTCCCTGGTTTAAAAAATACACACCAATCTCAGAACCTCTGGTTCCAGGCACAAAGTCAGCACAATATACTAGAACCAATGATTGAATGATCTGCTCATGGACACCTACAGAGATTAGAATCTTGGTCTCCTCACTCCCAGTCAGGATGCCTTCTACTATAGAAGATTGTTTCTCTTTTTAAAAGAAAAAAAAGTCTCCAAGTTCATGTTCTTCAGGTCAGTAATAGCCATCAAAACCCAACAGAAGAAATAAGCCCAGCACTATCCACGGCATGCTTTCAAATTTATTTTCCTAGACTGTGGCTTTCCAACTGTTTTAACAACTACTCTCAGTATGAAATGTATTATATATCATGACCCAACATACACATGCTTAGGTACACAAGTGAATTGTATCAGTCAGGGTCCAACTAGGAAAGCAGAGGAATTTAATTCAGGAAAACTGGTCCAACTAGGAAAGCAGAGGAATTTAATTCAGGAAAATTGGTACACAAGTAACGGAAGAGCTGAGAAGTCAAATGAGGGACTGAGGGTAGCAATGGTAAGAAGTCACTCTTAGCCCTAAACTGGGGGAACCAAGGAATGAGGCAGAATAAACAGAGCTCAGAAGCCAGGGTGTTCTTGTAAAATCTGAAACCATGGTTCTCAGTTAGAGTCGCGGTGGAAATGCAGCTGTTGCTACACAAGCAGCCAGAAGCATCTATGGCTCACAGAGTGTCAAGTATTAACTGCTCCCCAAAACTTCAATCCCGTATCTCCAGCTGCCCCAAAATCATAGGAGTCATTTTCCTTTCTCTTACTAAAAGTGTAAAGTATAAGTCATCATTTTATCTAAAATTACTACCCACCTCAGCACCCCTTTTTATTTCAATTTTTTAAAATTTAGTGCATTTTTTTGGTAATGATAATCTATGTCCACATTAAAAAAATTTGACTAAAGAAAAAGAAAACAGTTATAATTCCACTGGCTAGATCCAATTTCTTAGAATTTAGTTGTCATTCTTTCTAGTCTTTCTTACTGAAGGAAAGCTATGACAAACCTAGATAGCGTATTAAAAAGCAGAGACATCACTTTGCTGGCAAAAGTCCATATAGTCAAAGCTATGATTTTTCTAGTAGTCATGTAAGGATGTGAGAATTGGATCATAAAGAAGGCTGAGCACTGAAGAATTGATGTTTTCAAATTGTGGTGCTGGAGAAGACTCTTGAGAGTCCCTTGAGCTGCAAGGTGATCAAAACAGTCAATCCTACAGGATATCAACCCTGAATATTCATTGGAAGGACTGACACTGAAGCTCCAATACTTTGGCCACCTGATGTGAAGAGCTGACTCATTGGAAAAGACCCTGATGCTGGGAAAGATTGAAGGCAAAAGGAGAAGGAGGTTGGCAGAGGATTAGATAGCATCATTGATTTAATGGGCATGAATTTGACTAAACTGGAGATCGCGGAGGACAGAGTCTGGCGTGCTGTAGTCCATGGGGTCACAGAGAATCAGACGTGACTTAGGGACTGAACAACAACAAATCACCATCTATAATTCTAATTGTATCTTGCTCACAATTCTAATTATTCCACAAAAATCTTCCTTGTTGGAAAACCTTTTGGAACAGATTTTTGTTTTACTATTATCTGTTTCTACTAATTCTCTCCACCAGTCCATCCTTCACACCTGGCTAACTTTAATCTTATTCATGGCACCACTTTACCCATCTCAAGAACCTTGGTTCAAAAAGTGAAGGCTGGTCTCCTCCGTCAACCTCAAAAGGCCCTTTCTTAAAAAGAAATCCATCCTTTCCAGCCTCATCTTCTATTATAGAACTTTCCCTTAGGCCAAAAGGTACCACTTATTCTTACACACACACATGTAATTTTCCCAGTGCCTTCCTTCAAACCATTCTCCCTGCTTATAATACCCATGTTCCCTTTAATGCCTCCTTTAGACCAGGTGCTATCCCATTCCCTACCCGCCCCGCCCCCTCCCTCCCACCTGCCCTCCCCCCACCCTCTACCCAGAAGGTTTCTCTAGATGACCCACCTATTGTGGCTGCTCTCTTCGTTCTTTTTAAAAATTTCTACCTGTGACTTGAGCCACTTGTTGGACAAGCTCAAAGACCATATCTTCTACCTCTCTGTATCCTCAGAGCTCAGCACAAAGGGCATGCTCAATAAATATTTATTAATGCTGATGATGATACCCACTGTCAGCACAGCTGTTCTGCTTTCTATGATAATGAGGAAAGCAGTGCATAAGCAGTGGTGGGAAAATTCACTGTGCTCTTCCTCAAGTGCTGCCAGAAGTCCTAAGAGGTCAGCAAACAATCCAGTCCAATTGCAAAGACATACACTTTGGAAGGAAGAAAGAAGGCAAGGAAGGAGGAAGGAAGGAAGGGGCTAATCAAGGGACATTTTGCATTTTCACATAATCTATTTCCTTTAGGATACAGCCAAGATAAATGTAAAACATTTTTAGATTGTAACATCTCTATTAGAAAATGTCTTGAGACTCAGATGGTTAAACAGAGGATCACAGAAGGTCCCTAATTCGAGTCCCAGGTTTTGTAAATCTAGCTGGTACATTTTAGTCCCATCACAAGCACTTAGGTATGATGGTTAAAAGCCCGGGCTCCCAAGTGGTGCTGCCTGGCATACATTTTTAACTCTACCAACTACTAGTTGCATCACCATGGAAAATTTACCTAACTTTTTTGGACCCAGTTTTCCTAGCTGTGAAAGACAGACAATGGCAATGGCATTCTAGAAAATGTTTAAATACTCACCCTCCCCTCTAAAGCTCTGATTTGTAATATATGTCAATTTCTAAGGTATAAATAATTCCATATGGCTGCTTTTGAGCTGTTAACAGGCTCACAAGATTCCGAAAATTGAACAATGGACTCTTACAGGGTACCTTCCTTACAGGGTTGTTGTGAAGATTATGAGTTAATATATAAAAGCACTTAGAACTGGCCCTGGGACATCATATGCTTAGTTTGATGAATATTAGCTATTTTTATTATACTATTTCAGTTTTCCTTCTTCCATGGAAATGTAGTATAGAAATAGCAAGTACTATTGGGAAAAAGCAGTTGCCGTGATTTTAGTTCATTTCATCCTCTTTATAATCACATGTTTCATGTTCACTACTGCCAAGCAGCCCCATTGACTTATTTGAATTTCTTTCCTTTTCCTTAATTCATCTTTTTTTGGAGCATTCTAAGAATCAGAGGACTGGCTAAAAGCCACATACCAGGAAAGAAAAATGTTATAAAAAGTAAGGATAATCCCAACTGAATAATTTCCCCTGAATAATCATTTTAAGAAAGGCTTAAGTACTTACTCAAACAACTAGATATGAAAGTTTATTCATATACAATTACTTATGGCCCATTTGGGGGGGGTATGAATTGTAGCCTCTTTTCAAAATAATTTTATTCCCTGGTGTTCTTCTTGACACAAAATAAGTAAAAATTTTTTATTAAAAAGAATCCCCAAATATATGACTGAATAGTGACTTTCTGCTTTTTTATTTCTATCAGAAGACTTCTACTTATAAAATGTCTGCATACAAATATTGTAATTTTCAAGGTGTTTCATCACAACTACCACTCAGGCAATAAATATTTGCAACCTATAGAAAAAAGGGTGTTTTTTGATCTTTGAACCAAAAATTAACCAGCCAACAGCTCAGTTCCTTAGCTGGAACCCCTAGGCCCCAGCACTTTTCTCTACATCTTCCTTTCTTGCTCAGCTGTTTTGTCACCCTTCTCTTTTTACAAACTCTGAATTCTCATTTCCTTCTCCCACTCAGGAAATGGTTTCTAATTTTACTTTTGCAAATTTGATTCCCTTCTCAGTCATTTTCTCTGTTGTCTCTTTCCTCCTGTTGCCATTATTTTGTTCCTTCTCTCCTAAATGCCACACTGAACATCATCTTCAGTTGTCAGCAGGTCTTCAAATTATGAAGACCCTCCTTTTGCTGTTGGAGGAACACAGGAGACAGTGAAACATAGAGGCTATAATTCCATGCAAGTGTCTGCTTGAATTCTCCCTACTTTGAGAAAATGGAAGTCTCTCCCAACCTTTTGCCTACAGGTTCGGTTCTCCCCTTGCCCTATGCCACCCCCCTGCACCCCTGACCCCTGGGCCCAGGCAACCATCCTTCTACTTTTGGTCCTTATGAATTGGACTACTCTTCTTACGTGGAATCACACACACAGTATTTGTCTTTTTGTGAAGAGCATATTTCACTTAGCATGGTGTCCTCAAGATTCATCCACGTTGAAGTATTTAACAGGATTACCTTCTTTTTCAAAGCTGGATAATAGTTCATCATATGTGCATACCACATGCTGATTATTTGTTCATCCACTGATGGATACTCAGGTTGCTTTTACTCTTAGGTTTCCAAACAATTTTATGAACATGAGTCTGCAAATATCTGTTTTAGTTCCTGCTTTCAATTCTTGTGGATATGTACCTAGCGGTGGAATTGCTGGATCATATGGTGATTCTATTGACAAATATTTTTTAGGAACCACAATACTGTTTTCCATAGAGTCTGCTTTTCTTTGGACACCATTTTACATTCCCACCAGCAGTACACAAGTTTTTCAACTTCTCCACATCTTTATTAGCACTTGTTAGTTTCTGGGGTTTTAATGTTTTGATAGCAGCCATCCTATCGTCATTAAAAGCTAAGAATAATTTCTGTCATAAACCACCTTGATCCCATGTTCATAATTTTCAAAATCCCTTGCATTCTGGTTGTTGCTATTAAGCTCATTTTTGCTCTAAAACATAGGACTTTGTTTCCAGGATGAGACTACACAATCTACTTAAATTCCACAACATCCTTGTTAATAGATCTCTCTCTCCCCTCGTTTTTCACAGTGAAAGCTATCTTGCAGGACCTCCAAGCTTGGTAAATCTCTCTCTCCAGCTTGAAGTCAGTAGCCCACTTCTCCCTGAACTACAATTAACCTACTTACGGCTGACATTTACATTTCCTTCTTGTCAGCTTTATGAAGATGTAACTTATACTTAAGTGTAAAACTCAGTGAGTTTTGACAAACCTCTACAGTACTGAACCCACCATGACAATCATGAGAGAGAACATTTTTAAGGGCTTCTGTTTGACCTCTCTGCCTTAATTAAACAAATAGAAAAATATAGCGTGTGAGAACTACTGTCAGCTCTATTAGTAATGAACAATACCACTCCCACGTCCATCGGTATCCTTGCTTACAATCTTTGTCTTCTTGACTTTCTTACTATTGCTAAAAGATTCTTTAATACAAAAGGGAGATAGAAAAGCTTTACAGAGAGGAGGGAAGGAGAGGACAAGAGAGAAAAGGTATGTTTACTCTAAGTTGACTTATTTAAATAAGCTTGTGTGGGTGTGTTAGTCATTCAATTGTGTCCAACTCTTTGCATCCCCATGGACTGCAGCCTGCCAGTCTCCTCTGTCCATGGAATTCTCCAGGCAAGAATATTGGAGTGGGTAGCCATTCCCTTCTCCTGGGGATCTTCTTACTGACACAGGGATCAAACCTATATCTCCTGCATTGCAGGCAGATTCTTTACTGTCTGAACCACCATGGAAGCCCTTAATACTAGACTATTGGCACATAATTGCTGGGTTTTCCTTTACCTATAGTACATGGCTATATCTCTGTGATGTGAAAAACTATTTTTTACTGAATATTTTTTGCCCCATACTGTGCCTGTGGGTTTGTAAATTTCCTTCCTTCTTCCTTTTGTTTCTTTTCAGAAATGCTTCTCTCTGAAATGTCGTTACTTCTTCCTTATCAATAATCTGTGTTGAAATTCCATTTCTTAATGAAGTAACAATTATATCAGTTCAGTTCAGTTCAGTCGCTCAGTCATGTCTGACTCTTTGCAACCCCATGAATTGCAGTACGCCAGGCCTCCCTGTCCATCACCAAGTCCTGGAGTTTACTCAAACTCATGCCCATCAAGTCGGTGATGCCATCCAGCAAATCTCATCCTCTGTTGTCCCCTTCTCCTCCTGCCCCCAATCCCTCCCAGCATCAGGGTCTTTTCCAATGAGTCAACTCTTCGCATGAGGTGGACAATTATATAGGTCACATCAAATTCGCTTTCTTCCCCCCTGGAGTTTGATTTTGTATTCAACAAACATATTATTGGGCACTTAATCTGGGCAGGGTATTCATTTGTTCTAGAAACTACATTTCACATCCAACAAATTCTTTACTGAGCATTTACTATGTATAGGGCAAGTCTTGAGCTTATATTTCTTTGGATTCAACTGAAATTAAGTTTTTCCTTTTCCTCTTATCTAGGATGGCTTTCCCTGTGTTCAGTTCACAACTGTAGGTAGCACTTGTTAACATCTCCCCCTACACAAATAATGGCATGTCTTTAATCCAGGTACTGCTTGGTATTTGTCATATTTTCCCCACAGCTTTTCTAAAAGCATATTAACAGCCCTTATGCACTTGCAATTTCACTTTAAGTATTTTAATTAGAGGTCATTTAAGTTTCTTTTGAATATGTATTTAAAGACTTTTGTTCTAAATACTTTAGTCTACTTACAACTAAATTCCATCTTGGCACTTTCAAAGCTTAAATTTTAGGACACAATCCTAACACTCTAAAACAATTGGGGAGAAATGATTATTCACTCATTGGACTTGGATAAGCTAGTATCTTTGAAAAAAAGTAAACTTGGATCCCTAAATCCTTTCCCAGAATAGTTTTTATATGGATCAAAGATTTAAATGTAAAAAGCAAAAATAAAATTACCAAAAGGAAAAAAAAAATAAAAAATAAAATAAAATAAAATAATGCCTTTAAGTAAAATCCATTCTGATATTTGGGCCTGTAATATCTAGTTTCCCCCGAAATTCCAAGAGTTCTTTGCATCTAGTAGGTAGTCAATAATATTTGGAACTACAGAATTTCAGAATGCCAGAGAACTGTATGGAAAAATAATATAGGGCTAAATTTCTTGTGACTTTGAATTTGGGAGTGGTTTTTAGAAATGATGTGAAAAGCACAAGAAACAAAACCAAGAAAGAGACAAATTGAAACTCGTCAAAACTTAAAACTTTGTACTTCAAAGGCACCTCAAGAAAGTAAAAGACGGTTGAAGAACAAGAGAAAATACCTGCAAATCATATATCTGATAAGGGTCTAGTATCCTGAATAAATAAAGAGTTCTTACAACTTAACAACAAAAATACAAACAATCCAACCGAAAAGTAGGCAAAGGAATTGAATACATGTTTCTCCAAAGAAGATATATAACTGACCAAGAAGAACATGAAAAGATGTTTAATATCATTAGCCATTAGGGAAATGAAAATCAAAGTCACAATGAGATACCACTTCACACCGACCAGGATGGCTATGATAATAGTTTAAAAATTGTAAATAACAGAAAATAATAAAAATGCCACAATCAAAACAGAAAATGAGGGTGTGGAAAAATAATTGGAACCCTCTTACATTGCTGGTGGGAATGTAAAATGGCGCAACCTCTGTGGAAAACAATTTGGTTGCTCTTCAATCAGCTGAACATACAGTTATCATATCATATCATAGATAATTCATCCTGCAATTACATCCCTAAGCATATAGCCAAAAGAACTGAAAGCAGCTATTCAAACAGAAACTGTACATAAAAGTTTGTAGTAACACTATTCAAAACAGTCAAAAGGTAGAAGCAATTCAAATGTCTATCAACAGATGAATGTATAAAGAAAATGCAATATATCCACACAATGGGATATTATTCAACCATAACAATGAAGTACTGATACATGTTATCACATGGATAAACCTTGAAAACATATGCTAAGTTAAAGAGGCCAAACACAAGAGGCCATATACTGTGTCATTCCATTTATTTGAACTTTCCAAGATAGGAGACTCTACAGGAAGAAGATTCTTGGTTTCCAGGGCTGGGGGACAGGGGAGAGTAGGAAGCGACTACTAAATGAGTATATGGTTTCCTTTGGAGGTGATAAAAATGTTCTGAAATGAGGGAGTGATGATGCCTGCACAATGCTGTGAATGTAATAAATATCCCTGCATTATACACTTAAAAATAGTTAAAATGGTGCATTCTCTGTTGTGTGAAAGAAAAGTGAAAGTGTTAGTTGATCAGTCACATCCAACTGTTTGCAACACCACAGACTGTAAACCACCAGGCTCCTCTGTTCATGGAATTCTCTAGGCAAGAATACTGGAGTGGGTTGCCATTTCCTTCTCCAGGGGATCTTCCCAACCCAGGGATTGGACCCAGATCTCCTGCATTGCAGGCAGATTCTTTATCATCTAAGCCACCAGGCAAGCCCATGTTATATGAATATTACCTCAATTAAGAAGAACTTAGTGATGAATGTATTGTTCACAATCCAGGTGTCAGTGTAGTAGATGTAGGGTTAATTAAGCTCTTGCTTCTCTTTCTAGATTCTGAGGTCCTCCAGGGACTGACAAGTAAAATAATACAGAATGAAGATGTGGGCTCTAAACACATACAAAGCCTGCTAGGGGACCGAGAGATGATAGTGATGCAGGGTCTTTCCAAATGAAGCCAGAGAGTCTTGGACTAGCTGGTTACCAGTCTGTGAGTGCCTTTGTGCTGCTACTGTACTGGGCTGGGTGTTCAATAACCAGCAACAGCAGAGACCATCCATCCTTCCTGGAACTTGCACTTGGGGCACAGGCAGGTACTTCTTACAACCCCCTGCAGACTGTGGTAAGTGCTATGGAGAAAAGGAACAGTCTATGAAAGTTCAGAATAAAGAGACTTGACCTGGACCAGAATGAGGGAAGACCTCCTTCTGAGACTAACCCGTAAGCTGAGATCTGTGGGACAAATAGGAGGCAAGAGAGGCTAGCGTGGAGAGTCGGGTTAGGACTCAAGTGTTTCACTGCTATGACCCGGGTTCGATCCCTGTTGGAGAATTAAGATCCCATGAGCCGTGCAGTGCGCCCAAAAAAGAGAGAGAGAGAGAGGAGCATCAGCAAAACCTATAGCAGAAGGAAACAGGACTTTCAAGGGCATGAAAGAAGGGCGCTGCAGTTGGAGCAAGCTGCTAAGTGGGTCACAAGCTGGAAAGACAAGTGGGGCCTGATAGGACCCCCTAAACAGGCTTACGATGGCTTAAAACTCAACATTCAAAAAACAAAGATCATGGCATCCGGTCCCATCACTTCATGGCAAATAGATGGGGAAAAAGTGACATACTTTAGTGACAAATAAAGTGACAGACTTTATTTTCTTGGGCTCCAAAATCACTGCAGATGGTGACTGCAGCCATGAAATTAAAAGACACTTGCTCCTTGGAAGAAAAGTTATGACCAACATAGACAGCATATTAAAAAGCAGAGACAGTACTTTGCCAACAAAGGTCCATCTAGTCAAAGCTATGGTTTTTCCAGTAGTCATGTATGGATGTGAGAGTTGAACTATAAAGAAAGCTGAGCACCAAAGAATTGATGCTTTTGAACTGTGGTGTTGGAGAAGACTCTTGAGAGCCCCTTACACTGCAAGGAGATCAAACCAGTCAATCCTAAAGGAGATCAGTCCTGAATATTCATTGGAAGGACTAATGCCGAAGCTCCAATACCTGATGAGAAGAGCTGACTCATTGGAAAAGATCCTGATGCTGGGAAAGATCGAAGGCAGGAGGAGAAGGGGATGACAGAGGATGAGATGATTGGATGGCATCACTGACTCAATAGGCATGAGTTTGAGCAAGCTCCAGGAGATGGTGAAGGACAGGGAAGGGGCGTGCTGCAGTCCATGGGGTTGCAAAGAGTTTGATAAATGGAGAAACTGAACAACAAATATAGGCTCCGATAAAGATTCTGCTCTTTATCCTAAGGGTGACAGGAAGGGGCAGACAGGGGATGAGGGATGGCTACCTCCATCCTGGAGGTCAAGAATGGACTGAGGCAGGCAAGAACAGATATGGAGTGGAGACTACCTAGGAAGCTACTGTACTTATCCAGGGGTCCTCCCCGGTGGCTCAGTGGTAAAGAACCCATCTACAGGCAGGAGACATGGGTTCGATCCCTGGGCTGGGAAAATACCCTGAAGAAGGAAATGGCAACCACTCCAGTATTCTTGCCTGGAGAATCCCATGGATAGAGCCTGGAGGGCTAACAGTCCATAGCGTCACAAAGAGTCAGACACAACTTAGCAACTAAAGGATGATACTTGTCTAGGGAGCAGATGATGGTCCTTGTGAGGTGGAGACAGAGATATAGAAAAGTGGAGCTAAATCTACAGAACAGGGGTGGAGTCAGGAAGGCCCAGGCCCAGTGACACCATGTGCAAAGGGATGAGGCACTGAAGCGTGAAGCAGCAGCTGGATGCAGCATAGCAGAGGTGTCACTTGGTGGAATCCATGGAAAGGTGTAGGTGCAGGAGCCATGGGAAGCTGCTGGAGTCTATAGGAATCAGATCACACAGCACTCCTGATGAGTCTTACGGTGGACACAGGACACTGTGAGGCATTTAAGAGGGGGAATGGGACTACCAGATTCATGTTTTACAAACAGCATTACAGGGAAGCTAGAGAATGGATCTAGGGAGAATAAAAGGAAGATACTTTTGAGTATAAACAAGGCAATGAATTAGGAGACTGTCACAGTTCAATGTAAGAGTTAATGAGAGCTAATCTCTGGATAGACTATGGGGTCGCAAAGAGTCAGATATGACTGAGTGACTAACACACACACAAAATCTTAAGACATGGTGTCATGAGACTGGGGGATGACAGGGGTATGAGCCTATTTCTGAGACTGAATCAATTGATAGTCACAATAGTCATGACCTGTGGCCCATATACAATCCCAATATCTTCTCCCACATGGTCTCATGGATCCTTGCCAATCTAAGAGCTGTAGCATGAAACAAATGAAAAGATGTCATTGGAACCAAGTCTCTGGCAACATTTTGCTTTCAAAACCTCCCCTCATTTTGATGTGACATTGTCACCCAACTAAACCACAGGTTCTTTAAGAAGAGGGATCATGTCTTATTTACTGTCTCATGTCCTTATTGCTATACTTTCTGCAAAGAGGGGACTGAATAAATACTTGAATACATAAATTAAAAAGGTGTATTTCTCAGCACACCAGCCACACAACTAACATTAAGAGGAAAAATACACACACATTAAGGAATTATGGAACCTGATAGCCTCACTGGTGACTGTGTGATGTCTATGCTACATTTTAAGACAAAATGTTGTCCTTATTCTGCTCATGCTGCATAAGAATCTGTCATCTTTATCACCGAGGTGTACTGGTCTTGATCGGTGTTCCACTGTCAAAGGTGTTGTATGAGCATGGTGAGGTAGCTAGTTACTATGTGATTTATATAAGTCTGTCTGCCATCTCAGGCTCAACACACCTAAAGAGAGACTATCACACCATCATCCAATGATAGGGGTGCAAAAAATTTCCTTGAATTTGTTGTTCAAAGTGTGTCAACTCCATCATGAGAGTTTTGCAACAAAGGAGAGGATTTCCATTTTTTCCCCCAGTGGTCTTGGCTTATCTGAGATGAATTCAATTCACCAGACCTCTTATCTTCAAGGACATAAGCAGATCCCATTGGAAGATCTGGTTCTGAGACCTTTTGCTCAGAAAACTTTAGTTCAGAAAACTTTAGTTAAGATGTAAGTCCCAAAAGGCAGAGCTTTGAACATATTGGAGTTAGGGAGAAAGCAATTAGACTAGTAATTCAGAGCTTAGGCCTTGCATTACCAGTGTTTAAAGCTTAATAAAGGCTTTAACAAAGAACAATTAAAGTCTTAGAAGGAAATCAGAAGGAAAAAAGTTCATTTGATATGTGAAGATTAAATAGCCTCTGAGTATGTGTGTATGTGTATGTATTTATATGTATTTCTTAGTAGGTTTGGTCTTCTAATTATGACACAAAAATATAGAAGAAAGGTCACACAATTTCTTTTAGAATTAATTGGCGCCATCTAAGAGAGAAACTCTAATCTTTTCTCATGGTAAAATCTAGTAGAGTTATAGCATTATTATTTCCCTCCATGATCTTAGACTACTTTGAAACTAGCTGTCCATCCTGTTACTGATTTAGTAGATGGAAATGAGAGAACATGGTGGTGATACCAGTTGGAAGTGGGGTGAGGGATAGTGAGGTCAGGTGTCTATTCCCCTGTTGAATTTCTGATTGGCTGCATGCCTCCACCTCAGGTCACTTTGTTTTGGTTTGGGGGTGAGTAATGGGAGGGGTCATGTTTTATGGTTACTTTCTTGGGCTCAAGGGTCTCCTCCTTCCTCTCACTCTCTCATGTCTACATGTACTAATGGTCCTCTACTATTGCTGACCAGGATGCTTCATTAGACTCTGTTGATTCCCCTGAGCCCTGCCCACACCTTTGTAAGAGTCTCTTCATTAACAAGTCCCAGGTTCCATCTGAAGGTATCATGAACTAGCTCCTTGATGGAAACCTTGACTGATACAAGACGATCCTGGAAAATCCCAAGGAGACAGGGTAACAATTTTTACTGACTTTTTTCTTTGGCGTTGGTAATGAAAAAGTGAATGGATGTTTAAAATGTAATCTCTAATTAATTATTGATGGGATAAAGCTCCCTTAGGGCCCTCTCTCCTATGGTAAGCTCAGATCCCCAATAACTATAAATAGAACTATGAAATTATTTTATGAATTAAGTTGTGAACATCTTCGGTTTGAGATGCCTGAGGGGATGGCCTAGTGGCAATACTTCCTAAGCATTCAAAAATGAAAGTGTTTGCCATTGGAACAGTGAGTTCCACATGGTAGGAAGTATTCAAGTAGAAGCTGGAAAGCAGTGAATTAGAAGTTGAACTTCATAATTTTAAGGTCTTTTCCAATGTGTACTTTTATGATTATTGGATTTATGATATAACGGTTTATCAGCAGAAATTTATTATGAAAATGTTGACTACTAAGATGGGTACTTTAATATACTGATACATGAACAGTATATACATAAATTAAAAAAAAAATCTATTGGCACTAGTGGTAAAGAACCCACCTACCAAAGCAGGAGACGTAAGATACATGGGTACATTCCCTGCGTCACGAAGATGCCCTGGAGGAGGGCATGGCAACCCACTCCAGTATTCTTGCCTGGCAAATCCCATGGACAGAAGAGCCTAGCGGGCTACAGTCTATGGGGTCACAAAGAGTCGGACACAGCTGAAGTGACTTAGCATCAAAAAGCTTACATAGAATTCACCTTCAGCATGACACAGTGAAAGTACTGGTATCTGGAGACAGATTAAACTTCTATTTCAATCCTCATTCTTAACGAAAAGCCACGTGTCCTATGGAAGCTACTTAACATCTTTGTATTTCAGTTTTCTCACATCTTTCTCAATAGAGCAATGATGGAAATTCACTGAGATAACGCCTACAACAAATTTAGGTACTCAATAGATGTTAGTTCTCTTTGCTTCACTATCGCCATTAAACTGTTCTTCCTGTTACATCAATTTATGGTGCTAAGGTAAATAAGAATGCATTTAAGGTTTCTTTTTCAAGGAATAAAATAATGCCATTTGCAGCAACATGGAGGGGCCAAGATATTACCATACAAAGTGAAGTAAGTCAGATACAGAAAGATAAATATAATATCACTTATATGTGAACTCTAAAGAAACTGATACAAGTGGACTTATTTATGAAACAGGATCAGACGCACAGTCATAAAAACTTATGGTGACCAAAAGAGAAAAGGCAGGGGAGGGATAAAATAGGAACTTGACATTAGCAGATATAAACTACCATACAAAAAACAGATAAGCAAAAAGGTCTTACTGTATAGTACAGGCAACTTTATTCTATGTTATAATAACTTATAATAGAAAGGAATCTGAAAAAAAATTATAGGCTGTATGTATATCACTGAATCACTTTGCTTTACACCTGAAACTAAGATACCACTGTAAATCAGCTATATTAGAATAAAAAAGCTTTAAAAGTCAGCATGCAAATAAAGTTGAAAAACTTTTAATTAAAAAAAAATTCTGTTTTTAGTTGAAAACCACAATCAAAGTAATGATCAAGACCCTCACCTTAGCATCTGCAACCATGAGGGCACAGTATTTCATATCACAGCAGATACATCATATAAGAAAGTGTTTCCCCAAAGATCTGGTATTTAAATATACTAGTAAACAAATTCTATTCATACATTGCTCTCTACCTCTAGCCATTTTGCTTGGAGCCTCACAACAACCTAATAAGCCAGGCATTATTATCTTCACTTATAAAAAGAGGAATTTATAAAGGGCAGAAAATCACTCATAATCCTAGAGGAAGTGATCTTTCCACGACTCATTCAGACACTTCAGGTTGGGGATTTTGATTAAAAAAATCAAGAAATGTTTAAAATGTAGCAAAGTAAACAACACACAGGAGCATATATGAGCTATATAAGTTAAGCCAATCATCTCTAAATACAGTCAGGAATTTCTAGAACACCTCCTGGCCTGGGGCAGTGAGGCCATGAGAAAAGTAAGCAGCTGAGGGGTTAAGAGCACAGACCCAGGAAACTGGATCAAATCCTGCTACTTGCATATGTCACTTGTGTCACTTTGGACAAGCTATCCAGCTTCCCATGCTTCAATTTCCTCATCTGCAAAAAGGAGGTAACCATAGAACCTACTCCTGGGGGGATTGCAAGGTTTAAACGAGATCACCCAGTTAAAGTACTTGGCATAACCCCTACTTCAGAGAAAGTGAAAAGTGAAGTCGCTCAGCCGTGTCTGACTCTTTGTGACCTCCTGGACTGTAGGCTACCAGGCTCCTCCATCCATGGGATTTTCCAAGCAAGAATACTGGAGTGGATTGCCATTTCCTTCTCCAGGAGATCTTCCCGACCCAGGGATTGAACCCGGGCCTCTCACTTCAGAGAAAGTGTTTAATAAACACAGTGATTACTGTTGCAGGACAAAGCAGTGGCTCAGTGGAGAGCTCATTTGCCAAGAGCCATGGAACTGGTTAGATGCAGGGGCTGGAGCCCAGATCCTGTCCAGGGTCCTTTTGTTACAACTGCACCACAGCTTAATTAGCTTTAGAAATGGGTGATCAGAATTTCAGCTCAAAGACAGAATAACAGCTAGATAGCCTGCTACCTGCAATTGATCCATGGTGACTTTCTAGGAAGCACACACATCACAAGCATCTATGCGGAAAATATAAATAAATCAAATTCCTTCCGAATGTGCTTGTCTTCCTCCTATGTACGGGACTGCCTCACAGCCGAAACCCTTAGAACATGCTTGGTGGGTGACATGAGTAACCAAATTTCTTTAGGCATCAAAACACAGGCTTGTAACACACTTGGTTCTTCCTGTGACTGATGCTGTAGTGAGGCACCAGAGTAGACGGTTCTGACAGGACAGAAATGGATGCAGAGATTAAAGAACTAAAGGGAAGCCTGCAGTCATCTTTGAGACTAGCCTGTGCCTGGTTTTATACACACTGCTTTGCTATTTTGCATCACCTGGGATGTATCACTCCCAGTTGCAATTCAGAAAGCCTTCTTTTAGTCACATGCTACAACCAGGAAAGAAGTAGCCTCCAACCAGTTACCATGCTATCCTTGGCTAATAAAGGCGGCTCCATCACAAGGCAGTGATGCTGAATGAATCTAGGCAATCGAGACTGAAATCATCTGATGAAACTTTAAACAAGATTGAGTTTAACATGATTCTTCAGCATTTTTCCTCTACTCAGATCTTTTCTGCTAGAAGCATTTGCTCTTCCTTGCCTTTTAAAGTCACTTCACAAAACCCTAGTCAATTCCAGCAAGCACAAACTGACCCCATATCTTTATTGGGTTCTCATGGCACCATTTTCCTGACTTTTCTTGGAATACAAATAGAGCCTCCCTGGGTTTAGAGAGTGCTTTTCTGGTTAATGAAGACTTCACAGTTTTATTCCTAATTACGATAGTCCCTTTTGTAGTGTCATGGTTCTAGGAAAAGATTGGAAAGTTTACATCCTTAAATGCCAAGCCAGTTAAACATTTGTAGAGTACATTAAAATCTGAGAAGTTATAATATCTTATTGAATTCTTTAAGACCAGTAGAAATAGCTCCATGCAGATTGTCTGCAGAGTCTCAGACAGTAAGAGATGAGGGCATTTCAGTCTAGTGTGTCTGAGCTGGGACAGAGTAGAGAGGACTCCTATTGGGGGAATTTGTCTGTTTGAGAGCCAGGAAGATGCCTTTCTCAGCCCCACCAGTTTGAGAAATCTATTCATTCTCTTCTTGAAGAATATGGTGACATTTTCCCACTTCCCTGTTAAGTATGAGGAATTTAAAACTGACTCATATAGAGGGACTTGCTTAGATCATATGTCTGAATTTTAGCCAACTTGTATGGTGTTGATAAGGATGTTTTCATGTACATAACCCCAGCAACACTATTGGGCTGGCTTTTGAGTTCTTTTGGGGAAGTTTTGCATATTTAGCTTGCATCCCTCTAGTGGGTTCTTCTCTGTTTTGATTTCATTCCAGTTACTTAACTTCACCCTTAAAAGCAGGGGGAACTTGGAACCTACTTTTCTTGTTTAGGAAATGGGTACCTGCCGTTTCATCCGTGGTGACCAAAGACAGAAGGTTATAAAAGCCTGTGGAGAAAGAAATGGCAACCCACTCCAGTATTCTTGCCTGGAGAATCCCATGGATAGAGGAGCCTGGCGGGCTACAGTCCATGGGGTCACAAAGAGTCAGACACGATTGAGTGAGTGAGCACACAATGAGAGCCTGCCCCTACCTTGGGTCGCCTTCCATGCTCATTCACGCAAGACTTACTGCTAGGAAGAGGCCAGCATGGTAGGACAGAATCTGGCTTCATGCCCAGGATTGCCATGGGTGTCACCTTTGAGTCTCACCTTCTGCCTCTGTAAAATAGGGCAACAGAGTCAATCCATGGGTCTCTCTGAGAGTTCTGCAATAACACATAAAGAGCACTGAGCTGTGTACCCAGAAAGTGCTTGCTATGTGATGGCTGTCTTTCCCCCTTCTTCCAAGATAATCAGATAAAATACCCAAGACCCAGCTGGGGAAAGGAAATTGACAGCAGAAACCTCAAAAATTGTTATCCAGTGAACATGTTCTTCTTTGGTGAGGAACTGGAGAGAATTGGAGAAATTTCTAAATATGAAACTTTTTCCCTGTCATTAACCTTAGAACTCTCAGATGAGAAGCAGCAAGATCATCCTACATGAGGAATAGATAATTAAGAAGCAGATTAGTATTGGCCTACTTGCCACCAGGGGACAATACCAGGCTATAATTATTGTGCAGATCCTTCTATGAAATGCTGAGCTGGGTGATGGCAGATCCACAAAGAGGTATGCAACAGATCCTTCAAACAGGGGGCGCAGTGTGATGGAAAGTATAGTGGTCCTTGACTCCACATTTGGTTCAGTTCAATTCAGTCTCTCAGTTGTGCCCGACTCTTTGCGACCCCATGAACAGCAGCACCCCAGGCCTCCCTGTCCATCACCAACTCCCAGAGTCCACCCAAACCCATGTCCATCGAGTTGATGATGCCATCCAACCATCTCATCCTCTGTCATCCCCTTCTCCTCCTGCCCTCAATCTTTCCCAGCATCAGGGTCTTTTCAAATGAATCAGCTCTTCTCATCGTGGCCAAAGTATTGGAGTTTCAGCTTCAGCATCAGTCCTTCCAATGAACACCCACAACTGATCTCCTTTAGGATGGACTGGTTGGATCTCCTTGCAGTCAAAGGGACTCGTAAGAGTCTTCTCCAATACCACAGCTCAAAAGCATCAATTCTTCAGTGTTCAGCTTTCTTTATGGTCTAACTCTCACATCCATATATGACCACTGGAAAAACCACAGCCTTGACTAGACGGACCTTTTATTGGTAAAGTAATGTGTCTGCTTTTTAATATGCTGTCTAGATTGGTCATAACTTTTCTTCCAAGGAGTAAGTGTCTCTTAATTTCATGGCTGCAATCATCATCTGCAGTGATTTTGGAGCCCCAAAAAATAAAGTCTGACACTGTTTCCTCTGTTTCCCCATCTATTTCCCATAAAGTGATGGGACCAGATGCCATGATCTTAGTTTTCTGAATGTTGAGCTTTAAGCCAACTTTTTCACTCTCCTCCTTCATTTTCATCAAGAGGCTTTTTAGTTCCTCTTCACTTTCTGCCAGAAGGGTGGTGTCATCTGCATATCTGAGGTTATTGATATTTCTCCCAGCAATCTTGATTCCAGCTTGTGCTTCTTCCAGCCCAGCATTTTTCATGATGTACTCTGCATATAAGTTAAATAAGCAGGGTGACAATATACATCCTTGACGTACTCCTTTTCCTATCTGGAACCAGGCTGTTGTTCCATGTCCAGTTCTAACTGTTGCTTCCACTGCATACAGGTTTCTCAAGAGGCAAGTTAGGTGGTCTGATATTCCCATCTCTGAAAGAATTTTCCACAGTTTATTGTGATCCATACAGTCAAAGGCTTTGGCATAGTCAATAAAGCAGAAATAGATGTTTTTCTGGAACTCTCTTGCTTTCAACAGTCAGTTACCTACTCACTAGTCAAACACCTCTAACCCCTAGTTTTTGTTGTTTTGTTACCTGTAAAACAGGCAACGAGATTTTCTATTTCCTCACAGGGACTGTTTATAGGGTAGAGATCCTCAAACTTTCATGTGTATAAAATGCACCCTGAGGGTCTAGTTAAAATGCAGAGTCTGGTCCAGTAGGTTGGGGGCAGAGCATGGAATTTTACATTTCTAGCAACTTCTGGGAGATGCTGATACTCCCACTCTGGGGACCACACTTTGGGAAGCAATGGTTTAGAAGGCTGTATGATGTGTTATGGGCTCCCCAGGTGGCTCAGTGGTAAAGAATACGCTTGTCAAGTGGGAGATGTGGGTTCAATTCCTGGGTTGGGGAGATACCCTGAAGAAGAAAAAGCAAACCCACTCCAGTATTCTTGCCTGGAAAATCCCATGGACAGAGGAGTCTGGCGGGCTACAGTCCATGGGGTTGCAGAGTTGGACACGACTTAGGAGACTAAACAACAATGACATATCTTTAAAAAGGACTTGTAAACTCTTTACAGTAGGTGGAAGGTGCTGCCATTGGCAGTGGTATTATTCATATATTCTACAAGAAATCTGACTTTCACGTCTCGAAAAGCAACCATATCAAGATTTAGTTTTCTTTATTTTTTTTTAGTGTGGTTAAGATGAGGCCTATGGGAATATACCACATCTGGCACAACATAGGTCCTAAAGGAAGAAAAGAAGAGATAAAGGGAAGGAGGATGAGAGGGAAAAAATATACAAGTATATTGTGTTTCAGGGGTAAAGGTGCTGTCTCCTTTTAGTGATAAGAAGATGCAACAGAAAGAAGGGAGACAGCCTGCTGGCATTTTGCATGAGTATTTAAGGACAGCAGTAAGTGAAGACAGATTAGTCAAAGGTGTTTACACTGATGATGGGGACATTTAGGGATGCCACTGTGGACAGATATGACTTGATACATTTCTAGAAACTACTTGTGGTGCCTCATCTGTCCATATATGGCTACATATACTCACAGACCTCTTGAGGAGAGACAGAAACACAGAGAATTGTTTTTTTTTTTCAAAAAATGTTACTTTTAGGTTTCATTTAAGGCCACAGATCTTACATGTAAGTGAACAGCTCTCACTGTGTGAAGAACATGAACTTAAAAGTTTTCTTACTTGTTTTGTTATCCTAGGGAAGCCTGGTTGGCTGCAGTCCATAGGGTGGCAGAGCCAGACATGACTTAGTGACTGAACAAACAACATGTGTTTGCCGCTTGGACACAAGTCGAGGGGACTTTCATCTGCTTTGTCCACTGCTGATCCCAACAAGTGGAACTGCATCTGCGTGGAGCAGGTACTCAGTAAGCGCTGGTTAAAGGAGTGATGAAAAAGTGAGCATGTGAGTATATAAATGCCTAGCAATACTTTCTTATGAACTTTAGAGAAGAGGTTTGCAGTTTGAAACTTATCGAGGGCATCTCCCGATTTCTAAAAACCACATCTCATGTCTCATTATTTAACTCCTTTTCTTCCAAATAAATAACTTTCTCTTTCTTACTAAAAGATGGCATCCAATCCACTGTCCAAGACTTAATGAATATTCATTGAACAGTGAACAAAAAGGAGACCTTTATTCCTTTATCCTTCGAAAAACAAGGTGCTCAGGGAGACTCGTCCAGAGGCTCCTTGGAGAATTGCCTGTCGCAGAGTTTCCTGGAGGGTACAAGGTCATATCTGAGTCCCTAGGGGATCTCTTTCTCCTTGCCTTGGTGACTAGGGAGCCACAGAAACACAACTGGGGAAGAGCTGGTCGCTAT
This sequence comes from Odocoileus virginianus, assembly GCF_023699985.2. Lineage (NCBI taxonomy): Eukaryota > Metazoa > Chordata > Mammalia > Artiodactyla > Cervidae > Odocoileus > Odocoileus virginianus. Next base: position 19,166,072 of record NC_069691.1, on the reverse strand, counting down.
GCAGGTGATCAGGGGAAGACCTTTGATGGATCTGAATCTGTCCCTTACAAACCTTCTGGACCAAGGAGACCCAGCACCTCCTGAGGCCAAGCACTGTGGCCAGAAATGCCAATTCCTAATTTGAATTTCCCCAGGGAAGTGCCAGTTGGGTCCTGAGAAAGTGCTGACTGAAATAATGCTTCTCTCCTATTCTGCGGACCAGCGATCCTGGGATGCCTTGGAGATGGGCCTTTAGATTGGTACCTCCCGAGACAACCATGGTTTACTGCCTTAACCCTTCACAGGTGTCACTGACCGTATCTAACTGAGCGGGGTGTCACAGTGACCTGACCTTGGAAGTGGGTTAGGGAGAGCTGAGCTCCAGCTTGTGAATCCTATTTTCAGTCTTCATGTGGTTTTAAGATTTAGCCCAATTTCCAGACTATCCCATACCCAGGCTTGAAAATGGCTTTATTTCACACTTTGCAGCAGGAGGTAAGTGGGTTTCTGTGTGAAAGTGATGGTGCCAAAGACATTGACGAACATTAAAAAATGTCTGAATATGGCTTCAAGCCACTCAGGCTGTTTCTCATCCTGCGCCGTGCCTCGCGGAGCGTATGCAAGTTCAGAGCTCCCTTTGAAATCAGTGGCGGTTATGAGCTTGCAGCAACTCGGTGGGGCTCTGAGCAATATAACAAATGAGCCCCTTTGAAGACTAGCCATTGTACGTGGGCTCTTTCTGTGCTTCTGACACTGCTTTCTCGGGGATGTTCTGTGATGGTGGGAGTAGCCCATCAACACACGCCCTCTGGTTTTCAACTCTGGCCCTGAGAGAGGGAAGAGGGACAGGGAGGTGGGTCCTCGTATTTCCTTAAAGAACTGGCCTTAAACCCTTTTGCTATCCTTTTGATATCAACACCTGGCATAAACCATCCCATACCCACATAACCTGAGTGAAAACAAAACAAAAGCGGCTTCTCATGTGTGGTACTTAACTGGCCCATGCAACAACAAAAACAGCAACAAGAACAATAAGAAAAACGAAACAAAAACAAAGCTATTAACAGCCAAGAGATACATTTGCATATCAGGGGTTTCACAGATAACTTTTTTAGCAGAAAGCAAAGAATTGGAACTGGGATATTTTCCATGTTTCCCTGATGACATTATAGACTAAGTTGATATACTGACACCAAGATGAAACTTCTTAAATATTTTTAAAACTAAGTAAAGTTTTTGACTTTTGACTGAATAGTCCTAAAGGGTTAGTATATGTATTTCAAATGCTAAAGTTTGATAAGGAAAATACGCCCAGGTTTTCTTTCAAACATATTTAAGAATTATTGAATTCTTGGTCCAATTTTTCAGGTACAAGTTTGAATGGGTATTTGAATGTCACTTCTTGAACTAGATGCAGACTTAACTAATTTTTGCTGTGTGCCTTTTTTATTTCTCACAACCACACTATGAGATCAAAACTGTAAACTCTACTTAGCAGATGAAAGAACCAAGGCCAGAGTTCCAATGGCAAAAAGAGCTAGTAAGAAGCAGAGATGCACTAAGTCCAGCCTTCATCCTTCCCCAGACTGTAACCACTTCTCCCACTGTAGTAATCTGCCCTTCTCTGCAAATACAATAATATGTTGTTTATTTATAATGAGAAATATCTGAGCTGATATTGAGTTAGGGTGAAGTCCCTTTAGGCACTGAACAAGAATGATTTAAAAAAAAAAGTAAATATCAGGCGGAAATGGACTTCAAGGAAACTTGCATTTCTGGATGCAAATGTGGGATAAGAAAGTTTCAAGTCCTTTTTCTCATCTCTGAAATATATCCTACAACAGGGGCAAAAATTGACAGAACAGTCTTTACAGTTGTTGATTGGGTTAAGACCTCCTTGAATTCACTTTCTTAGGTTCTGCCTCATTCCAGAACTGTGATAGGTAGATATCAGATAATAAATAAGTGAAGTATGGGTAATGAAAAAAAAGGGAAAAAAATTAAGTGGAGATCAGAGGTAAATGAACGCATACAAATACATGTCACACTGAGGATAAAGACAAAACACAAAGCCTGAAAACAACAGTTGTAAGCTAATAATAACAACAGCAACAAAGCTGGCTAATAAGCATTGAGGATTTTAATGATTCACTACAGTGCTAAGCACTTTTACATTGACTGTCTCACTTAATTCTCACTGTAGCCTTATGAAGTAGGAATAAATATTTTGTTATGTTACAGACAAAGGAAACTGAGGCACAGAGAAGTTAAGAGGCTCCAGGTCAACCAGCTAACAGGTGATGAATTCTACATGTGAACCTGAGTACTCCAATGTTAAGACCAGGCTCTGGACTGTGCCGAGCTTTATACCAGGTCAACCTGGTATAAACATGAGTGGGTCAGAGGTCGCCCTCTCTCCACAGCCCCTGGGGCGCTCACAATGAAGACTGGCCTATGCCTGCCTGCCATAGGTTCCCGCCAAGGAAACTGAGGCCTGAGACGAGAATGAAATTCAGTAAAAGTGAAGAAGGGGGACCAGAACAATAAAGTTCAACTATTTAATTTGGATGGTTTACCTTGATCTTGAGAAATAATCCAAACTATCTGGAGAGATGGATGGACTTCATGTCCTTCAGGCAATCCCCTCAGTGCCTCCTCAGCTGTAAACATTTCTTGAGCATTGCTCTGCTGGAGGAAAAAGAAAAATCACAACCATGTAGAACGGAGGCCATAAATCTGGACTAAAACTAATCTCAGTTGTTCCCGCAATGTTCCTCAGCAGTCCTATTACATGTGCTTCTCCCATTTCCCCGAGCTGCAATACCAAACCTTCACCACTCTTCAAAGCTTTCAATCTTCTCTCTTTGGGATGACCTTGTTTCTAAGCTAGGGATGAGCTGCTACCAAGAGTGGCTTTTTTCTCCCATTTCCCCATACGCCCACCCACATCTGCATTCAGCCCTTTTTTGTCTTTGTCTTCATCTCTAGCAAAAAACAGTTTTCTTATCAAAGGCAACTCCATCCACTGGTGCAGGGGATATTATTCCACACTGCCTCTCTAGGAAATCCGCTTTATCAGTCACATCCTTTTCTTCCCTTCAGTGTTGTATTGGCTATTCCCTTCAGCATAAAGATATGGTCATTCCTCTCATTCAGAAAACAAACAAACAAAAAAAGCCATTTAATGGCCATTTCTCAAAAAGCATCCCCATGCTTCTTTCTTTAACAGCTTTTCTTTTACAAAGTACAACCTAGACTTACTCTCTCTGACTCCACGTCACTCTGCATCTTTGCTCCACTCTAAGCTGGCTCTCCCCACATCCCTGCACTGAGATAGTCCTGTGTACTCACCCAACAGACTAGGCACAGTTAGTTCTCAATTTACGTGGCTTGCTCTGCTGAAATTTCATGCTCTTAAAAGTTCTGGTTTTGTCTCCCATGGCATTTTTCTCTCTTTCTCCTGATAAACCTCTGCATTGATGGCTCTCTTCTGGTGTCTTGATTGGTTTCTCTCTCTCCGCCACTCCTTAAATATCAGTATTTTGTCTTCTCACTTTAGCCACTTATGGGGGGGATCTTGTCCCTAACAATGTTTTTCATCTAAATCTTGATTCTGAGCCCCAGTTCCATGTCTCCAGATTGTTTTCTTTTCTTTTTAATCGAAGGATAATTGCTGTACAGAATTTTGTTGTTTTCCGTCAGACCTCAATATGAATCAGCCATAGGGATACATATGTCCCCTCCCATTGAACTTCCCTCCCATCTCCCTCCCCACCCCACCCCTCTAGGTTGATACAGAGCCCCTGTTTGAGTTTCCTGCAAATTCCCACTGACTCTCCATTTTACATACGGTAATGTAACTTTCCATGTTACTCTTTCCACACATCTCACTCTCCCCGCTTCTCTCCCCATGTCCATAAGTCTATTCTCTGTTTCTTCACTGCTGCCCTGTAAATAAGTTCTTCAGTACCATTTCACTAAATTCTGTATATGTGCGTTAGAAGAAGATATTTATCTTTCTCTTTCTGACTCACTTCACTCTGTATAATAGGTTCTAGGTTCATCCACCTCATTGGAACTGACTCAAATGCGTTGTTTTTTATGGCTGAGTAATATTCCATTGTGTATATGTACCACAACTTCTTTATCCATTGATCTGTCGATGGACTCTAGGTTGCTTCCATGTTCTAGCTATTGTAAATAGTGCTGCAATGAACAATGGGATACATGTGTCTTTTTCAACCCTGGGTTCCTCAGGGTATATGCCCAGGAATGGGATTGCTGGGTCAAATGGTGGTTTTATTCCTAGTTTTTTAAGGAATCTCCACACTGTCTTCCATAGTGGCTATTTCAATTTATATTCCCAACAACAGTGTAAGAGTGTTCCCTTTTCTCCACATCCTCTCCAGCATTTATTGTTTGTAGACTTTTTGATGATGGTCATTCTGACCTGTGTGAGGTGATATCTCATTGTGGTTTCGACTTGCACTTCTCTAATAATGAGCAACGTTGAACATCTTTTCATGTGTTTGTTTGTCTTCTTTGGAGAAATGTCTGTTTAGGTCTTCTCCCCATTTTTGATTGGGTTGTTTGTTTTTCTGGTACTGAGTTGTATGAGTGCTTGTATATTTTGGAAATTAATCTTTTGTCAGTTGTTTCATTTGTTATTATTATCTTCTCCCATTCTGAGGGTTGTCTTTTCACCTTTCTTATAGTTTTCTTTGCTGTGCAAAAGCTTTTAAGTTTAATCAGGTCCCACTTGTTTACTTCTGTTTTTATTTCCATTACTCTAGGAGGTGGGTCATAGAGGATCTTGTTTTGATTTATGTCATTGAGTGTTCTGCCTATGTTTTTCTATAAGAGTTTTATAGTTTCTGGTCTTAAATTTAGGTTTTTAATTCATTTTGAGTTTATCTTTGTCTATGGTCTTAGGCAGTGTTATAAATTCATTCTTTTACATGTAGCTGTCTAGTTTTCCCAGCACCATTTATTGAAGAGGCTGTCTTTGCCCCACTGTATATTCTTGCCTTCTTTGTCAAAAATAAGGTACCCATAGGTTCAGTTCAGTTCAGTTCAGTCACTCAGTCATGTCCAACTCTTTGGGACCCTATGAATTGCAGCACGCCAAGCCTCCCTGTCCATCACCAACTCCCGGAGTCTACCCAAATTCATGTCCATCAAGTTGGTGATGCCATCCAACCATCTCATCCTCTGTTGTCCCCTTCTCCTCCTGCCCCGAATCTTTCCCAGCATCAGGGTCTTTTCAAATGCATAAGCTCTTCCCATCAGGTGGTCAAAGTATTAGAGTTTCAGCTTCAGCATCAATCCTTCCAATGAACACCCAGGGCTGATCTCCTTTAGGATGGACTGGCTGGATCTCCTTGCAGTCCAAGGGACTCTCAAGAGTCTTCTCCAACACCACAGTTCAAAAGCATCAATTCTTCAGTGTTCAGCTTTCTTCACGGTCCAATTCTCACATCCATGCATGACTACAGGAAAAATCATAGCCTTGACTAGACAGACCTTTGTTGCCAAAGTAATGTCTCTGCTTTTAAATATGCTATCTAGGTTGGTCATAACTTTTCTTCCAAGGAGTAAGTGTCTCTTAATTTCATGGCTGCAATCACCATCTGCAGTGATTTTGGAGCCCAAAAAAATAAAGTCTGACACTGTTTCCTCTATTTCCCCATCTATTTCCCATGAAGTGATGCGACCAGATGCCATGATCTTAGTTTTCTGAATGTTGACCTTTAAGCCAACTTTTTCACTCTCCTCCTTCATTTTCATCAGGAGGCTTTTTAGTTCCTCTTCACTTTCTGCCATAAGGGTGGTGTCATCTGCATATCTGAGGTTATTGCTATTTCTCCTGGCAATCTTGATTCCAGCTTGTGCTTCTTCCAGCCCAGCATTTTTCATGATGTACTCTGCATATAAGTTAAATAAGCAGGGTGACAATATACATCCTTGACATCCTCCTTTTCCTATCTGGAACCAGGCTGTTGTTCCATGTCCAGTTCTAACTGTTGCTTCCTGACCTGCATGCATGTTTCTCAAGAGGCAGGTCAGATGGTCTGGTATTCCCATCTCTTTAAGAATTTTCCACAGTTTATTGTGATCCACACAGTCAAAGGCTTTAGCATTGTCAATAAAGCAGAAATAGATGTTTTTTCTGGAACTCTCTTGCTTTTTTGATGATCCAGCGGATATTGGCAATTTGATCTCTGGTTCCTCTGCCTTTTCTAAAACTATGGGTTTGTTTCTGGGCTTTCTGTCTTGTTCCATTGGCCTATATTCCTGTTTCTGTGCCAGTACCTCACTGTCTTGAGGCCTGTAGCTTTGTAGTGTAACCTGAAGTCAGGAAGGTGGATTCTGCCAGCTCCATTCTTTTTTCTCAAGACTTCTTTGGCTATTTGGGGTCTTTTGTGCTTCCATATGAATGATGAAATTTTTTGTTCTAGTTCTGTGAAAAATGCCATTGGTAATTTGATAGGGATTGCATTGAATCTGTAGATTGCATGTGGAAGTGTAGTCGTTCTCACAATATTGATTCTCCCTACCCAGGAACATGGAATATCTCTCCATCTGTTTATGTCATCTTTGATTTCTTACATCAGTGTCTTATAATTTTCTGTGTACAGTTTTTTGTCACCTTAGGTAAGTTTATTCCTAGATATTTAATTCTTTTTGTTGCAGTGGTGAATGGGATTGATTCCTTAATTTCTCTTTCTGATTTCTCATTGTTCGTATATAGAAATGCAAGTGATTTCTGTGTATTGATTTTGTATCCTGAAACTTTGCTAAATTCACTGATTAGCTCTAGTAATTTTCTGATACTATCTCTAGGATTTTCTCTGTACAGTATCATGTCATCTGCAAACAGTGAGAGCTTTATTTCTTCTTTTCTGGATCCCTTTTATTTCTTTTTCTTCTCTGATTGCTGTAGCTAGGACTTTGAGAACTATGTTGAATTATAGTGGTGAAAGCGGACACCCTTGTCTTGTTCCTGATCTTAGGGGGAATACTTTTAGTTTCTCACTATTGAGAATAATGTTTGTTGTAGGCTTATCATATATGGCCTTAACTATGTTGAGGCAGGTTCAAAAGTAGATTAAAATTTTTAAGAGTTTTAATCACAAATTGTTGCTGAATTTTGTCAAAGACTTTTTCTGCATTTATTGAGATTATCATATGGTTTTGATCTTTCAATTTGTTAATATGGCATATCACATTGATTTGTATATTTGAAGAATCTTTGCATTCCTGGAATAAACCCAACTTGATCATTGTGTATGAGCTTTTTGATGTGTTGCTGAATTCTGTCTGCTAAAATTTTGTTCAGAATTTTTGCATCTATGTTCATCACTGACATTGGCCTGTAGTTTTCTTTTTTTGTGTTGTCTTTGTCTGGTTTTGGTATCAGGATGATGGTGGTCTCATAAAATGAGTTTGGAAGTGTTCCTCCCTCTGTAATTTTTTTGAAAGAGTTTTAGAAGGATAGGCATTAGCTCTTCTCTAAATGTTTGATAGAATTCTCCTGTGAAGCCATCTGGTCCTGGGCTTTTGTTTTTTTGGGAGATTTTTGATCACAGCTTCAATTTCAGTGCTTGTAATTGGGTTGTTCATAATTTCTATTTCTTCCTGGTTCAGTCATGGAAGATTGAACTCTTGTAAGAATCTGTCCATTTCTTCCAGGTTATGCATTTTATTGCCATATAATTATTCAAAATAACCTTTTATAATCCTTTGTATTTCTGCATTGTCTATTGTAACCTCTGCTTTTCCATTTCTAGTTCTGTTGATTTGACCCTTCTCTCGTTTTTTCTTGATGAGTCTGGATAAAGACTTGTCAATTTTGTTTATCTTCTCAGAGAACAATGCTTTTAGTTTTATTAACCTTTACTACTGTTTCTTTCATTTCTTTTTCATTTATTTCGGCTTGAATCTTTATGATTTCTTTCCTTCTACTAATTTTGGGTTTCTTGTTCTTATTTTTTCAGTTGTTTTAGGTGTAAAGTTAGGTTGTCTATTCCATGTTTTTCTTGAGGTAGGATTGTATTGCTATAAACTTCCCTCTTTAGAACTGCTTTTGCTGCATCCCATAGGTTTTGAGTTGCCGTGTTTTCATTGTCTTTGTTTCTAGAGATTTTTTTGATTTTCCTTTTTATTTCTTCAGGAACCTGTTGGTTATTTAGAAACGTGTTGTTTTGTCTCCATGTGTTTGTGTTTCTTACACTTTTTTTTTCTTGTAATTGATATCTAGTCTCATAGCATTGTGGTCAGAGAAGATGCTTGATATGATTTCAGTTTTCTTAAATTTACTGAGGTTTGATTTGTGACCCAAGATGTGGTCTATCCTGGAGAATGTTCCAGGTGTGCTTGAGAAGGAGACATATTCTTCTGCATTTGGAGGGAATATCCTGAAGACATCAGTGAGATCCATCTCATCAAATGGATCATTTAAGACTTGTGTTTCCTTATTAATTTTATGTTTTGATGATCTGTCCATTGGTGTGAGTGGGTGGTAAAGTCTCCTACTATTACTGTGTTTCTGTCAATTTATCCTTTTATGTCTGTTAGTGCTTATCTTATGTATTGAGATGCTCCTATGTTGGGTGCACAGATATTGACAATTGTTATGTCTTCCTCTTGGATTGATCCCTTGATCATTATGTAGTGTTCTTCCTTATCTCTTGTAATCTTCTTTATTTTAAGGTCTATTTTGTCTGATGTGAGGATTGCTATTCCAGCTTTCGTTTTCCATTTACACGGAATATATTTTTCCATCTTCTCACTTTCAATCTATATGTGTCTTTAGGTCTGAAGTGGGTTTCTTGTAGACAACATAAATATGGATTTGTTTTTGTATCTGTTCAGCCAGTCTGTGTCTTTTGGTTGGAGCATTTAATCCATTTCCATTTAAAGTAATTGTTGATATATATGTTCCTGTTGCCATTTTCTTAATTGTTTGGGGTTGATTTTGTAGATCTGTTTTCTTCTCTTGTGCTTCTTAACTATATAAGTCTGTTTAACATTTGTTGTAAGGCTGGTTTGGTGATAGTGAATTCTCTTAACTTTTGCTTGTCTGAAAAGCTTTTTATTTCTCCATCAATTTTGAGTGAGATCCTTGCCAGGTACAGTAATCTTGGTTGTAGATTTTTCCCTTTTAGTACTTTAAATATATCCTGTCATTCCCTTCTGGCCTCTAGAGTTTCCACTGAAAGATCAGCTGTTAAGCATATGGGGATTCCCTTGTGTATTACTTGTTCCTTCGCCCTTGCTGCTTTTAATATTCTTTCTTTGTGTCTAGTCTTTGTTAGTTTCACTAGTAAGTGTCTTGGCGTGTTTCTCCTTGGGTTTATCCTGAATGGGACTCTTTGTGCCTCTTGGATTTGATGGACTATTTCCTTTTCCATGTTGGTGAAATTTTCAACTATAAGCTCTTCAAAAATTTTCTCATACCCTTTCTTTTTCTCTTCTTCTTCTCCGACCCCTATAATTTGAATGTTGGTGCATTTGATATTGTCCCAGAGGTCTCTGATACTATCCCCAGTTCTTTTTTTTTTTTTTTCCCATTTATTTTTATTAGTTGGAGGCTAATTACTTTACATCATTGCAGTGGTTTTTGTCATACATTGACATGAATCAGCCATGGATTTACATGTATTCCCCATCCCGGTCCCCCCTCCCACCTCCCTCTCCACCCGATCCCTCTGGGTCTTCCCAGTGCACCAAGTCTGAGCACTTGTCTCATGCACCCAACCTGGGCTGGTGATCTGTTTCACTATAGATAATATACATGTTTCAATGCTGTTCTCTTGAAACATCCCACCCTCGCCTCCTCCCACAGAGTCCAAAAGTCTGTTCTATACATCTGAGTCTCTTTTTCTGTTTTGCATATAGGGTTATCGTTACCATCTTTCTAAATTCCATATATATGTGTTAGTATACTGTAATGGTCTTTATCTTTCTGGCTTACTTCACTCTGTATAATGGGCTCCAGTTTCATCCATCTCATTAGAACTGATTCAAATGAATTCTTTTTAATGGCTGAGTAATATTCCATGGTGTATATGTACCACAGCTTCCTCATCCATTCGTCTGCTGATGGGCATCTAGGTTGCTTCCATGTCCTGGCTATTATAAACAGTGCTGTGATGAACATTGGGGTGCATGTGTCTCTTTCAGATCTGGTTTCCTCGGTGTGTATGCCCAGAAGTGGGATTGCTGGGTCATATGGCAGTTCTATTTCCAGCTTTTTAAGAAATCTCCACACTGTTTTCCATAGTGGCTGTACTAATTTGCATTCCCACCAACTGTAGGAGGGTTCCCTTTTCTCCCCAGTTCTTTTCATTCTTTTCACTTTATTCTGCTCTTCAGAAGCTATTTCCACCATTATATCTTCCAGCTTACTGATTCATTCTTCTGCTTCAGATATTCTGCTATTGATTCCTTGTAGAGTATTTTTAATTTCAGTAATTGTGTTGTCTCTGAAGGTTTAGTATTTAATTCTTCTAGGTCTTTGTTAATTGATTCTTGCATTTTCTCCATTTTGTTTTCAAGGTTTTGATCATCTTTACTATCATTATTTTGAATTCTTTTTCAGGTAGTTTGCCTATTTTCTCTTCCTTTATCTGGACTTCTGTGTTTCCAATTTGTTCCTTCATTTGTGTAGTATTTCTCTGCCTTTTTATTATTATTTTTTTAACTTATTGTGTTTGAGGTCTCCTTTTCCCAGGCTTCAAGGTTGAGTTCTGTCTTCCTTTTGGTTTCTGCCCTCCTAAGGCTGGTCCAGTGGTTTGTGTAAGTTTCATATAGGGTGAGATTTGTGCTAAGTTTTTGTTTGTTTATTTGTTTTTCCTCTGATGGGGAAGGCTGAGTGAGGTGGTAATCCTGTCTGCTGATGATTGGGTGTGTATTTTTGTTTTGTTTGTTGTTTAGATGAGACAGGGTTCTACTGGTGGTTGGGTGATGCTGGGTGTTGTTTTCAAGTGGTTTCCTTTGTGTGAGTTCTCACTATTTGATACTCCCTAGGGTTAGTTCTCTAGTAGTCTATGGTCTGGGAGTCAGCGTTCCCACTTCAAAGGCTCAGGGCTTGATCTCTGGTCAGGAACAAAGATTCCACAAGTGGTTTGTTATGGCATTAAGTGAGATTAAAACAAATATCCCAAAATGAGAAAGCAAAGATGAACCCCAGACAAATGGCAGTTACAAAATCAGGCAAATAATAATTAAAATAATGGAATACACACATATACATATACATCCATGAGCAAAGTCAAAATACTGCAACAAAAGTAAAGTACAATAGACTGACCCAGCAAACAAAGGAAATAAAAAATTATATTTACCAGTTAAGAACAAAACTAACTAAAGTACAAATTGGAAAGCAAAGCTGAAGCAAGGTGCCAAGTGGGGAATGAAGAAATGAAAACAAAACTAAGAAATACATTGAGAGGAAAGGAAAGAAAGAAAAGAAAGAAAGACTAGATATGCAAAGTTAAACAGAGGTAGATGAAGAAGATTTATATGTATTAAAGATTAACTGCAAGGGGAAAAGAGCCATAGGAAAGGCAAACAAAGGAATAAATATAGAAAAAACATAATAGGTTTAAAAAAATTATAAGTTAAAATAATAAAAAGGAGAAAAGAAAAAAAAGGGAGAAGAAAGAATATAGGAGAAAAGGAAAACTCCCCAGAACTGCAAAAGCCCAATGTCAAGGCAGAGGTTTATAACAACAATAAAAAAATGTGACTGAGAAAAAAAAAAAAAAGCTCAAAAGCTTAATTCTATTTCATAGTGCCAATAAAATCGACAACTACAACAGAGGGGGGATAAAAGGAAAAAAAAAGGAAAAAATCCAAAAGAATCTACAGAAGCAGTCAAAACATGATAATAATAAATGCTTTTCTTGAGTCACTGCTGTCAGTCTTCTCCCTCGCTGGGAGTCACCGTCCAACTCACTTCCCTAGGATGCTCTCCAATACTATGCTGATCTCTGGACCTGCTGGGGGGGCAGCTTAAGTTTTAGTCTGGTCCTTCTCCTCTGTGTTCTTGCCTCCAATGTCCACAGCTATCTGAACTAGTGTGTTTTCTTTTGTGGGAGCTCTCAATGACCTTTTATATATTCCATAGACACAGAGTTTGCCTAGTCGATCGTGTGGATTTAATCTGCAGCTTTGTACAGCTGGTGGGAAGGTTTTGGGTCTTCTTCCTTAGTCACACTGCCCCTGGGTTTCAACTGTGGTTTTATTTCCACCTCTGCATGTGGGTTGTCCACTGGGGTTTGCTCCTGAGGCTGCCCTGGAGGACTCGGGTTTGCCCGTGAGGGCCAGGGGTGGAGGTGGTGCAGCTGCTTGGGTCGCAGGGGTTCTGGCAGCACCCCCCCTCCCTGACAGAGAAGCCTGGCAGGCCACAGTCTGCAGGGTCACAAAGAGCTGGACACTGCCAAAGTGATCCTGTGTGCATAGGCTGAAGACTTTTCGCTTGTGTGAGCTCTGCCCCAGTGAGAGTTGAGCATGAAGGTGGTGCAGCTGCTTGGCTTGCAGGGACCCTGGCAGGGCCAAGCGTGCAGGGGCACGGACTGCCTCCGCCGCAGGAGTCATGGCGCTAGGAGAGTCTTTCTTCGAGCCTCTTGTAGCTGGCGATCAGAAGGCCTCTCTGGCCAGTCTTTCTCCACAGCTCCGCCTGTTCAGGCACTTAGAGGGCTCCCTTGCCTGGGGTCCCCCTCTGTTGTTCCCTGCATCAGGCACATAGAGGGTCCCCCTGGCTGGGGTCCTACTAGGGTCCTTTTCGCCCTAGTTCCTTCATTGTACCAAGTTTCACATGGGTCTATATATTCTTTTCCACTGGTCAGGCACTCCTGTCCCCTCTCAGCTGGTATTCCACATACATTTGTGTCTGAGGATGTATTTCTGATGTATCCATGGAGAGAGACATACTCCACGTCCACCTGCTCCTCCGCCATCTTGTTCTCCTCCAAACTGTTTTCTAAACCATTCCACCTGGACATTCCACAGTCCATCCAGAACTGAACATGCTTCTCTTTTCATGCTCACCCCTGTTACTCCACAAAACCTGCATTCTCTCCTTTATTTTGTATATTAATGAATTCTAGACCTTTCCTTTGACTCCTTTCTCACATTCCAAAATAATGCATTTTTAATTTATTTTTCTCCTATTGTACCTCTCATCTCTAGTGGGACCACCAGTCTATTTGAATAGGTACATCTCGTGACATTTGCTCAGTTTCCAGAAATTCCCATTTCCAATTCCTCTTTGCAATAGCCCCAGAGTTCAAACACAAAAATTTGATTATGTTACTCCTTTGCTTACAATTGATCATTGGCCTCTCATTACTCACAGCATACACTTTAAAATCTTTTGTCTGTCTGGAGAACACGTATTCATGTTTCTTCTTCTTCTGGGAAGTTTTCCAGGACAGATTTAAATGTGTTATCCTAATCTGCCACTCATCTTTGTGGATCACCCAATTTAGTAAATCTCATTGTATTTGCCTGTTTGCAAGTTTGATTCTTCACTTCAAATATCTTGAGAGCAGAAACTTGCTTTCTCAACTTTGTATACATAGCATACAGTATACTAGTAGGTACTCAACAAATATTTAGTTAAAGAAAATGTATACATTTTTTAAAACTATATCATTTCAATGAATGAGAAAAAATTTGCCTAGGGAGTCTCAAAGCGTGCTTTGCCAAAATTAAAATTAGGAATACACACTTGGTTGGGCTTCCCAGGTGACTCAGTGGATAAAGAATCTGCCTTCAATGCAGGAGATGCGGGTTCAGTCCCTGGGTTGGGAAGATTCCCTGGAGGAGGGCAGGGCAACCCACTCCAGTGTTCTTGCCCGGAGAATCCCAGGGACAGAGGAGCCTGATGGGCTATAGTTCACAGGGTTGCAAAGAGTTGGACAGGACTGAAGCGACTGAGCATGCGTGCATGCACCCACTTGGTTAACACAAACGACCTGAGACAGACTGGGATGTATCCTGACCACAACGTCTGCTATAATAAGAATTCATTTGCCAAACCACCACTAGGACATGTATTTATTTTTAAGAACTTTAGATCATGGCTGTGAATATCCTTGACCACGTCTAACTACTTCAATGAATTAGCTGAAGTAGGTGTTGGCAAAGGGATTGGATGAGGTCTGGGCATATGCTCTGCTGAGACACTATCCTTCAAGAAGATGGGTTTCAATGCAAACAACCTAAATGTTCATTAGCAGATGAATGGATAAAGAAGATGTGGTACATATATGCAATGGGATACTACTCAGCCATACAGAACAATGAAATAATGCCATTTGTAGCAACATGAATGCAACTAGAGATTATCATACTAAGTGAAGTAAGTCAGAAAGAGAAAGACTAATACCATATGATACCATTTATATATGGTATCTAAAATATGGGATAAATGAACCTACCTGCAAAACAGAAGCAAACTCACGTTGCCACGGGAAGGGGAGGGGGGAGAGAGATGAACTGGGAATCGGGGGTTGGTAGATGCAAACCATTCACTTTAATATTTAGAGTGAATAAACAATAGGTTTCCCTCTATAGCACAGGGAACTATATTTAATCTCCCGGGATAAACCATAATGGAAAAGAGTATTTTAAAAAAAAGAATGTATGTATGTGTAAAACTGAGTCATTTCATTGTACAGCAGAGATTGGCACAGTATGGTACATCAACTACACTTCAAACAGAAAGAGACGATGGGTTTCAGCTTCTGATAATAGAGCCCTCAACTCTCACGGACTCTGCGGACAGTCGTCTAAGATTCGTCATATACTGAGGCCAAGAATGCACAGACCTCTTTAAACTATCACCACTTTCTCCTCCTGGTCTCAGGATATGTGAACGAGGACAATTTTGTGGAGTTTTGCTTCTCAGCAAAAAAGATTTGTCACACTTCGTCTACAAACTTTTTTTAAAATTTCCCTCATCCCAATAAGAGACTAACGGTCAGGTCAGTCACTTCCTTACAATAATTGTCTCTTCTCATGGGGAATATATATACGGGAAAAAAATCACATGTTGAGCAATCAAAATTTGTTAAGATTTTGTTATATTCTTTTGTTTTCTTTTTTCAATTCCACACATAACCGAAAACAAACAGTATTTGTCTTTCTCTGTATGGCTTATTTCACTAAGAATAAGTAAAATAAGTACAAGCATACCTTTCAGGTTCATCCAGATAGTTGCAGTTGGTAAATTTTATTCTTTTTTTTTTTCCAACTGAGTAATGTTTCATTGCATCCATTTCAAATGTCTTCTTTATCCGTTCATCTGTTAATGGGTCTTTAGGTTGCTTCCATACCTTGACTATAACAAAACAGAAACAGACTCATGGTTATAGAGATCAAGCAAGTAACCAGTAGGGAGAGAGGCAAGGGGAAGGATAAGACAGGGGTGGAGGATTAAGAGGTACAGATTACTATTTATAAAATAAATAAGATGCAAGGATGTAATATACAGGACAGGGAATACAACTGATATTTTATGACAATCTTAAATGAAGTATAATCCATAAAAACATCAAATCATGTTATGTACTTGAAAGTAATATAACATTATATGTCAACTATACTTCAATAAACATACAAACAAACTGTTGTTTTGCACCAGCATGTTGAAGGCAGATGTCTGGGCATTGACACCCATTTACAAACTGGGTAACCTGAGGCCAATATCCTCCCTATCTTTCATCCTGGTATCCTATTTGACTCTGAGGTTTACACTCTAGGGAAAAAGAACTTTTAACCTAATCTGGCTATGTAGGGTCTTTTAACCTAATGCTGTGTAAATACAATTCTCCATATAATTTGTGACTTCAGTCAATATACAATTAACACACTAATAGAGGATTACTGGCTGATATCCTCATCTTTGCCACATTCCTTTAAATTGGTTTAATGGTAGGCTAAGCTAGGTCTAGAGCATGATTTATTTATCTGAACTTTGTCCTAGCCTACATTAAAATTTGTATCTTCATGGTCAGCCTGTATTTTAATCATTAACTCTCCCTTTTTTTTAACCCTTGAAAAAAAATTAAAATTTTCATTTTGAATCAAAAGAGAATCATTAAAAAGAAAAGAAAGAGAGTCATGGAATAAAAGGATTGTAAGTAGCAGGAAGAGGAAAGAAGGCAGATCATCAATGACCTACCGTGAGAACTAAGCATTACGGCAACTAGTGTTCAATGGTTGAGACTAAAAGATTTTTTTTTAAGTTTTAAAAAGATGCTCACCATTCTGGCTAATTAGTGCTATGAAGAATGGGTACATCAACTGGCAAGACCAGATATGGTATGCCTTGTATGTTTTAGGAGGTTGTTGTAAGAATTAAATATGGCAACATATATGAAAGCAATTTGCCAATTATAAAGTTTTCCATAAACATGTAGTGTTACCTGAGCAGTCATTTCTTAGGGACCATCAATCTTGGGGTCACTAATTTCCATTGGGGCTACACGGGCTTTCAGCCAGTGATTTTGGGGGCATGCTTGCCTTGATCAGCATGATAGAATTTGCTCCCATAAGAATACCAAATATACCACCTGCAGAGTATTTTATTTGCTTTAAAGGCCAAGGATATTTTTTCTTATTTTAAAAAAATGCGAAAGACTTTCTGTTTTTGAAACAATAAGTGGCACTGACATCTCTCAAGATTGAAAGCACTATTGTCTCATTTTAAGCACCCCCTTATTATTAGGCAAGGATGTTGCTGGCAGGAATGAATAATTAGGTAACTCTTTGTGGGCACGTTTTATTCAGGTCCCAAGGGGAACGTGCAATCGTAACATCTCCTTGGATTATTTCACAAACATATGGCAACTGAAGCACCTGAGCCAGATGTACAAGCATATTATACCAGGTCTGTTTTAACTTAAAACTGTGAAATACATCA